>NW_020173397.1:14036621-14092425 GCF_003031525.2 Neophocaena asiaeorientalis asiaeorientalis
CATTGTGTCTCTCTTTCTGCACCTGGGTTTTCTCTAGTTGTGACAAGCAGGGACTGCTCTTCTTTGTGCTGTGTGGGCTTCTCATTTCAGTGGCTTCTCTTTGTTGCCAAGCGTGGGCTGTAGGTGCACGGGCTCAGTAGTTGTTGCTCCCGACATGTAGGATCTTCCCAGACCAGGGCTCAAACCCATGTCCCTTGCATTGGCAGGCAGATTATTAACCGCTGCGCCACCAGGGAAGTCCCACAGCTTCTCTTTCTAGTGAGGGGAAGATCTGAAAAGTCTGATTTAAAAAAAAAAAATTCTGAATTAATGGAACATTAGATATGCAGCCAAGAACTTAAAAAACTAAGTCACTTCTGCTGGTATAGGGTGTTTTTTCTTACCTTTTTATTAGGGAGATTACAGGCATCTACACAAGTGGACAGAATAATGTAATGAATTTTATGTACCATCCCCCAGCGTCAACAAATAGCCACTTATGGCTCCTTTTTTTATAAACTTTTTAAAAGTTACTTTCCATTTACAGTTATTGTGAAATATTGGCTATAATCCCTGAGTTGTACAATACATCCTTGAGCCTATCTTGTACCCAGTAGTTTGTACCTCTCATTCCCCCACCCGTATATTGCCCCCCCAACTGGTAACCGCTAGTTTGTTCTCTAAGTCTGAGTCTGCTGCTTTTTAGTTATATTCCTTAGTTTGTTGTATTTTTTAGGTTCCACATGTAAGTGATATCATACAGTATTTGTCTTTCTCTGTCTGACTTATTTCACTGAGCATAATGCCCTCCAAGTCCATACACGTTGCTGCAAATGGCGAATTTCGTTCTTTTTTGTTGCTGAATAGTATTCCATTGTGTGTGTGTGTGTGTGTGTGTGTGTGTGTGTGTGTGTTTGTGTATCACATCTTCTTTATCCATTCATCTATTGATGGGCACAGGTTGTTTCCGTATGTTGGCAGTTTAAGTAATACTGCTGTGAACATTGGGGTGCATGTATCTTTTTGAATTAGTCTTTTTGTTTTTTCGGATATATACCCAGGAGTGGGGTTGCTGGGTTGTATGGTAATTCTATTCTTAGTTTTTTGAGGAGCCTACATACAGTTTTCCACAGTTTGCACCAGTTTACATTCCCACCAACAGTGTACCAGGGTTCCCTTTTCTCCACATCCTCTCCAGCTTTTTTAATTTGTGTTCTTTTTGATGATAATGGCTCCTCTTGTTTGAGCTATGCCTTAATAACACTTGTCCCTTTCCATTTGGAAACAGATCCAAGCATATCACTTCATCTGTAAATGTATTTAAAAATTAAGATATAAGTATTTTTTGAGAAAATTTAAATTTCATTTCATTCACTGTGGGGTGGTTTAAAGAAATGTGAACTTGAAGAGCCTTGGGGAAAAAAATCAGCATTTATTTTGAGTCTGTTTTTTCCAAAGGGAATTGTGGTAAGCTATACATTTAAAGAATGTTTATTGAGTGCATACTGTGTACACTCTTAATTTATATGTTCTCAGAATACAGTTTTTCTCTCTCTTGTGGGAGGTACTTAGAAAGTTCTTTTGTGCTAGAGTCTTTTGCCAGAAATGTGTAATTCTGAGGAACTCTCATCTCTCCCCATGTAGCTCTTAATTGGGCGGTTTCTACTATGCTATTAATTGTTGATTAGAATCCTTTAGTGAACAAACATAATTCCGAATGGGTCATTTAAAAAGTGATATTTCAGATATTGTTGGTTAATAGAGGGGTAATTAGCCATTGGTTGTAGTTAAGTCATGAGTCTGAATTGAGTTAACTATTGTTTACTTTGTAAGGCCGGACCTTCCAGCTGTGGCTGCTTGAGGCTGCTTTAAATAGAGTTCGAGGCACCCTGGAAGAAAATCCCCCAAAAGCAAAGAACTACAGTCCTGGAACCCTCTGTGCTTGATTTAAACTTCACACAGATTTGAAAATGCTTTTCTTCAAGTAGCTGCAGAATGCTTTGGTTTTGTTTTGTCAAAGTCCATAGTTTAATTTCTCCACAGCCTGTTACTTTGTTGGTTAGGAGAGCCTTTTAGGACAGATTTCATGCTGGTTGCAGCTTAATTAGGAATCCAAATGGGAGTTACATAGTCATTCACTTTATCAAAGTCTGTGGAATGATTTCCATATTCTGTTTCTGAAAATCGAATTCTGTGTAGATTATGTAGTCTTCGTTGGTTTTAAATGCTGTCCAACACGGTCAGGTTAAGCTCATGGTTGTTTTAAGCTTAATTAAATTGATATCATATTTGATTAGATACCATCTTACATGGATACTGTGTTTAGGAAAGTGGAAACACAGTCCAAAGTGTTTAAGAAAGATTTAACAGGGGAGGAGGTGCAGGGTTGGGGGTACTTAGAATTGAGAAATTCTGACTGAGTTTAATTTCAGTTTTGTAAGTTAGGAGAAATTCATTCTTTCATCTGATTTCAGCAGTGTGATACTTTGGTCCAGCAACATGCATCTTATATTTTAATTTTTTTTTTTTAATTAAAAACATTTTTTTTTTCCTGTGATTTCCTCCCTCCACCTGGGCTGGTGTGAGTTTCTGGCACACGAGCTCCCAGTGCTTGCAAAACTTATAAACAGCCAGAAGAGCTTGTTGCTTCCAGGAAGTTGGTTGTTGATCCAGCAACGTGATGGATGCAGAAGCTACAGCTCAAATGGGATGGGGTTTCCTTTCGTCTTGGGAGGAGAGGAGATCCAGAAAGCGATCTGAAATGTTTTATAGCTCTTGAGGTCTGCCTCATCCCAAATTCCTTTGAATGTTTTCTCAGATTTGGTGTCTGTGTGGGACTCTTGGCCACAGTGGTTTGGCCTCATCGATGGTTGTGTTTTGTCCAAGAGAAAAATCTTCTATGGAGCTTCTTGGATTCTTTCACAAGTTCATTTGAAACAGTACTGTGAATTGATTAAATTATATTACATTCCAGACTGTCCTAAAATAAAGACTTGTTGAACTCAAATATTTTTTTTGTGGGGGGCTGTCTAGGGAACTTTATTATATGTGAAATCTGGGAGCTCAGTGTATCTTTCTGGGCAGAAATGAGCCCACATTTTCAAGAACCCCTTCTTAAAGGGGTTCTTGACCAAAGAGGGCTAAAATTTATTGACCTAAAAGGGAAAAGAATAGTTGTCTTAAAGCTGTGAAGGCAGGAATGTGGATGGATGGAAAAGAGCCCATGGCTGGGTATCAGGAGACTTTGGGGTTTTGTCCCAGCTCTGCCCCTGATTGGCAGTGTGACCTTGAGCTGATCAGTTAATTTCCTTTCTGTAAAGGGGATGTATGACTTCTACATACATACAGGCATATGAGTCTATCCGAATTGAAACAAACAAGGAATAAACTGACTACTCATTGGCTGGTAAGAATCAGTCAATTGATCTGTGTGTCTAGGATACTTACTTAAAAGTCACCTTTGTATATTTGGTGTTTCTGAGTGGAATCCTCAGATGGATGCCCTGGGCAGCAAAGGGAAACATGGTGTGCTTGGGGGACTGTCAGTGAGGGAGTTAATGCAGGGGGCAAATACTCCACCGTATTTCTTTCTTTGATCGTTGCCTCTTTTTCCCTCTGACCTGAAGAAAACTATGGAAGCTAGCGCAGACCTACTTTCGATCTTCAATTTAGCTTTTTAAGATCTTAGGTCACAAAAGGCAAATAAATTAAGGGCCTGTTTTTTCAAGAGTCAATTATCTCTGCCTTTCTTAGGGCCACTGCAGGCAGCATCTCTCTCGAGTGGGCCTTCACTGTGTAGTTCTGATGAGTGAAGTTGTAGGTGGTGTTGATAAGCTGCCTGAAGGGAGTAGATGAGCCACCTGTAGCCGATTCACTAGTAATCGCCTGAGGAAGGGCAGCTACACACCCCTTCATCAGTCCTCTCTGAGCTGGCTCGCCATTGACAACATGCAGGGAACGCGGTGGGTATCAGCGTAGCTTTTAACCCTTTCAACAGGGAGCTCTTTTGAGGTTGCCTTTCAAGGTGGAAACTCAACAGCTTAATATGTACAGTCCAGGGGCTTGAGTTCTCCACTTTTGAAGTCTTTCTCGTACTCTTTTTTTGGTCAAGTTCATACCAAGTGACCCATCTGCCTGGGTCTTCATTGGTTCCCTCTTGGTCAAACACTGGTCTTGAAAATTGTGGTCCTTGTCACAATTGGACTCCTTAGAAGACTTTGTCGTGCCGAGCCTGGGAGCTTTTCTTTTCTGTGTCCTGAATATCCACCTTTCTTCCACGTGGAGTTTGTTTGTGCCGTCAGTGGAATCTCTTGGGCTTTTCTTTCCCTTCCGCTCATTCTTTGTCACGTACACTTTCGTAAGGTGGAAGCTTTGGATTTTTCTCTCTTTTTTTTCTTTAGAACTAGTTCTTGGAATCTGGAACCTTGTTTGGGGCTACAGCTAAAATACAATGAAGTTGGAGGCACAATTAGTGGTTTAGAACTTCTTGACAGGAAGTTTAACAAGAGTTAGGGACTACTTTAGGACTAAAGGAAATGGTCCAAAGAACTAGACTTTCATTTTTTTTATTATTCTCCCTTTAAGACCTAAAGGTGGCCTTTGCCCAGGTGCTTTCTGAGATCAAAATAGGCCAAATAGTCCCCCCACTCTTCCACAAGCTTCTTTTGTCAACATTAGACACTCTCTCTGTTATTCGCTTGACTTTGTTCCGGTGGATTTATTATTTCTATCTTGTCCTCTCCCAGAGGAAAGCGTCTCTCTGGTTAGGTGAGTTTTCACACATCCCTGTCTCTTTTTCTCCACTTAGACTTGAAAGCAGCAGGATTGCTCACTTTCATGTACCCAGGAATCCTTGATAATTATTTGTTTGTTGCCCGATAGCTCTCCTTCTTGGGGCTTGGTGCACCTTTTTTCTGGGCAGAAAGGATCCCATGTTTTCATTGTGTCTGGAAAGGGTTCTGTAATTTACCCTCCAAGTGTGATTACTCCTAATTGACCTGTGCTGAGGACTCAACAAAAGGGTTTTTTGGAGTTGAGATATAAGGAGTAAAAGGCCATTTTCTTTGTGCTGAAGATCTGTTTTCCCGTGAAGAGCCAGCTGATGGGTAAAGGGATACATTCAGGAACTTCAATCGTGGTACTTCCTGTAGCGGGGACCTTCAGGGCGAACGCATAGCTTGCGTTTTGTCTGAATTTATATGTTGAAGAGCACTTTTGCAGAGAATATTTGACCTAAAACAAAAACCATGGATGGGCCTCCCTTCCTTTACCCTTTACCCTTATTTTCTACTCTCTGCTTGAGAACCACTTCAAAGAATCAGATGTGTTGGTGCCAGACGCCATGCAGTTATTGTTAAAAGAATTTGGAAATATAATTGAAAACAAACTTTGTTGAGCAGAGCAGATCTAGGCGAGTTCTTACTTTGAGGGAGAAGGGAATTCCAAGTTTTTGCTCTATTTGGAGCTGATGTCTCTGAACACTTGTTCTGCGAGATGAATCATCTGTGAATTCTACATCTGGGAGTTATATATTGGGAAATGGCATTCTTTTTAAATGTAGAAGAAACACAAAAGCTTAAAGTTACATTGTAGTTGGAAAATTCTAGTCAGAGTTTTAAAAAATGAGCACTGAGGTGAAATTGGCAGAATGATTGGACATGAGCTTGTGATCCCTGAAATAGACATGTCCATATTTGGAAAGCAGTATGACGGCCACACTTATTTACCGAGACCCCCTCCCTTTGTTTTGAGACAGATGACATTTAAAAAAAGTTTTATGAACATCAACTTATCCGAATCATTAGTTAAGGCAAATGTGACAGGAGAGTCTGAATTTATTTTAGCATTTGTCTTGAACTTTTAAAGTTTAAGCTGTGTTAACCCATGAAAAGGCCAGAACGGTGCAGCATTTCAGGATCTCCTGGGGAAGATAATACTGTGTTCCTGTCCTCTACAAAGCCCCCTTCATGTCACATGTGTGATGGTGGGTGTGTTGGTGGTGGAGATGAGGCAGCCATGCTTTTAGGTGGTACAGTGGTAGTGGTGGTGCTTGTGTCTACCGTCCTGGGTGACTCTGGGCAGTTTACTTGGCTTCCCTCTGACTCCATTCCCTCTTATGTTAAACGAGGATAATCATAGTGCCCCCCTCACTAAACTCGTTATGAGGACAAAATTGAAATACTTTATAATTGTTAGAAGGGGGCCCAACACATAGCAGTAAGTTTGTGTTTTTGCATCAGGACACATGGACATGCACTCATTTAACTGTCATCTTCACTCTGTGAAATATCTTATGTCTTTGTTGTGCCTGAGGCCCAGAGTGGTTGAATTAACCTGCCCAGAATCTAGCACCTTTCCAGAGTTAGAACCCACACCCGACTCTACATAGCGGTATTTAGAAAGAATACAGTAAGACTGGCGTTGTCTGCTTTTTTGTGTTTCTCTTGCCTCCCTTTCGAGTTTCTGAATTCCTTGAGGCCTGTGATTGGCCGATCACCTCCTTGGTGGCCTGAAGCACCTAACACTTAGTTCTATGGACGGTGCTCCGTAAATGGTGTCTAGAAGAGCACGTGTCTTCGTTGGCAGGCTGGTGTGTCAGCATCCATTTCTGTGTGCCCCTTTGGTGCAGGGGGTGGCAGCCTGTGCGTATGTCTCGCCATCTGTTGTTTATTGTTTCTGCGAGGTTGTGGTTTGTGTTCCTGTTCTATGTTTCTTTGGTTTCTGGAGCAACTGCGAATATTATATGCCCGGGGATCAAAAAAAGTAAACTATTTATAAACAGTAAAGTATCCTTGGGTTTGGAAAGTGTTTTTCTCAAATGCGTGTGTATTTGGTGGCTTTATTATAATCCCACTGATGTATCGGCAGACAATTTGCAGATCGAGGCACATTTAAAAGATGGGCGAGTCCTAGGCTGGCCTTGTGTAACCGGCTTACAAACAGCCTTGGTCCTAAGGCCCTGGTGTTAACACTGACCTGAGTGGTGTATTTTTAACTCAAGAACGTATAAACAGTTAGGCCAGCCGATGGAGTGTGTACTCTGCCTGAGGTCCTTGGTATGCCTTGGGCTATGCGGCCCTGTGAGCTGTATGTCGTCCTGGGAGACTGCCGTGGCCATCAGTGACCCACTGCCCGCCACCCCCACCCCTTCATTTTAAGAAAGGACTACAGCAAAGATGGAAAGAAGGTGATTAGGTGGATAAATTTTATGTTCAGTTTTCTTCTATAATCTTTGTGTTATGCAGACTTTACGGGAAGTAGAAAACTTTTTACTCCCATCTCTTCTGCTCCACCCCCTCCAGCCATGGGGATCTTGGCAGGAGTCACACATTGGAACATACCACTCCCATTGCCTAACTGCCCTGGCCGTCCACCTGCCTCTCCAGCTTCATCGATCCTTCCTACCTGGTTCCGTGTGCACCGGCCACCCCTTGGGACTTTTTCCAGGCTCTTGGAATACTGCATGCGTCACGTGTCCCTTACATCCTCTTCCCTCCGCCTGGAGGAGCGTTCTTCCCTCTCTGCCTTGCAAACTGCTGCACATCCCCCTTAAATGTCTCTTCTCCTGGAGACCTTTGCTGACCTTCCCTCTGGGTTAGATTCCTGCCTCAGGGACCCTGCAGTACTTCATACAGAAGTTCCATGTCCTGATTTGATTAATATCTCATTCCCCCGTTAAACTGTGTCAACGCCGTGGAAGCAGGGACTGGCTTTGGTTCAGACCCACTGTTGTGCTCCCATAATCTGGCATAAAGCCTGGGACACATTAAATGCTCAGGACAGATAGGGGGAGCTGTTGGTATCCATTCTCTTGGGGGTGGCCAGAAAGTTTGTTCGGTTGATGAGCATGTTGAGTAAAGTTCTTGGTGAAAGTGAAAAAATGTGTCTTATTTTTACTTAAAACTGAACGAACTTTTTAGCCAACCCAGTATGTAGTCCTGAAAGTCTTACAGAAATACCCTTCCCAGACAACTGGGATAATTTAACCCTCCCAGGGGCTCAGCTGTCTGTCATTTCTATACCTTGTCTCTTCGACAGTTTGATAGTTTCCTCCATCCTCCACCAAATATTCGTGTTGAGGAACTTAAAAGAATGGAAAGGAAGAAGAAAGAAATGGCAGCCAAGTGGAGAGATGACAAGTACAGGCAGCTGCCATGCCATACGAAGAACTGACTGTCATTTTAGTCCCTCTGTTCTGGGAAGGTGGCTGTTAAAAGCCCATATCCAAGTACTGTTCCTGAAACCCGTTTCCAGTTTAAGGGACTTGCCTTCCTTCTGGGTCTCTGGTGTCAGGTGGACCAGGCCCGGCACCTTCCTCCATGTTGTGTTTGGCAAGGGAGCCCACAGTGCATTTTCCACCTGCCTCCATGTTCTCTTCTCTGCTCTCTTGCTGGAGCCAATGTTTGGAATCCATTTTTGCAGAGTCGACACTGCGGGGAAGGGTTGTGTCTTACCTAGACCGAGGCTGTCTCGGCACCCTTCCCCTGTGGTTATTTATGCTGAGCCCTGGCCAGGCAGCTGGTTTGGGTTGCCTGGCTCTCCTTTACTTTGCTAAGACCTCTACTTTGACAGAGGGGATGACCAGGACAGGGTCATTTTTTTTCTTCCTCTTTGCTGGCAGAGAGAAAGGCTGTTCTCCTCGACCAGATGAGTTATAAGAACACTAAGGGCAGCGGCTTTCCTGGTGGCGCAGTGGTTAAGAATCCACCTGTCAATGCAGGGGACATGGGTTCGAGCCCTGGTCCAGGAAGATCCCATGTGCCGTGGAGCAACTAAGCCCGTGAGCCACAACTACTGAGCCCGCGTGCCGGAACTACCGAAGCCCACGCCCTTAGAGCCTGTGCTCCGTTACAGGAGAAGCCACTGCAGTCAGAAGCCTGCGCACCGCAACGAAGAGTAGCCCCCGCTGGCTGCAACTAGAGAAAGCCCATGGGCAGCAGTGTAGACCCAATGCAGCCAAAAATAAATAAATACATACATACATACATATATACATACACACACTAAGGGCAGGTTACTGTGCCCTCAGTGGTTCAGTCCAAAGTAGAAACTTAAGGATTTCCCTGGTGGCACAGTGGTTAAGAATCCGCCTGCCATTGCAGGGTACATGGGTTCGATCCCAGGTCCGGGAAGATCTCACATGCCACGGAGCAACTAAGCCCGTGAGCCACAACTACTGAGCCTGCGCTCTAGAGCCCATTAGCCACAACTACTGAGCCCACGCACCACAACTGCTGAAGCCTGCGCGTCTAGAGCCCGTGCTCTGCAGCAAGAGAAGCCCCCGTTCGCCGCAACTAGAGAAAGACCGCGCGCAGCAACGAAGACCCAACGCAGCCAAGAATAAATAAATAAATGTATTAAAAATAATAGAAACTTAGAGAGAAGCTTCCAGTGGCTGGAGGCAGTTTGGGCAGGCAGTTTTCTAAATCTGGCCCCTTTTAGCCTGGTCCTCAGGTGTGGGCAGTCCCCCAGAGATGCTAACAGGAGGCAGTGGAAAAGCTGTGTTCTGCCTGTTGCGCTCTGCTTCAGATGTTTATTTTAATGGTGTCAAGGTCTTGGGCTCTGTAGGAAGACCCTTTTGTACCCGGTAAGCTGAGGAAGGTGACTTGATGTTAAAGGGGTTTTGTGCCATTAACCTGCTAGCCTAGTTACCATGCATTTATTTAATTTAATTGACTGATTGATTGATTTGCTGTGCCGCGCAGCTCGCGGGATCTTAGTTCCCTGACCAGGGATTTAACCTGCGCCCTCAGCAGTGAAAGCCCCGAATCCTAACCACCGGACCACCAGGGAATTCCCTGTGAATTTACTTTATTTACTTTTAATTTTCTGGTGACACATGGTAGACACATATAGTGCATAAAGAGGAAACTACACAAGAAAAAAGAATAATTGATCTTATTCTCCATTGATAAATATCACTTTGGTGTATACATTTCCAGTAATGTCTGTGGTTGAGTAGTATTTCAAGTTATATTTTTTTAAACAAAATTAGGGTTACTATTCTCCTGTAATTCTGCTTTTAAAAAAATTTTTAATCGAGGAATAATTGACATGTAACATTATATTCATTTCAGGTGTATGTACAACAGAACGTGTGCTTTTTTTTAAGACTCAGTATCATCAATATTTTCTCCAACTTTAAACATTTAAATAAATATGGTTTAAGTTATAATTAGACTTCCCTGCTATTGTGTATTTAGGTTTTTTCTTAAACTGTGGTAAACATCCTTATACATATATGTTTATACATCTCTTATTTCCTTAGGATGAGTTAAATCTAAGTTGCTCTGGATATGCAGACTTCTTAAGACTTGGCACTGCTGTTCCTAAGAGGCCACAGATTTAAGATTTACATGTGAAATTTTGCCCGTTTTCCCTTCACAAACATGAGATTGCTATCTTTCTCTAACCACACGCCAGTTTAATACATGGAAATGGCATTGGATTACTTTAATCTGTGTTTCTTCGGTTGGCGAGGCTGCAGATCTTTGCTGGTGTTACCCATGGACACTTCCTTTTTTTTAAGTTTCCTTCTTTTTCTCAGGCTCTGTTAGCCAAACAATTTCTCTTAGTGCCCTCAACTGTGAACTTCGGTCTCGAACACACATCCATATCCCTAATACTTAGAGGTGATGTGTTTCTGAAAGCATGAAAAGCCTCCCCCCGCCCCCGGTGTCATTGCCTGGAAAACTGTGCTTATGTGTGAGTGTGTCCATTTCCTAGTTCGGTTTTGCCTCTGAACTAGGAAATGCCTGTGTGTTCTTCTTAGACCAGAGTTGATTGTGCGTCCCAGAGGGGGATGTCACAGTGGCTTTGTGGGTCCCCAGAAGTCACCCCGGCCTGCCACCCTCCCTGCAGAGCAAGCCCGCCTATGCCCAACCCACCCCACCCCATCTGTGGCCGGCATGCCTGGCACCTCCAGCTGGTAGGAATCAGAGCAGATTAGCGTGGCGGAGAACCCTTCAGGAACAGCTTCCAGCAAATGGAAATTATTTTAAAACAAATTGATGTGGTTTTTCTGTCAAACCTACTTGGAGCATAAACAAGGTTGGACGGTAAGCAGCTTCCCTTCCACAAACGAGCCCGTGTTTAGAATGTGGCTTTTGGCAAAGTAAACATGGTCTCGAAAGTGAGTTGTCCTGGTGTGTGTCTGATTTGAAAAGTAAAAGTAGTGCCCTCCCCAGCATCCTTGTAGACTGCCTGATGGCCCTTGGGATGTCCCTTCTCGCTCATCTGTCTTCCTGCCGCAAATATCATGACTTCCTGGAAAGGTTTAAAAGGTAAGGAGTAATTTGGTGTTGAAAGGGAAGGAAACGCCAGGTTCATTTCTGTGGTAAGATCAACATTTTAATCTTACCCCCCTTGCCAGGAATATCAAAAACATCTTGTGAAATAACGTAGCTCTGTATGAGTGTGGGCGTGTAGACACACGTACCCTTTGACCTGGGCATCTTTGAATTGTCTGTGCCTTACAAGGTAGTTCCTCCATCCCAGGGACAATGTCGGCTTTATTCAATTGGCCACAGCCTCCCTAGAAGGCGAAACAATGCTTTTAATGTTCTGATTATATATTAATGAACAACCAGGCCAAGGGACACTTGCCAAAAAAGCTACAAAGTGAGAAAGCCACCAATATCAGAGTGAACTTTGCACTCTGAAAGTGTGAATGATGTTGGGTGAAAGAAGTTTATTGCATAAGGGGAGCAACTGGAATCTCTTTGATGTTGGTTGGCATCCTGGCCCCATTAGACTTTTGGACTTCCCAGTTAACTGCATGTTTGCTGGCGAGGGCTGGGCTGTGGTGTGGTACCTGCAGTCTAGGGGGACACGTTCTTGACCAGAAGGGACCCAGCACACCTGTGGGGGAAGGTGGGGAGGGCAGGGGATGTGGAGGTGTTGGCCATTTGCATCTGCTTTCAATCAGCGTCAACAAATTTTTAATATAAAACTGAAACGTATAGTCTCACCCCCCTGCCGACTTTTCCTCTGGAAGGACTTTTCCTGAAATAGCATGCTCTTTTTCTAAAATCTGCCTGCCTGAACCACAGAAAGGGGTCAGATCTTAATCAGTTAGATCTTAATCTAGCTAATTTATTTTCTCCCCATTGTGGTGACATTTCCTCCTGCCTCTGGCTTGTTCTTCATGTTCGAATGGCTGGCCGTCGGGAAAACCCTGCTTTCCACAGCCTTATTAAATAATTACTAAAAAAAGAAGAAAAAAATGCTCTTTTGAAATCTTGAGAATTTGTTTTCTGTGGGGGGATAAACTCCAGCTGAGGTTTTCCACTTCTGACAGATTCATGGGCAGAGCCATGGTCATGAGTGTAGTAATACAGTTTAGGAAGCAAGAAGGAGTTGACTGGGTGGGAGGGGTTTCAGAGGTGGTACCGTGCCTTTACCATCTGAAATGTGCATATTTTGCCTGTACCCCACTTCATTTATCTCCTAGCACTTAGAGGAAAAGGTTGTTTCTGCATTTGTGTGGTAGAGAAGTAGCTAGGTGGCATTTTCAGTCTGGAATTTTGAAAGCCTGTTAAGGCAGAAGGTTTTGTGTTTTGTTTTTTTATAGCAGATCCATTGAAATATCATTTCAGTATCATAGAAGCCATCCTTTTTTTTTTTTTTTTTTTTTTTTTTTGCGGTACGCGGGCCTCTCACTGTTGTGGCCTCTCCCGTTGCGGAGCAGAGGCCCCGGATGCGAAGGCTCAGCGGCCATGGCTCACGGGCCTGACCGCTCCGCGGCATGTGGGATCTTCCCGGACCGGGGCACGAACCCATGTCCCCTGCATCGGCAGGCGGACTCTCAACCACTGCGCCACCAGGGAAGCCCAGAAGCCATCCTTTTAAACTATGTGATTCAGGGTTTTTAGTATATTCACAGAGTTGTACAACCGTCACTACTAATTCTAGCACATCTTCATCACCGAGGGACAAAACCCTATTCCCTTAGCAGCTCCCCCCCCACTCTTTCTTCTTCTCAACCCCTGGCAACATCTGCTTTCTGTCCCTCTGGATTTGCCTATTCTGGACATTTCATATAAATGGAATCATATGATAAGTGGCCTTTTGTGTCTGGGTTCTTCCATGTCGTAGCATGTATCAGCAGTTCTTTCCTTTTTATGGCTGAATAATATTCCCTTGTTTGGATAGACCACACTGGGTTTATCCGTTCATGAGTTGATGGACTTTTTGGCTAATGTGAATAATGCTGCTATGAACATCGGTGTACAACTTCTTGTATGAATGTGTGTTTTCATGCGTCTTGGGGAGATACCTAGGACTGGAATTGCTGGGTCGTATGGTAACTCTGTGTTTGAGAAGCTGCTGGGCTGTTTTGCACGGAAGCTGCACACCCCCTTTTGCAATTTCAGCAGCAGCAAATAAAGGTTCCCATTTCTCCTCAGCCTCACCAATACTTGTTATCATCTGTCTGTTTAATTATAGCCATTCTGGTGGGTATGAAGTGGTATCTCCTTGTGGTTTTGTTTTGCATTTCCCTAATGACTAGTGATGCTGAGAATCTTTTCATGTGCGTCTTGGCCATTTGTATATCTTCTTCAGAGAAATATTTCTTCATTTTCTTTGCCATTATTTTCTCCGCTGTGTCATTTGTCTTTTTGTTGAGTTCTAAGAAGTGCATGTTTTAAAAAGAGACAGGTCATAAAATTTTGGATGAATTGAATTCCCCAGATAGAGAAATCTCTCTGTCTTATGTTCCTTAGGTGAGCAGAATTTTATTTTTAAGATTTTAAAGACTTTTAAAATCTTCAGGTAGAAATATAACGTGCGGCACTTGCCTGGTTTATTTGCTTGAGTTGTCTCCCTGTTTGTAATCCCAGGCGAAGGAGGAAATGTGGCAGAACAGAACAATAGTTATGCCTGCAGCAAATCCAGATTTCAGACCCTCTGGGGGAACTTACTTATCACGCCATGTCGGCCCCTGGGAGCATGGGAGAATTTGCCCTCCTGTAACCTAAGGAAAGTTTGCTGTGCACGTGCCTTTACAGCCAGGTCTGACCATTTTCTCTGCAGTTCCTCTGCTCCAGGGCAAGGCTGCCTCTGCCGACAGAGCTTCGCAGCTATAAATTAGACAGAAATGTGGTCCTGAGGCTGTCCAAATGCAGCCAGGGTAATTGCTCTGGACAGGTTTACAATAGGGAGGTGTGAAGTGCTTGGTGGAGACCGGAAGCTGCGGGGAGGGCCCACATGTTGAACTTGGGCCGCTTCGGGGTGGTAGGCTGACACAGCTAATTGAAAACTGTGGCCCTGGTGGCTTTTAATGAGAAAGGAAGCCGAGGCTTTGCAAGCGGTTTCCTTTACAGCGAGAAGCCAGAGGGGAGCGGCTGGTGGGGTTACTCGGGGGGTCAGTACTACGCCTCTGCAGGCACTGGGAACCCTGGGCCCGGGCTGGAGGGCCCGATGGCCTGTTATGTGTTTTTCATTTCTTACTCCCTAGTCCCCTTCTAGGTGAGCGGAATGGAGAGAGGTGGGGGGGTCCCAGGCGGTAGTGTGGCACTTGAGAGAAGGCCGACAGGTACGCTTTGGGAAAAGCGTTGACAGCCCATCTTTGACCAGCCACCGATTTAGGTGGACTGGCCAGTGGGCTGATTATTATTGAAATGGTGATGACGTGGTGGCCTTCTGTTGGTCCTCCAGGGAGCCAATAGGCATTTTCTGACTCTTCCATTGACCTTGGAGTCTGAATCTGTGGTGCCAGGGCCTGGGAATCTGCATTTAAGCAGTTCTACGGGGGACTCGGCTTTCAGGTGTGAAGTGTGAGGCTCGTTGCCCTGGATGGTGGGCTCCCTTTGGCTCAGCTTCACATCCTTGTGGTACCAGGTGCCTGTCCCCCTGTCTCCCGCCCTCCCTCCTCTGCCGTCGCTCGATACCAGGTGCCTTCTGAGCTCAGGTGACAGGGAACTGGGTGTTTCCTTAACCAGCTGAGCCGTTTCCTCCCTTCAGGGCCTTTGCCTGTGCTCTCATCCCTGTGCCTTTCCTGCGTGATTTGTATTATCGTTCTGGTCTCAGGTTAAACCGTTCCTCAGGCAGATCTCCCCAAACACCCGGGTGAGGGTGGCCGAGGCCTTGTTCCGCGATGGCCTTTGGTACACATCTCTGGTTACTCGCTCAGCATCCGTCTTCGCCTCCTGGTTGTACACTCCTTGAGGGTAGAGAACACTTTATTGCCGCGTGGTCCTGGAGTCCAGCACCATTCCTGGTGCTTAATCAACTTGTGTGTGTTCATTCATTTCCAAACCACATGTGAATGACCACTGGCCTTTCTGCCATGCGGTATTATCCCAGGCACTGTTTCCCCATGCCCCTGAAACACGTGTTGAAATAACCACAGGTTGGCCGTCCTGTACGTCTGCCATTTTGGGTTTATTATTATTTTCTGCCCCTGGGGGGTTAACTAGATGCCTTTTAAGGGCCAGCTGCTCCCACTGAAATAGCTGCTTATTAAAAACTAAAGCAAAATATAGATCCAGTTTTATTTATTTCAAACACTGTGGTAGCAACTTCCAGAAAGCCCTTTCAAAGGCGGGATATGAAAGGTGTAGAGATTGTGGAGGCGATAGGCTCTTGAGATGTGTGGCGGTTAATGTGTAACCTCTTTAACAAGGATTATGTGGACGTCCATGTGGCCTTAGAGCCATCGTGGGTTCATAAACCCAGGCGGTGGATCCCATGTTTGTAGCAAGTTCATGGCTTTGCAGATAACACGGACCCCCAAGGTTTATTTCCCTGGGTTGAAAAGCAACCACCGCCAACCACTGGTAACCGACCTGTCCCACAGCAGGTTGGAGACATTCAGATAAGGGTCTGCAGAAGGCTGCCCCCCTGCCCATTCTCAATACACACGCACGTGATTTTAGAGAGAGTGTGAAGTTAAGTGAGATCAAGAGAGGTGGAAAGAGTAAGGTCTGAGAGGAGAGGGAATCGGGCCCTCCTTTTTGGGTGGGTGACAGTCTGGTCTGAGATCCAGGCAGCTTGCCTCTTGTGTGAGTGTTATGCCACCGACCTCCTGCTCTCTCGTGAACTGACATTTTGGGGGAATTGTCCGTCTGGAGGGCCCAGATTAGAAACGAGAGAGAGAGAGAGAGAGAGCATGCTTGCAGTAAAGTCTTATCAGGAAACCAGGACTTTTGCTGTCCTGGATTTTCTACCTTACTGGAATTGTCTAACTTCTCTGTGTAAGAGGAAAATAATTGCTGGGGTTTGGGTAACATGTGCGCCAGTGGCTAAGCAACCCAGGTAGTGGCGTATCTGCCTTCACACGTAAGCTTTTGAAGTGCTACCTACCCCTAATGGCAACAGAAGCCATCAGTTAAATAAACCAGCTGTTAAGAGCAAGAACAGGAGTGTTTGCACAAACCACCTTTAAATTTTCTGATCCTCGATGAATGTCAGTTGGTTGTGAATTATTAACCTCAGTGTGCGTGAGGAAATACTGGGCGCTTAAGTGTCCTGTATATTTTTATGTAAGAAAAAAAATGAAACTGACCACACCCTCAGCTGCTGCCATTTGGTGCTCAGCGCTGGGCTGCTTTCCCTCAGCAGGCATATTTAAAGCAGAGGTAGGAATGTTGGCCCCTCATAGAGCACACGTGCATCATAGCTCATCACTTGCCATTACACTTTTGCTCGGGAAGGAACGGAAGTGATTTGCAGCCTGTCGGCAGATATAAGTCTGATGATCCTTAGTGAGCTGCGTGGAGTGTGCAGATCCTAGTGAGGGGGTTGGTAGGGATACCCATCTAGCTGGGAAGCATCGTGTGTATGGGATCAGAAAAGTAGTTTTAGTGAATCATGGGAAGCTGGCTTGAGATGTCTTTTCACTCCCCAGCGGCTTTGCAAGAGGGCTTTGAGGCAGGTTCTTTAATTTGTCACCAGAGAGAGAGCCATCTTTCTCCAGTGCCTCAGTTTCGTTGGCGTGAAAGCCTGAAGTCGGCCTGCCCCACAAGGCCACAGCAGCGAGTCTCCTTGGAAGAAGCCGGCACAGCCAACAGAGGGAGCTACAGCTCAGTGTCCTTTGCAGGAAGGCGATTTCAGGACTTTGAGTGGCGGGGAGAGACTTGGAGGAATCCATTTGTGAACCTGGTTTCCACGACGCACAGCTATTTTCAGGGGTCCTAAGGGCCTCCTAACCTTGATATTAATGGGCTAGTTCTCTCTTCTGACTTCTACCTGGGAAGGGGGACTGTGTATAGGCCTTTATCTGGGGGGAAGGGGAGGCTAAGGGAGAAAGACTCCTTAAAGGGTGAGAAGGAGGGGGAGTCTGGGAGAATCGGAGCTGAGCAAAGAGGGCTCTTGAAATAGCACATGGCTTCCTTTGAGCTGCACGTACCTTTAAGTATTGGTTGCTGGATTAATCCTGCAGTGTAAGTCACACCTAGAAATGCCCAGGTGTGGTTCTGGGGGGTTCAGTTCCTTTACTGCAAGGCCTAAGCTTTGTTCATTTCCAGGGCAGAAAACATGCATGCCATGGGGAGGGAGAAAGCAGGCGCTTCGTTTCACTTCCGTGTCTCTTTATTGTCCCCGGGGCAAGGCCATTTGATATTGGCAGTTCTGAGACACGTTGAATGCTTTATTCTCGAGCTGCTGGGATTATGGCTGACATAGACCGTGGGCCCCGCCGCCAGCCTCCTCTATGGCAGTGGAAGAAAAGAAATTCAAGCTGTAATGAATCTCTGTTTGGGGGTTTTGTAGTGGCAAATTACCTGAATGCGTGAACTGAAAAAGTGCCCGGTTTCTACCATGGTGAATACCTAGGCCTTAGATAAATATTGACACCAGCAGTGTGGCAGGCCTACCATTTGTCCCATGCCCCTGGGAAGAAAGGATCTTTTCTGAGGCACTCGTGACCTTCTAACCCACCCCGGCGAGTTTGTGCAGGTGCCTTTCTGCAGGAGCTCTCTGGGTCTGAGAGCGTGGGTGGTTTTCTCCCCGTGGTCGGGCAAGGGTAAGCCTCACTGAAGCCAAACCCGCCTCGGCTTATGGATCAGGGCTGGAGTTTGCCACAGGTGTATGGAGTTGCCAGCACAGTTTTGCAGAGTCACGCTTGTGTGGCCGTGCAGACCTGACCTGGGATGGGAGCACCTTTTATTTGTTGTGACAGTCTTCCAGTGGGAGGGAGTGAGGAGATAGGAAAGCCAGCCTGCAGAGTCTGACCTGGAAGACAGATTGGGTCTCATCACTGAATGCCTTAATTGTACAAACTCTGCTACACTCCAGACTGTACTCTGATTCCCTGTATCTCAGTGTGTAGAACCCAGTTGGCTTCTAACTGAAGAGGGTTTGGGATGCCACTTTTGTCAGTGTGAAGTCTGCAGGAACAAGTCAGCCTCTCCCCACCAGGGTGATAGAGTCGGTTGACCAGGACAAGCTGAGCAGAGACTGTGACCAGTTCGAATTGGATTACATCATCTTTAAAAAGGAGTGATGGTGGAAGCTGGGTGTGTGTGTATGTGTGTGTTCAACAGGTAACACGTGTTAGGCAAAGAAGTGCTGGCTGTTCATAGGGAAGCTGCCTCTCTGTAGCTGATGTCAGGGAGGTCTGGGTTTGGTAGGACCATGGCCTCTGATTTCCTGCTGGGATGGGAAGTGAATGGCTTTTGTCTCCCTAGCACTCACAGAGGTCCACGTGGAGTTTCTGAGGTCTCTCCAGCCTGTAACTGGGAGTCCAAAGGGAGTTACTTGTGAATGACTTCCGGTAGAGCTTTTCATTGATTTTGCTAGTGATTTACTCTAAAAACGGACTCGCATCTTGTAGATACCAGTGGTCATTATTTGGTTGAGGTATAATTTAGTGGAATGTACTGTTAGGATCCAACCTTTAAGACACATCTTTGGGAGTAAATGACCTGGAACTACAAACTCTCAAGAGGCAGGGTGGTGGTGGGGAGGGTGTGGCTGTGAGGAGGTAGGTGTTAGGATGCCCTGGGCCCCTGCGAATGTTGATGGACCACATGGAAGAGGGAAAGCATCCTTTTTAGGAGTCTTGATGAATGATTTAAAAAAAAGAAGAAGCAGCAAAAGTGTATTGCAGCTCCGTCATTTTCACCACCAGTTTTCCATTCGACGTAGTAAAAGTTTAGTATGTCCAGGGTGCAGGTCACAGGCGCCATCTGATGCTTTGTGTCTGTAATTTCAGTGAAAAGGAAGGCCCTGTATTGCAACAGCAGAAAGCACTCTGTGCCAAAGCTGTGCTGAAATACCACCTGGCTGCCCGACCTTGACTTACTTAGCATCTACTCGGCCGTTTCAACAACCAGAGAAGTCACCATGGCCTCAGGACAGCGATGTGGATGGGCTTTTTTTTTTTTTTTTTTTTGCAGTACGCGGGCCTCTCACTGTTGTGGCCTCTCCCGTTGCGGAGCACAGGCTCCGGACGCGCAGGCTCAGCGGCCATGGCTCACGGGTCCAGCTGCTGCGCGGCATGTGGGATCTTCCCGGACCGGGGCACGAACCTGTGTCCCCTGCATCGGCAGGCGGACTCTCAACCACTGCGCCACCAGGGAGGCCCGTGGATGGGCTTTTAATTTTATGGTGTTTTCGTGACGTGTGAGCATCATAGAAAGAAAAATTTTGGCTTCTGCTGAGCATTTCATGACACGCATAAACTTTAAAAAGCCCAGTGGAAAAATTGACAGAACGAGATCCCAAGTCGATAAGCTAGCTAATAAAGTCAGCACCTTCACTGTTAGACAAGAGGCTGACCTTTCCAAACTGCGTTTTCTTTCAAATACTTAGCTCGAGTCCCTCGCATGCCTCCCTGTAATGCAGCGGATGTGTTTTCGAGAAATTGTGAGTCAATTCAGTTTTTGAACTTGGCTGACTTCATATCAGGGATCTGTTCTCTGTATTTGAGTCATCTTCATTTTTAAGTTGGGAGGTAGCTGGGAAAAGATGGGAGGATAAATCGAGAAGATAATATTTGACTGTTTGAAACCTAGAAGAAGACGTGGAAAACCAAGAAGAGAATGTTCGGTAACACTTGTGGGAACCTTGCGCTTAATCTGTTTGTAATGCAGAGTATCACGGTGAATGCAAGTAAACCTAGATTTTCATGTTAGCTTTGTAGATTGTGGGTGCTTGGGCTTTGCACAGGCACAGAGAGATGCCTGAGACATTAGTGAATGCTGGGTGTGATTTCAGTTGGAAAAATAAAAGATGCATGTAAATTCCAGTGGAAGCTGCTAGGGCATTCCAGAGCACACCCCTAGGAACTTCTGGCTTTCCAGAAAGGGTTTTCCTTATGAGCAGCTCTATGCTGGGAAGGTAGTTATGCCCACTTACGTCATTCGTCCCTTAAACTTTTTTGTGTGGGAGTGGGAAAGGAAAGAGATGCTGATAAAACTAAGGTAAGCTGTTCCTTGTAGAGATGTATTTGCTTTAAAAAAAAGTCTTTTGTTTTCCTTCTTCCTCCCCTTTAAGGGGGACGATTAGGCAAATTATCATATATTGCCCTTTTGTAACCCCAAAGGATATTTGCCTAAAATCACTCTTCTAAATACTTCTTTTAAACAGCATCAACAAACTCTGATCATCACACGTGCAAAGTTTAATTTTCATCTTTTGGCGTACATTTCTGTTACGTGAGGTTCGTGTACTACTATTTTTTGTTGGTTGGATTATGTTAGAGTGAATTTTAAGAGATGAAGGTTAGAAAAGCATAGAATGAATGCTTTAGTCCTTTCCTGGTTCTAGGAAACATCTAGACAAGAGTGTTTAGAATGGCCTGTAATGACTCAGATGGTAGGAAGGGTTTTTTTTGTTTGTTTGTTTGTTCTTAATATTTCAGTGTGTCTCTTGTACTCAGGGGAAGTACTCCATTATTGGAGGTTTCATTTCTGAAGAATCTTGAGTCACTGATACAGAATTTCTTTATCCCTTTATCCCAATGAAATCCTCAGTTGTAGCTTCTGCCAGCAAGACAGGCTCGGAATCTGGCCACCCTGTTCTTGCGACCAAGAGTGCTTTTTATGGGGCCATGTTAAAATGGTTATTTCCCTCTCTGACAGTCACATTCCTCTCAGGGCCCTTAGGTGGGGGCATGAAGTGTGGGCAGTCACTCAGTGTTCAGTGGAGAAGCATTGCAGTGTGTTGGAAAAGGAAATTGATCACAGTATCACTTACGGTTGGTGGTTATGCCCACATTGACACATTCAAATTCTGTTGCGTGAAGCATTCAATCAAAGAACGGTTCCTAAGGTGTTAGTAGTTTGCATCTTGCGTAGGTCAAGCCAAAGTTAATGAATTTCAAATCCCCATCATGGTTTTACTAAACACCCTGTATTTTGCAGTGGTTGGTTCCACTGGAAAATAATCTCCTGAAAGTGGATATTTGTAGTGACAGAGGGGTACAGGTGGAGGTGTTAGGACAGGAAAACAGTAATCTGTGACCACAGGGGCACTGGTGGACTCTACGAAGCGCTTGACAAACCATGGATTCCACATTTATCCACTGGATTAATGTGTCCCTCACTGCCTGTCCCGTTTGCCCGACTTGTTTTAACTACAACAGAAGCAAGAGTCTCTGTTTCCTGCCTCCGTAGAGCATGGTTTTCATTTAGGAAAATTCTCCTCCTTTTTTTTAACTGAAGGCACTCCAGCCTCTAAATGTGTCGCTGGAGGTGAGCACGCGTTCTTGGCGCACGTCTGTCCCCTTTGGGTCCTGACTGATCAGCCCTCCACTCTCACTGGAGCCCCCGGTGCCTCAGGACAAGGAGAGGTTGGTAGGGGTGGGAGCGCCTGCAGCTGAGGCATCACCACCCTCAGCTGTGCTGAGTGGCTGGGCTTGAGGAGGGAAGGATTCAGCTGTGTGTGGGATGGTGCCCGGCAAGGGGCTGATGACTTTGGAAAGCCCTAGAGAGCTTAAGGACTGTCTGAAAGGGTGAATTAGTGATCCCTCTTCAGAGGTGATAAAGTAGAGAGGAGGTGACCAGACTCCTGTCCCCTCCCCTCCCCCTCCCCATTTCCAAGTCTCTGCAAAGCCACTTCTCTAATAATCGCAAAGCCAAATGATGGCTGTAGGTGCCTCTTCCCTGCTGGGGTGGTCCTGGGGGGCGGTCTCTTTGTGACAGGTGTGTGGGAGGCTCAGCCTGTGGCCAGCAGCTATTCTGTGCCTAAATTCTCTTTGTTTGTAAGGTTCCCCCCCCCCCCCCCAAAAAAAAAAAACAACTGCAGAGCTGCTGCCGCTGCATCGGCTGGAGTACCTCTTCTTAATGAAGTTAATTAAATCTTTAAGGGTCCGTGATGCACAGGCCATATTTAATGAATGACTGTGGTGGGAAATTTGTGGGCTTCTCCTCCGTTCATCCTCCACAATCAAACATGAGACTGCTTAAATAAGAAAGCCTTATCATATCTGGTTACTTTGTCTCTCTTTAGCCAAACTAAGATTTGGGCAGGCAAAACAGATCTGAAGGTCTCCTGTTTTAAGGGCTGTTGTGGAAAGCAAAGGCTGATTACTTTCAGTGGTAGTGGGCCTCTTGAGTGTTGGGCTCAAAACTTGAAGTAGATGAACAAGGAGATATTCTGTTCCTGTGGGGATCAGCTTTAATGACCCTGTAGATTAACATTCATGGTGGACCTGGCACTGGGGTTTGCTAAGGTTTGTATAACCCTTGACTTAACTGCCTGCTAGGTTGTATGTCTGACAAACGTGGGGCTACTCCTCGTGACTTTGCCCTAAAACAATTCCTGTCTTGCACCTCTCCTTTCTAGGAGGTCCTGACTTGGCTTTTTTTTTTTTTTTTTTTAGGATTCATGCCTTCCGTGTCTTATTGTACTGTTCTGGCCTTGTTTCCTGAAACACTTCCTTAAAAACCATGCTGTTCTTCTACTGTTCTGCCAGGTTTAGCTAAGGTCTTGCGTTTTCTGATAAACCTTCCTCATCGCAGTTGGTCTTCCCTGCTCTGAACATCACCTGGACTCCGTGGTATCCACGCCGAGAGGACAAACTCAGATGCTTGCAGGGCCAGGGAGATACTGCAAATGAGTGAAGAGGTCCTGGGGGAGACAGTAGGAGTGGTGAGGTCTGTGGTCAGCCGGGGTCCTTGCTAAATAAACGTAGCTGAGTGTGCTGTCAGCGTGCCAGCCCCGTGATGACAGGCATCCCACATTCTATTGCATTTCGCTTTATTGCATTTTTTCACAAATCGAAGGTTTGTGGCAACCCTGCATCGAGCAAGTCTGTTGGCACCGTTTTTCTAACAGCGTTATTTTATAATTAAGGTATGTCCATTCTTCTTTCAGACGTAATGCCGTCGCACACTTATGGATTACAGCATAGTGTAAAGACATAATTTTGTATGCACTGGAAAACCACAAAATTTGTCCGATTTGCAGTATTGCGATATTCGCTGTATTGCGGTGGTCTGGAACCGAGCCCACAGTATCTCTGAGGTATGCCTGTAATTTCAAGAGAAGCTGAAACTTTTTATTATTTGCTAAAAACTTTAGGTTTCTCCAAACACTCTTCACTCAGAAAGAAATCTCCCTGCAACCCACCTTTGGCCCAAAAGCTGCCAGTTTGCAACTGCTGGTCCATCATTCCCAAGATGCTTGCCCTGTCACAGCCTTTGGCTGGAATTATTTGGTCCAGAGACTTATCTGACCAGTAGGTTGTAAACTCCTTAAGGTCAAGGACTAGATCTTATCCTGATTTGTATTAGAATTTAACCTAAGTGCATTGCAGATTGTAGACAAACACTCAATAAATATTTGGCAAATTTGACATCTGCTGGGTGCTGTAGGACAAAGACTTAAACCTCCATTGAAATCAACCACAGGCCCAGGTGAGATGTGTGAGATACTAAGGCAGAGAAGCACATTTAAGACTGGCGGGATTACAGAGGCACACGCGACTGACTCCTCTCAAACAATGTCTTAAGCATCAGAATTCAGAGACCCGCACCAATTTCTAAAGCCGATTTTAAGGAGTGACTGGCTCTGGGGTTTGTATAATGGCTAGTGTGTATTATTTCTTCTTTTGAGTTGCTTGTAAGCCTCATTTGCATAGAGAATTATCTGTGTAACATTTTCAAAAATCGGAATAACTGTGACTCATTACTGACTTTGTTCAACGTTAGTGACCAAAAGCTCTCAAGGTGAGCTGTACGTATTGAGTTGCTATCAAGTGATTTTACATTTGATTATTTGCTGAATGTGTTTCTTTTTCCAAGCCTCAGTTTAGGCAATATATGGTTGATCAGCTCACCGAAGAAAGACAAGTACAGAACTACCTTCTGAGTGGGAATTCTTGGGTGACGCTGTCAGAGGAGTGATTCCAGTTTAAGATACAGTTTTATCATTCTCAGTATAAGCCTTTATTGTGTATGAATAGGCCATTCAGTTGTGGCTTTTGGTAAATGAGGGGGAAAAACATTGCAACAGAAAAAAAGATAAGGACATCTGATATCCTAGATTTAAAAAGAAATCTCTTCTCGTAAAACCTTATAATGTGGGCCTAGGGAACACAGTGTGGTGATTTCATTGGAACTTGATGTGTAATTCCTCAGAAGGTAAAAATGCAGCAGAAACGGCCTTAAAAGCTTAAGGGATTAAATAACTTTAACAAGTCACATGCTCTTCCTCATTCACACCCCTTGAAATTTGAAAGGACCAATCACTTTTTCCCAGTTAGACCTAAGCTGGTGACTCCTTTTTTAATGGACGACCAACAGCACAGTGTGAGGTCAGGTAGAGACGTACAGATGAAGCCCACAGTTTCCCAAGAAAGAAGAGGTTCCCAGGCTAGTCCTCTGTGCCCCATGTGCTCAGCAGATGGGTCATTGGATTGCTTCACACTTTTCTTTCCGGCTGTATTCTTCACTTTAGCCAACATCTGAAAGGTAAAACATTGCAAAGTCCTGTGCCGTTCAGGAGCCCAGACAGGGCTGAGTACTGGGAAATAGACGGGCCAGGAAACCAAACTGAATGGGAAAACTTCCTTCCCCAGGGAATGCCTGTCACAGATTTGGGACCAGTTCCTTCCACTTTGAATTATTATTCTTATTAAAGTTGAAAAATACAGCCATGCATTGCACCTTCCTTCCCCGTGTGAGAGGTTCGGCCTGTACGGTCAGGGGTCTGTGAGCAGTGCCTGTTTTTGAGGATGAAGTGCTAAAGACGTTGTCTAATGATGCTGGGGTTATTTGCTCACCACACCTTACTCAAGTAAACGGAACTTTTTATCCCTCAACTTCCAAGGAATCAATGAATTATTGTTTGCCAGCTTTGAATGGCGTTTGCCAAGTTTGTAATATGTGGTTCTGGTTGTAATCCAGGAAGATGCTGGTCAGATTATGTAAATACTGATTAAGCCTATAGAATTACGTTCAGAGGGCATTTCTTTTTCATAAGAGTGTCTTCCTTGTGGATCGAGTTTTCAAAGCTCTCTCCTCTGTTGGAACTGGTTAAGAACTGCGTGTGCCTAGAAGATGTCGGCTGAGATCCGTGCCGCTCCGCCACCACGTTTTTAACAAAGCTCTTGAATGATTGGGAAATTCAAATTTATTTTTTATTTTATTAAAAAAATTTTTTTGTTGTACTATGATTGATGTACAGTGTTGTGTGTTAGTTTCAGGTGTACAGCAAAGTGAATCGGTTATACGTATACATATATTCACTCTTTTTTAGATTCTTTTCCCATATAGGCCATTACAGAGTATTGAGAGTTTCCTGTGCTATACAGTAGGTCCTTATTAGTTATCTATTTTATATATAGTAATGTGTGTATGTCAATCCCAATCTCCCAATTTATCCCTCCCCCGCCCCTTACCCCGGTAACCATAAGTTTGTTTTCTACGTCTGTAACTCTCTACCTGTTTTGTAATTTTTCACAGAATTAGAAAAAAAATTTTTACAATTTGTATGGAAACACAAAAGATCCTGAATAGCCAAAGCAATCTTGAGAAAGAAAAACGGAGCTGGAGGACTCAGCCTCCCTGACTTGAGACTGTACTATAAAGCTATAGTCATCAAATTTATTTTTAAAGTCCAAGTTTCTTCCCTACCTGCTGTTTCACTTTAAATATTTGTTGATTACTTTATGATTCAGACGTATTTGTTGATTACTCCATGATTTAGATTAATAGAAATTTCAGGGATGACGGACACGTCCTCTCCCTGCATTGTGCAGTCAAGACAGTAACCGCTAGCCGCAGGTGGTTGGACATTTGGACAATGGCTAGTGCCACTGAGACACTGAATTCTTAATTTTCTGTAATCTTAATTAAAGCGTAAATGTCAGTAGTCACACGGCTAGTGGCTGCTGAATTGGAGAGCACAGGTTTACAGAACAGTGGGGATTTCTCAGCTATTTGAACACTTAGCTCTTCTCATTGTGTGGGATCAGGGTAGGGGGTCTTGCCAGGAAAAAGGCTCATCAAGCAGCTTACGATCGTGCACTGTTGAAGCCTTTGCTTTTCAGCCGCAGATAGAACCTGGCTAAGACTTGAGCTGGTCTCTGCCGAGAGGCCTCCTGTGTGTTGGGCAAATGGTGGGCCGGACAGTCATCTCTCAGCACGTTAGCAGAAAGGATATCTACGGCCGGGCTCCATTGTTCGAAGATCTGCGCACCCTTTGTGCCAAGAACAAGGGAAGTGTATGTTATGACAATGGCTGACACACTGTTTAATGAAAGCTGCAATTGGCAGTAACTAAATTCCCTGAGGTTTCTTTCCCCTCTGCTTTGCTCCTGAAAGGTGCAGAAATGCTTTTGACAGCATCTGTCCTGCTGACAGATGAATTGTTTTGACAGGAGAATCTGAAACCCTCAACTGAAGACACACTCAGATGTCGGGCCTGGTAAGGGGCGATCGTGTCTGTAGAAATAAGTGAGATGCTTTTGACTGGTGTGCATGTCAGCCGCCACCTGAAAGAAAGGCCTCGTTAAAGGTTTTTCGCCGATTAACTCTTAGATTGTTCTTCAGACCGGAGATGAGAATTCATACCCCTCTCTCCACAGTTCTTGGGCTGAGTAGATGGATGTCCTTAATCGTTGAGGAATGAATGTTGTCAGGAAGCCTGGCAGTCAAAGGGTTTTTGTGGGTTTTTTTAAAAAAACTTCATTATACTGGGAAAAAACCCCACCAATGTTCATAGCAGCCTGATTCACGATAGCCAAAAGATGGAAACAAGCCAACTGTCCATCAGCTGTTAAAGGGCTAAACAAAACGTGAGTGAGATACATACTTACCTGCATGCAATGGAATAATGGAATGCTATTCAGCCACAAAAAGGAACAGGAAATTCTGACACATGCTACAACGTGGACATACCTTGAGGGCATTGTGCTGAGTGAAATAAGCCAGACACACACGGTCGTATACTGTATGGCTCCACTTACATGAAGTACAGAGCCAAGTTAAATTCATACAGACACCATGTAGAGTGGAGGAGGCCAGCCCCGGGGGGGAGGGGAGAATGGGAAGTTAGTGCTTCATGAGTGTTGCATTTCAGTTGGACAAGATGCGTAAAAAGTTCTAGTGAGGAATGGATGGTGGTGATGGTTGCACCACAATGAGAATATACTTAATGCCCCTGAACCGTACATTTAAAGATGGTCAAGATGGTCCATTTTGTGTTATATATATATTACCACGATAAAAAATAATTATGCTGGGAGCGTGCCTCCCAGAAATGAGCAAACAAGAAAATGTCTGAGGATTTCACTTCAGATTGTATTTATTTGTCAGGGAGAATAAATATTTTCCCCATTTCCTGATAAAGCAGTTGATGATCAGCAGCTTGTACCAGGATTTATTTCTCAAGACTAAAAAGCTAGGCAGCTCTGTGTCCACAAGCACAGCTGTTCCAAGGGACCCGAGCCTCAGCCACTGTCTTCTGTCTGTGTGGCTGATAGGCACTCGAGAGGATAATTGCTCTTAGAGCCAGTCTGCAGACCCTCAGTTGTTGATGTATGGCTTTTCTAGTTCACTGAAAGTCAAAAAGTCACCGCATCCAGGCAGACCCAGTGAGTGCTTAAATTTCCACTGACAAGTATCTAAAGCTTTGTTGCTACTTACTGGAATCTCCATGTTAAGTCCTGTTACTGGCTGGTTTCTTGATACAACTAGCTTATGGAAGCCCCCTTTCTCAAGCTGCCTTATCTAAAAAGCAGAATTTGTGTAGCATTTTTGAAATTTAAGTAAATTGTGTGTGCTCTTTAAGGGAAAGATGGACCAAGGGGTGTTGTGATTTAAAGTGGTTTTATCCTCTTTTTTTATCTTTTTATTTTATTTATTTATTTATTTATGGCTGCGTTGGGTCTTTGTCGTTGAGCACGGGCTTTCTCTAGTTGTGGCTAGTGAGGGCTACTCTTTGTTGCGGTGCGTGGGCTTCTCATTACAGTGGCTTCTCTTTGTTGCAGAGCACGGGCTCTAGGCTCACAGGCTTCAGTAGTTCTGGCATTCAGGCTCAGTAGTTGTGGCTCGTGGGCTCTAGAGCGCAGGCTCAGTAGTTGTGGCTCACAGGCTCTAGAGTGCAGGCTCAGTAGTTGTGGCACATGGGCTTAGCTGCTCTGTGGCATGTGGGATCTTCCCGGACCAGGGCTCGAACCCGTGCCCCTGTGTTGGCAGGCAGATTCTTAACCTCTGTGCCACCAGGGAAGTCCGAAAGTGGTTTTATTCTAATACTGAGTTGCTGAAGGATGTGGACCCTCCTGTGGTGGGAATTGAGGGAAGGGATTTCATTCCAGATCATTCAAAATGGAGCCACCAGGAATTGCTTGGGTCCTGGATCCTGTGAGCCCCAGCTCCAGCCCTGGCCACATATAACAAGCCAGAAATAAGTTATTCATTTTGAACCTAGATCAGAGCTTGAAAAACAGTGGTTCTTGGGCTAAATATGGTCTGCAGATTTATATATATACTTAAAAAATTGAAAAGATTTCACATAAAAATTCAGAGATTGAGCCTCTCTTGGAAATGGAGGAGACTGGTCAATACCGCCCTTGTTTCTGGAAATAGGAGCAAATGCCCCCTGTAGGTGGAGGGCGGGTGAGTGGCCACTGCTGTGTCAACCTCATTCCACACCTGGCAGGTGACCACCCGCATTGCTTGCTTGCCCTTCCTGCTCTTGCCTTTGTGGTTTCTGAGTCTTTCTCTCATGCTTCCTTTAGCCCAACAACTCCCATTACCTATGATGATATAAATGTCACAGTCATTATAAACTCACAGTATCTGCAGACCCAGAAACAAGATTTCCACCCACCTTTGTCATGATAATATGCTCACCATAGAAGAAAATTTCAGTCTTTTCAGTCCTTTTTGTGACGTGAGAGAATTCTCTCCATTTGTGGATTTTCTGTTCCAAGTCTAACCTGCTGGTTTCTAAGTATCCCATTGTAAATACTCCTAAGAGCAGACAAGCTCACACTTGTCTTCAATAGGTGGTTTAAAAATTACCACCTTCAATTTTTATGGTATCATAATCCTTGGACAAATTGCTTTTAATTCAGGCTGTGCCCTGAACACAGATGTGTCATTAATTTTCAAGGGTAGTTTGACTTTTATTTAGATGAATGTCTTGACAGTGAAATGGCTGTCAGCTCTGGCCTCGTATTGATTGGAATGTCTCTGGAAGAAGCTTCAAAGAAAGTTGGCACTTAATGTGATGCTGGGCCCCTTAAGAGACAGACTCTAAACTCACGATTCGCGGTCCTTGTTAATTGTCAGTAATGGCAATGGAATGAATAGCTGAGATGAAAAATGTCAGCCAGCCCCTTCAGCATACACAGGACTAGGTGTATTTTAGTGGCAGGGAGCAGGGCACAGTGCACAGTTAAGAAGTAAGGGCCCAGGGCTTCCCTGGTGGCACAGTGGTTGAGAGTCCGCCTGCCGATGCAGGGGACAAGGGTTCGTGCCCCGGTCCGGGAAGATCCCACATGCCGCGGAGCGGCTGGGCCCGTGAGCCATGGCCGCTGAGCCTGCGCGTCCGGAGCCTGTGCTCCGCACCGGGAGAGGCCACAACAGTGAGAGGCCCGTGTACTGCAAAAAAAAAAAAAAAAAAAAACCATTTAAAAAAGCCTTGGACTTGATATGGTACAAAGCATTTGGACCAGCATGCTCTAGTGTAAAGTAGGAGGGTTAGCTTCCCTCAGAATTTCTTTATAAAGTTGTGAAGTGGCAAAATGGTATTGATTGAAATCCATTTGGATTTAGCCAACCTCAGGTGAATTGAGATTTTCACAGTGGCTTGTTTATGGATCCAAGTGGGGATGAGGTATAGCTCTAAATCTCATTATCAATAAGATTACTTAAAATAGGGCGTGAGATACGGGCAGTTATGAGGGGAGGGATGGGTAGACGATTCCTGAATTTGAGGGTACTGACTGAATTTTTTGTTTTTTGCTCTCCTTTTTCCAGAAACCTGAGTCACAGCAAACTTTCTGAGATTGATCCTGCTGGTTTTGAGGACTTGCCGAATCTACAAGAAGTGTGAGTGCTTTTCCCCAAACTTCTGGGGGTTGGCGGGATGGAGAGCTCCTTGGAAAGATTCTCTCTTATGGCAGCGTCGCTCTCTTCCCTGGATCAGCAGTCTGAACTTGTTATAAGGAGCATCTGTGAGGGACTGTCAGTGACAAACTGTCCTACTTAGTTAGTGCTCCTTCACTGAAGCCCCTCTCTTTTTCCTGGGCAGTCCAGCAGGTGTGGAGTTACTGGAAATCACAAGTCCATGGTGGGTGTATAGGCTTGTGGGAAGCCTGGGGGACCAGCTGGTTTAACACACCTGGCTAGTACTTCCCCCAGTTCCCAGGGCACTAGAGCAGCCTGCTTTGCAGGGACATTTGCGCCAGCCCACCCCTTCTGTTTCCCAGGAAACCAAGGTATAGAGGAATAGATAGTAAGGTAGACTTTCTCTTCCCATCTCCAAAGAGAACTAGAAATTACTGCCTTTGGAACTCTAGGCTTGCTGCCTTTTGCAGTATCCTTTAAATCAGGCCTCAATCTTTTCTTCTTCTCCTTCTCCTCCTCTTCCTCCTCCTCCTCCTCCTCTTCCTCCTCCTCTTCCTCTTCCTCCTCCTCTTCCTCTTCCTCCTCTTCCTCCTCCTCCTCTTCCTCTTCCTCTTCCTCCTCCTCCTCCTCTTCCTCCTCCTCCTCTTCCTCCTCCTCCCCTTCCTCCTCCTCCCCTTCCTCCTCCTCCTCTTCCTCCTCCTCTTCCTCTTCCTCCTCCTCTTCCTCTTCCTCCTCTTCCTCCTCCTCCTCTTCCTCTTCCTCTTCCTCCTCCTCCTCCTCTTCCTCCTCCTCCTCTTCCTCCTCTTCCTCTTCCTCCTCCTCTTCCTCCTCCTCCTCCTCCTCCTCCTCCTTCCTCTTCTTTTTCTTCTTTTTAATGTAAAGAATTCTGCTTTTAACATGGATGTTAGGGTTATGAGGATTTTAGTTCCACGGGGACTTTAGAGAAAAGCCATGCATACCCACTGCAGAAAATTTGTAAACTGTAGAAATATGTAAAAACAAATGAAAATTACTAGAATTATCACCCAGACTTAACCATTGTGAACACTTAGTGAAAAATATACACCTCTACACTTATAATTCTGGAATCAAGCTGTGTTTATATTGTGGTATTATGTCTGTTTTTTTACTTATCCTTACATTTTTGACTACTTTGTCATGTAAATTAAAAGGTTTTTACTATCCCATTTCAATTTTTGTGTAAAACTACTACACATGAATATTCCGTAAATCATTCACCCAGTGCTTCTATTGTTAGATATTTTTTAGAGATTATAAAGTGCTTTACATATTTTACTTACTATATGTAACTGATAAAAGTCCTTGTTTATTATTCTTCGATTCCATTGTTGATGATTTATCTAAAGGAAATTTAATCAGATGGTGCAATTTGTAAAATACTTGCATTCCCTACCGCCGTCTCCAAATTCTCCAAGATGGCGTTTATGATTTCCATGTCTGTTTTAAAAAGGTTTCAACTTCCAAAGTTAAAGGAAGATCAGAGTTGGAAAGGGCTCTTGGAAATACTTTGTCCAGGATCATTATTTTCCCGTAGGGTCAACAGACCAGTGGTCAGGGCAGGGAAGTTTGGAGTGGGTTTTTCTGTTAGTTTGCCAAAAAGACCACAGACTGGGTGACTTCAAGGACGGAAACTTATTTTCTCACAGTTTTGGAGGCTGGAAGTTCAAGAGCAAGGTCCTGGCACGGTTGGTTTCCACTGAAGCCACCTTCTTGCCACCTCTTCATGTGGCCTTTCCTTTATATGTGCGCTTCCCTGGTGCCTCTTGTGTGTGTCCAAATGTCCTCTTCTTAAAAGGGCACCAGCTATATTGGATTAGGACCCATCCATATGACCTCTTTCAAGACCCTTTCTCCAAATGCAGTCACATTCTGAGGTACTGAGGGCTAGGAGTTCAACATATGAATCTTGAGGGAATACAGTTCAGCCCATCACAGTCACCCAAGATGATAACGGCAGTCCATCAAGGAACCGGTTTGCTTCATAACCCAGTGCTTTCCCCTGATCCAGGCTGCCTTTAATGACTCTTCCTCTTCTTTTTCTTCTTTTTAATGTAAAGAATTCTGCTTTTAACATGGATGTTAGGGTTATGAGGATTTTAGTTCCACGGGGACTTTAGAGAAAAGCCATGCATACCCACTGCAGAAAATTTGTAAACTGTAGAAATATGTAAAAACAAATGAAAATTACTAGAATTATCACCCAGACTTAACCATTGTGAACACTTAGTGAAAAATATACACCTCTACACTTATAATTCTGGAATCAAGCTGTGTTTATATTGTGGTATTATGTCTGTTTTTTTACTTATCCTTACATTTTTGACTACTTTGTCATGTAAATTAAAAGGTTTTTACTATCCCATTTCAATTTTTGTGTAAAACTACTACACATGAATATTCCGTAAATCATTCACCCAGTGCTTCTATTGTTAGATATTTTTTAGAGATTATAAAGTGCTTTACATATTTTACTTACTATATGTAACTGATAAAAGTCCTTGTTTATTATTCTTCGATTCCATTGTTGATGATTTATCTAAAGGAAATTTAATCAGATGGTGCAGTTTGTAAAATACTTGCATTCCCTACCGCCGTCTCCAAATTCTCCAAGATGGCGTTTATGATTTCCATGTCTGTTTTAAAAAGGTTTCAACTTCCAAAGTTAAAGGAAGATCAGAGTTGGAAAGGGCTCTTGGAAATACTTTGTCCAGGATCATTATTTTCCCATAGGGTCAACAGACCAGTGGTCAGGGCAGGGAAGTTTGGAGTGGGTTTTTCTGTTAGTTTGCCAAAAAGACCACAGACTGGGTGACTTCAAGGACGGAAACTTATTTTCTCACAGTTTTGGAGGCTGGAAGTTCAAGAGCAAGGTCCTGGCACGGTTGGTTTCCACTGAAGCCACCTTCTTGCCACCTCTTCATGTGGCCTTTCCTTTATATGTGCGCTTCCCTGGTGCCTCTTGTGTGTGTCCAAATGTCCTCTTCTTAAAAGGGCACCAGCTATATTGGATTAGGACCCATCCATATGACCTCTTTCAAGACCCTTTCTCCAAATGCAGTCACATTCTGAGGTACTGAGGGCTAGGAGTTCAACATATGAATCTTGAGGGAATACAGTTCAGCCCATCACAGTCACCCAAGATGATAACGGCAGTCCATCAAGGAACCGGTTTGCTTCATAACCCAGTGCTTTCCCCTGATCCAGGCTGCCTTTAATGCTTGTGGTTATGATATCCAACTTCTGCATGTTGAGTCTCAGAGCTTAGTGGTTTCTTTTAGAATTGGACAAAAACAAAAATTGAGGTGTTTCTTCTGGCATTATTCAAGCTTTCATTTAACATTTCCTCGAATACCTAGTATGAGCCAGGCACTGCTGTGCTGCTGGGAGCACAGGAGTGAATAAGACAGGCATACAGGGCTAGGATTAGGGTTGGCAAATGAGGCATTCGCCTCAGGTGCAGAATTTAATTAAGGGGCCTCTAAAAACTCAGCATTTGAGATAAACGATACCTTAATGCAGTATTTAAAACATCAAAATGAATGCCCAAGAAACCCCATGGTCAACAAAATACAAGAAGTTTTGGCAAAGTCAGGATCAGCTTTACTCACCTTTCCTTTGCCCCAGGCTCCAGTCTGGCTTGACACGGCACTGTTGCCAATCCTATCTTGGTGTGAAAACTTAGATACTCTGTTCTTAATGAATTTTGTTTTGTGTTCACTTTGTTATTTAAAAAACACTGCATTCAGATATTCTTATCCTGGCTCCGGAGTTTTTCGGCGGCCCCTTAAATGCTGCTCCCCTTCTCCCCCAATCCTGGCGCTGCAGACAAACCTCGCCTCTCACAGGACTCACGTTAAGATGGGGCACGACCTAGGGGTAACAAGGAAACCAGTAGGACTCACTGGTAGTAAGTGTTAAGGGGGGCGTAGGACAGGGTCACGGGAGGATTTTCTTCTTTTGTGACTTTGGAGGGGTGATGACGGAGCCAGCGTGCTTAGGATGGTGATGATCAGATCAAGCAAATGTGAACGATGTGGACAGGACAGGCTGCAAATACAGGCCCCCAAGGAAGGAAGAGGACGAGGGCCGTTGTGCCAGGAGTGCATGAGGGGTGGGGTGTGTGGCCAGCGCCTGGGTCCCGTAGGGCCCTGGGGGTCATGATAGGTTATGGTTCCAAAATCATTGGCCTGCCATAAATTTGGGGCACAGTAGATGCTCCCATGAGCCTTTTCTGCATTATTCTCTCTAGTTTTCTTTTTCCATTGGTTCCTTCCCCAGACAGCCTTTCAATTTTCATTTGGTTTGGTTCCCTTGACCTCCGGCTTTTAATCCCCCTTCAACTTCGTGCTTTTTTGGAACGTAAACCCCACCCACATCTAGAGCTGAGAGCACCTGACTTGCACCTGTCCTTCACTGGGGATGCTGGTTAGTCTTAAAAATAAATTTCCCGAGTCCCAACGGCCACAGTAATCACAGCAGTACCACACTCAAACTTTGGGTAAGACTGCCTCAGTTCATCCTGACACCGGCTCTATCTGATTTAAATTCTTTCCTTTACAGTTATTTTCTCCACTTTACAAAGGAGGAAATGGAAGCTCGGAGAGGTTAAATAAACCTGTGCAGTGTTGCCTAGTTGGTAAAGCTGAGAGCTGAACTCAGATCTGTTTGATTCCCAGAGCTGTGCATTTAACCCTGAAGCTGCACTGCCCCAAATCCCCATACCCGCCTCATCTCAACCCACAGCCTTCCACCGAAGATTTTAAAAGGACAGGAAGTGCAGTGTTTATCTCCTGTATCACTCGTCCTGCACCAGTCTTCTCTCTCTAGGTACCGGGTATTTCCTCTTAACTCCTCCAGACCCCTTGTCCAAACCCACACTCCCTCCAAGCCCAGCCTCCCTTCTCCCTTCCCAGCGTGCCTTTTCTCCCTCCCCCCCTCCCAGCGTGCCTTTTCTCCCTCCCCTGAGCTCCTGTTGAATTTAGGGACAGGAAGAGGCTCCTCACCCACTCGTCTGCGCTCTCTCTGCTGCGTGTGCCTTCTCTCCTTTTTCCCGCGAACGCACTCAGGATTGTTGACACGCGTAGCTGGCCACTGTGCTAAGCCGTCCACGCCTTATGGACATTCTGCCTTTTTGAGACGGTTGGAGGAGTCGAGGCCTGGGAACCTGGCTGCAATTGCACAGCTAGTACATGGGAGAGCTGGGCCTGCAGTCCTCAGTCTAACTCCTGTCCCAAGCTCTCCATGGCAGCACTGCCTTCCTGGGTGTGGGAGTTGTAAAGACAGGGCTTGCCCTTTATGGATGCAGTAGGGGGTACTGGGGAAAATGCACATTTGGTAGCAAGCAGACCTGGATTTGAGTTCTGGTTCTGGCCCTTATGGGGACTGTGTCCCTGGACAAGTTACTTACCTCTGTGCCTCTTTTCCCTCTTCTGGAACATGGGCATAATGACGCGTTAGCGAATTATACTAATTATTCATTGGAGCAGATGTCCAGAGCCTTGCCCATGGGGAGGGTTCCCTGTGTGTTATTTCTCTTCTCTTCTGCTACTCTCAGAAGCACACGGCGCACGCCCCTCGCCCCAAGCTGGGCGCCTTGTTAAGAAACAAATCCTTGAGGGCCGATAGGTTGAACCTTTACCACCGTGACCACCTCTGGTCCCTGATGTCACACCGTGGGATGTACGAGACAAATTCCCCAGGGGCCCAGAGCAGTGGAACTTCTCACTGATAAGGATCGGAGCCTTTCCCGAAGGGAATTTTAATACATGACGGAGGCAGAAAGAGGCCGTCAGGAGGGCAGGGTGGGGAGGTGGAGAAGGATATTGAAGCAAAGAAAAAAATCACAGCCGGCACACAATTGCTTCTAAATTAACTGGGTCTCCCGGGAGCTGTCAGTTCCTCCTAAACCCTGCACAGCCACTCGAGTCTGGAAAGCTGAGCGCGAGGGGAACCACAGGCTGGCAAAGCAGCGGGCGGTGGTTTAGCAGTGGTTTTACTTTGGAGGTCGGAACCACAGAGCATCGCAGGCCAGTGGGAGGGAGAGAGCGAGCCGTCGGAGGCCCCCGGAGGACGCGAGGATGCACCTGCTGCCAAGCCACCTGGCCCTCACTGCCCGCAGCTCCGAGGAAAGCCCACCAGGGAGGGCTTCCAGCCAGCGGGCCTGGACGGCGAGGCTCCGCTATTAATAAGAGGGGCTATTTATACCGGCCTCTTTCAAAACTGCACTCGGATCACGTTACTGCTGCCTGGCCCAGGAATGCTTCATGTGGGTGCTGTCGTGTGCTTTCCAGGGCTGTTGACCTAAAATGTTCCTGAAGGCGGCGAGGAAGGCTGAGTGTGCCCTGCCTCTGGGTATTTATGGCTCACCCTCTGGTGTCCCAGGCTTCTGCTCTCCCCCCTCCGTGTGTGCGTGTGTGCGGTGTGTTTAAGGGCGGGGTGAAATCCCGAGGGGGTGTCGTGTGAGGCACTGCTTTTTGGCTATGAATTACCCCCACCTGTTAAGCATTTAGTATACATCTGGCTCTCTCCTGGGCTGTTAGATTTAGTGATTTCAGCCAGATCCTGCCAAAACCCTGTGAAGTTGGTGCTCGTACTTTGCACATACTGGGGAGATGGAAGCTAAGGCACAGTGAGGTTAAGTGACATGCCAAAGGCCGTTCGATCGGTAGGGGTAGGCTGGGGGTTGAATGGACCCGGGTCTGTCTGATGTAAAAATCTGAGCTAATCCCCTCCAAATAACCCCTGCTCTGCTGTGCTGTAACTGGGCCTCAGTTTCTTCTTTTAAGGTGAGGTGATGATTTAATGCCTTCCTTAGAGGGTTGACATGTCATTCAGTGAGACGTGGCACTTTATAAAGCCCTCAGCACAGAGCCTGGCACATAGAAAAGCGTGTGCCCTTGTTGTTTATAAGTGCTGACTTCAAGTAACTATATCCTATGTCACGATATTAAAATAACTGTATCCGGCCAGCTGGTATACACACTATGTCATAAGTCTTGCCAAAGTCGTTATGTAGTCTGCCTTATTCTCAAGTAGCTGAAAACACTAATAACAGTTATTGATTAAGTGGCCCTGACTCCTACCTGCTACTGACGACTTTCTCCTGCTTGAGAAACAAAACGAACTGACGTTCCAACCCCCGGCTCAACTTTGACTGTTATTAGTGGCAGTTCCCTTTGTGTTTGGAAACAACCAAACTGCCTACGAATTGGCGGATCGGCTAAATAAATTATGGTTCATTCATACCGTTCATCCCAGCCGAGGAGCGGTCCACTGCTGGTTAAAAGAATTAGGGAGATTTCCAAGATCTATTACTAAGGGGAAAACTGGTACCGAACAGTCTGTATAACACACAAGCATCTGCGTGAAAGAAAAACACGTGTCCATCCCTAGTAGCCGGCAGCTGGAGGAGGCCGACCAGAGGCCTGGAGGGCAAGGAAGCTGTATATTTCAATATGTATTCCTGGTGTTCTTTTTTTGAAACAGTTTGAAATTTTACTGTGTGCTTTTCTCAGCTATCTGTATATAAATAAATATGGCCAAAAATTTTGTAAAAACCAGAAAGCACTGTAAGTCAGAATGACCCGTGGGTTTGTTTTTCGTTGTTTCTTGATGCCTAATTCGATTGAGGCAGTCATAGTAATGAAAGTCCTCAGAAACATCCTTTTTTAACATTTTGCATCTTGCAGAATGTAAAAGCTTCCTATAAACCAAGTCGAGGACGTAAATGGGAGTTTCAGAGAGAGCTGAGGGGGCCCAGGAGGGTGGGAAAGGCCCACCTCCACGTCTGCCCAGGGGGGGCCCCCACCCCCACCCCCATATCTTTTTCACACCTTTTCCAGCTGCAGGGTTGGGCCACAATTCGAGGTCTGATGCTGCTGGAGCACTTCTCGGTCCTGAATCATCAGGAAGAGTTTCAGTTATAGAAGCCAGATATTTTAGAAGGATTTTTAGGGCCTTGGATGGAAGCAAGTTTGGGGGGGAGTCTGAAGTGGGGGAAGATTGCACAGCCCGAGATATTCAGAAGATTTCATCAAACACAATCCTAAATTCCGACAGTGTCTTTACGTGTGGAGACTGTGCTGAACTTCCCGAGGGCCCTTCCCCGCCCAGCTCTGGCTGTGCTATTTTTGACGGGTCTCTATTTCAGTCTGGCAAGTTGGTCGTGTCTCAGTGCGAGTTGGTCCTCCGTTGCCTTCTGAGGGTAGTGTTCTGGTTTCAACAAGGGGCAGAGTGAACAAAGAGAGAGCCAGCCGTGGTGGAGCTGACTTAGATTTACTAGCGGTTCTTTTTAAGTAGAAATGATCCAGAAGTAAGCTAGCCTTGTAGATCTTCTCCTTTGAGCTCCATCTGACCTTTTCATAAATCCAGCAGCCCTGCTGAGATCAGAGCGTGCGATTTCTGCCTCATCCTGTTGACTCCGGGCTGCTGATCCAGACCTAAAATGTCCTGTTCGCCTTCAGCACTGGTCCACGGCACCTGCGCACTCTGCTTCCAGCATTTGGGTCAAGATATGAGATATTACCATGATGCCCCTTCTCCTTGTTCATTTAGTATTCTGTGTGATTGGGTGGAGCAGTTTGTCATATGTGCAGCAGGGGTGGCCTGAGACCGAGCTCATTCAGCCAGAGTTCCCCTGCAGTAAAGTCCATACTGTTCATTTTGGGTTTAAAATCAAGTCCAGTCCTAAGCAACTGCAGTGCAGTTACCACGTTACCCAAGGAATTACCGGCTTTCTGCCTGCTGGCCTTTTCGCTTGTGGCTCTCCTTTGATTTGAAATTTAGAGAACTTACCTGTAAGGTGGGGAACAGTACTAGTACCTGGTTCCAACCTCAGAGGTGTAGCGATGCAGTGACATAATACTGTAGAGTTGCTACTGTCGCTATAAATAAGTAGAGGTAATGGTTAAGAACCTAAACTTTGGGGCTAGACACACAGGGCCACTGCCTTTTACTACTGGTGACCTTGGGCAAATTACTTAACATCTTAGTGATTCAGTTTCCCCATTGGTACAATGACATTGTTCATGGGGCCTGCCTTGTAGGGCTCTAAAGACGCGTCAGTGTACTGAAAGGCTCTTAGAGTCGTACCTGGCGCATAATAAGCCCTCAGTAAGTTAGCTGCCGCTATTATTATTATGACCCCCCTACATCTGTGTTGGAGAGTAAATCTGTAAGAAATGAAGAGTTCTTAAGCAAGCTGCCTTCTTGGCAACAGGCCCCTGACCTTAGTTTCCCTTGCTCTGATAAGATCTGAGGCTGTCTTCTAGTAACATGTGCATTTACGGTACTGTGAAGATTTATTAGTAGAGATTCATACTGATGGAGAGTTTTCAGCATCCCTGTACCGAGATAGGAAACAGATCGCAGCAGGGGTGGAGAGATAAAAGGTGAAGGAGAAGCAATCTGATTTAGGGGGCAGTCAGATAAGAGACTGTTAAAGTAATTAATTGTCTCCTTCAACACACAAACAAGGGCCCTTTAAGTGGAGAAGGGATTTGCCGCGTGGTATGGATCTGCTTTCTCTCTGCCAGATGCTTCAGTCATGAAGCTATTGAAACAGACATGCTGTGTCCCTCAGCCCAGTAATTGCCAAGCTTCATCTCTAACTAGCTTTGGCACTGAAGAAGGCAAATGGGATAATTCAAGGCCTTTTCCCTTTTTTTAACCCTATTCATGTCTATAAAAGATGGCAGACAACCAGATTATTCTATTCAAGCAAACACTAGCTGTAAACTTGTATGAATACAGCTGTCATTTCAGTGGCCTTGTCTTCAAACCATAACAAGATGCTCTGTGTAAGACATACTCTGCAAAAATGAGAGTAAGATAACCTAGCTTTATCCTTGATTCTGCATCCCAGATACAGTTTCTTTCCAGCCCATCACCCGGCAAAAAGCCTGAGCGCTGCTTTGGCTTTCCTAAGGATTTTTGCACTCACTTTGCAAGCCTGATTTTCGATTCTCTTCTCAGATTTGGAAATACATGTCCATGTAAGGAGGCCAGATTCCGGAGCCTGTGGGGGCGGACCAGGCGAGCTGTGTTCTGGTTCTCGGGCTTCCCCTTCCATTAAGAGTCATGAACTATGGAAGTACAGATTTAGAATATTCGAGCGGGAAGGGAGCTTGGGAAGCATCTGTGGTCTGAGGAGGATTTTCCAGTTGTCTGCATGCAAAAGTGTGTGTGTATATATCCGTTATACGGATATATTCCTGGGAAACGTGTCTGGAGACTTCATCAGAGTTCAGAGAAGCTGGAATCTCAAATAGATGAGAATCTCCAAGTCCAGCTCCTTTGCTGTTGTACAGATGAGGCATTGGAGTAGTTGGCCCACGTGTCCCAGCGCCAGGAACCCAACAGGAGTGCACGAGTCTTTGGCGCAGGGTCCGAGCGTGTTGCCCTTTGGTGAGGGCAGAGCCGTGTCAGGGATGTGTACAAAAACAACCAGGAGGGGGCGGTCTTTCCTCCCCAGATCCTTTTCTGACTGTTTCAGCCCACAAGGAGTTCTCTCACTGGGGGTCTTGAGGGCGCTGTCGTTCGCAGTTCGCAGTCTGTTAGTCTTGATTTCTGAGCTAGATTGGAAGCTCCTAGAGGACGGGAGCCATCTCCTGAGTATTTGTTCACAAACTCTGGGTGTGGTAAATAATTGGCTTTTGTGACCTGGCATGAATTCTCTCCCGTTGACAACTTGCTTTTAAATTCTTTATCTCGTATTCAGCATTACAACATAGCAGTCTTCCCATGGGCAACTCAGCACTGTTTTTTTTTTTTTTTATTTCCCTTTTATGTCTGTGATTTCTTACTCTTAATTTGAATGATTCATTTCTTCTTGTTGTCATTACAGGTACCTCAATAACAATGAGTTGACAGCCATACCGTCGCTGGGTGCGGCCTCATCTCGTATCCTCTCTCTCTTTCTGTAAGTGGTACCATTTGGGGGACCCTGGACTGTGTGGGGAGGCCATGGTATCATCTTGCTGACATTTGGTGGCAGGGCAACTCGTGTTTCTGGGCTCACTGGTTAAAAAAAAAAAGGGGCCTTTCTCCATGTAGCTCTAATGATTATAACGAAAGCCTTGCTTGCTCTTTTGGGGTGTGTAGAATTAAAACCCAGAAGTTTTGCCTCATCTCTAATTTGGGGGGAAATTATCTTTTTAATGCCCAGGGGTACATAGAATTAAATTTCTCTGTCCTAGTGGTTAAGCTGCAATTTGAGTGAATAAACCCAACTTAAAAGAAGCTGTGTACACGATAAGACAGTAGGCTCATCTTTGTGGTAATGAATTTGGGAACGTGACTCCACTCACTTTCATGGCTTAAAAAAAAAAAAAAAAAAAAAAACCACCAGCCTTCTGAAATCAATATAAAAGTAAGGAATTCGTTGTCATGGTCAAGTGTTAGACAACATACAGCCTGTCGATTATTATAGACAACACACTGGAGATGAAAAAGGGTATAAAGAGAGTTAAATGAGAAAGAAGGGGAGGTAACTGAGAGTTACCCCACTTCTTCAGCAGTCAGGTGGAGGCGTTTGCTTGTTTAAAACTCGCCCAGAGGTCTTTCCAGATAAACCAGTCACAAGTCCAACAATTTTCTAGACCAGATTTTAGTGACAGCTCCCCCAGCAGAGCGCCTCCCTCTTCACACCTAATTTCCTGTTCCCACTCCAGCCCCACTGGTTTTTATTTGATTTTGATTTTGCTGGTGTTATAACTGGTCTGCTCACCTGTGGGTATCTCTTGTCGACCCTGAGCCAAGCAGAGGGACCTGGTGGGAAGGAGTCATCCGTCTGATGGCTGGTGCAGCTTTCAGATCTCCGGGTTTTGCTGGCCACAGGCCCTGCGTTCTGGAGATGCCCTGTCCTTGTGAAACATGGTCTCGGGCTCAACCCTTTTCAAGGCACTGTGGGGTTGGGGAGCAGGAGGTTAGAATCGTGGCCCAGCCTTGTGTCCCGGACAGACAGATTCACCTCTCTGAACCTCATTTTCCTCATCTGCAGAATGTGTTCTTGGCCCGCTGTACACATGGGGGCAGTGAGCCCGAGGTTCAAGGCGAGTGTGATGTATATGACGCTCCTACCGTCCTGCACAGCCAGAGGAGGGGTTTGACAGATGGCGGCGGGCTGCTGGCTGGTAGCTAGTTGTCACCTGGCCCCTTGGGCCTTGGCACGATCTCACCTTTAAGGCCACAGGGTCTGTGAGTCACTTCTTGTACCTGTGAAATGCTGGCGCAAAGGACAGGACGTAGCTCTTTGTCCCAAGATGGACAGTCAAGGATCTGACTCTCTTTTTGTACCCATTTGGCCTGAGGGGTCTGGCATCTGGAAAGTGTCTCATTGCTCGTTAAATTAAATGAGTCACCCTTACCTGAGGCCAGTTAGGGACATGTCAATCCTGGTATGTGTATAGAGCAATGCACCGGAAGACGCTTTTAACTCCTTGCTATTTAAAGGATGGTTCTTGGACCAGCAGAGTCCTATCGGCACTGAGCTCGTTAGAAATGCGGGATCTCAAGTGTCATCCCAGCCTTGCTGAGTCAGAAGCTGCCTTCACAAGGGCTGCTGGCCACCTGCCTACTTGTTCAAGTTTGAGAAGCACTGCTTTCCCTCCCCTTGGTTGGGAAGCCAGGGCCAGAGAGAACATCTTTGTGTTACCAGACAGGAAACCAAGGCTGCCTGAGTTCCTGTAAGGTGCGAAATCGAGAGGTGAACCAAAACGGGGCCCAAATGCTCGTTCACTGCTCCTGTCTCTTCCCCCCGGCACAGCAGGCAGGAGTGTGGCAGGTGACCCGTCCTTGCCCCGAGGGCCCGTGGTGCTCTGAATCAGGCCATGCTCTGCTCACTAAAAATACATTTCTGTTCCTTGGCCGAAGTGTCAGGAGCAGTGGGGCTGCTTGGCCTTGTTCCTGCTATTCCATTAGACAGCATTAAAATATGTAAAGTAGGAAAGGAAAAAAAAAAAGACTCCTTCCTGGTTTTGATTCAGTTTGGAAAATGCAGGTTCGTATTGGCAGATACTACCTTTGGCCTGAAGCTGGTCTCCATCTGACTTGGTCAGTGATTTCTCTCAAAGTACAGACACTGAAGGGTCTTTATCTTCCTTCTCTCTGAGGGGCCTGTGTTCTCCAATCTTAGACCCCTGGATCTAGTGCCTGCAGAGTTAGGCTAGCAGGGTGACATCGGGGTAGCAGGATTATAGATAATTTTGCTCTCATCCTTCATGCCTTCCTGTATTTCCCGAGTGGGGCGTGCAAAAGACAGGGGAGAAAATAGCAGAGCGGGCAACAAACGAACATGATTTTCTCACATCTCCATCCACATGGTGATTGCAGCCGTCCAGGCTTTGAAGAGCATGTTTTGCTGGTGTGTTTGTGGCTTTTCAGAACCATAGCGGTAAAAGGTGTCACACGTTCAACAAACATTTAGTCAGTACCTTCTGTGCCCGTGCAGTTGGGGCCCAGAGTGACCTCGGAAAGATTCAGTGCCATCGCGTGTGGGAAGTTCCTGACATGATGTCTGCAAATGTGGTTGGTCAGTTAGCTTCATCAACGTTGACGCTGGTAGCCCTTAGTCTCCAGATTCTCCCCTTTGTGGGCAGGAGGAGGATGAGAAAAAGAATCAGAATGTGCAAAGGGCCCAGATGGCTGAGGCTGTCTGAATGAGAGGAGCTGGGACAGCTTTCTGGGGACAAGGTTGTGGGCAGGCGGGTCAGGGAACAGGGGGGACCAGGCATATATCCAGCGCTGTCTCTGACGGTGTTGTGACGTGGGACAGGGTGCTTTTTCCTCATCTGGTGAGTGAAGGGGTTGAAACACGTGGTAAAAGTACACTTGCAGCTTGTATATTCCTTCTGTGACTCAGAAACTGAGAGTTGGGGCAGTAATGTCACAAAAGAAATACCCCTGTCCTGTAACCACTGTTGCTGCCTTACGTCTTTCAGAAGTAGCAGCTTTGTGGTTTTCAGCTCAGACACCTGTAGTTAGGGACTTTTGCCTCTGGATTTTGTTTGCCTGTAGAAGTCGGCTCTTCATCTCTGTGTTTGGTTTCCTGTCTCCCGTGTCCTTGTCAGTAACCCTGGTTCCTCACTCACAAGACAGTGTTCTGATCCCCCAGATACCAGTGCCCTTCTTTGCTGAGGTCACACTTGGGAGGGCTTGTGTGGGAAAAGGGTTTGTTTCAAGTCCGGCTTTACTATCAGGGCCTCAAAACAGAGTTTTCTAGAGTTTGGGGAACTGGAGTCCTTCAGGAAAATTTCAGTTGGTTAATACTTTCTGATTAAAGGAATCAAATTCAATTAAAGTATTTGTCAAAGAGCGGATTTTTATTTGCATCGCGTTTGGTAGATAACGCCAAAGCCATTTGTCCTTAATAACCAAAAAGCATTAAACTCGAGGAAAGCTTTTAATAGGATTGGGTTGGAGCGAGGGAGCTAAATTTGATAAAACAGTTCTCTGAAAAAGAAACAGACTTTCGTTCAACAGGGACAGAATCTGCTGGTAGATTTTCACATTTGAGATTTTTTTTTTTTTTCTAATTCCAAGTCCAGGAAACTCAAGTTACGATTCCCACAGCAACAGTAATTTCGTGTGATGCATAAGATGCATAAGTGACGTTTCTGGGGAAGAAAAATTTCCAGTTTTCCTGTGGTGTTACTGCACTTGTATCACTGAGGAGATTGGTTCCAGTGGAAATGGTTGCGTTTTTTTTTCACTCCTAGGAATAAAAAGCTTGCTGTAAAATCGACTTTAGTTTTAAAAGCACAGCAGCTTTGTCTCAGGGGTATTAGCTGCAGCATATTTCCCATATGGCCCTTGGCTTTGTTCACGTAACTTCTTTTCCAGTTGGTGGTGTGTTTTGGACCCTGTCCCCTACCCATGCCTTGCCGCTCCCTCTCCCCCAAGCTGTGGCCTTGATCAGGTAGGAGATCTAGGCTAAGATTCCGTGCACACAATTACCTGTGACTTTGTCGTTGTGCTGTTAAAATTCTTAGGTTCTATGTTGCATTTGAAAACACATCAAAATACCTTTTACTTCGAATCTTCGGGGGGAAAAAAAAACTTTTCTGAAAACTATATATATATATATATATTTTTTTTGAAAATAGGATTTGCTTTTTTTTTTTCCTTAATTAATTAGTTAATTTATTTATTTAGGGCTGTGTTGGGTCTTCGTTTCTGTGCTAGGGCTTTCTCTAGTTGTGGCAAGCGGGGACCACTCTTCATCGTGGTGTGCGGGCCTCTCACTATCGCGGCCTCTCTTGTTGCGGAGCACAGGCTCCAGACACGCAGTCTCAGTAGTTGTGGTGCATGGGCCTAGTTGCTCCGCGGCATGTGGGGTCTTCCCAGACCAGGGCTCAAACCCGTGTCCCCTGCATTAGCAGGCAGATTCTCAACCACTGTGCCAACAGGGAAGCCCCTATATTTTTTTTTATCGAGAGAAAACTAACATAACATAAAACACTGTTTTATCGGATTTAAAGTGTATGGTCAGAAACCTTTAGTACCTCCTCACTGTTGTGCACCCCTCAATGCTGTCGAATTTCAGAACGTTGCCATCATCCCCAGTACAAACCCCCTACCCCTGAAGCCGTCACTTCTCCTATCCCCGTCCTCCCAGCTTCCTGGCAACCAGTAATTTGAAAACTCATCTTTTTTTTTTTCTTTTGAGAAAAGTATCTTTCTCTCTTGTTAGCAAAGTACCTGGAAGACTTAGAATATGAAAAATTTAAATGAAAACATCAGAGGCGGGTTGAACTATGTGGTTCTGTATTTTGCTGTGACCTCTTAGCTGAAGAAAAACTGATGCAATCAAAGGGATGGCGTATTTAACATCGCTTTATGGTAACTTCCAGAGAATAAAACCTGGAAGGAATGAAACCTGCTGTCCCGTCTGTGACCCCACTGGGAGCCAGTTAAGTGGGTGCTGCTGAGGGAGCACAAGGCGAGGCCGGGAGGGATGGAGGGAGCTCTTCTGGGCTAGGTCTGCTGGGGAAGTAAAATCAACAGCAGTATTTAACTCTCCGTGTGCCTAGCATACCCTCTAGAAAAAAAGGGCCAGATCAGTCTTTTTTACAGGCTCATTAATGGGAAGATCAATTCACATTAAAGCGTAATTAAAGAGTGAGCCTTAGGGCTGCCCTGGTGGCGCAGTGGTTGAGAGTCCGCCTGCCGATGCAGGGGACACGGGTTCGTGCCCCGGTCCGGGAAGATCCCACATGCCGCGGAGCGGCTGGGCCCATGAGCCATGGCTGCTGAGCCTGCGCGTCCGCAGCCTGTGCTCCGCAACGGGAGAGGCCACAACAGTGAGAGGCCCGTGTACCACAAAAAAAAAAAAAAAAAAAGAAGCGTGAGCCTTAGCAGGAGGCAGTGAGGATCTGGGCAGCCTCTTGGGAATGGGGAGAGGAATCCATTTCCCCGAGGGCCCAGCCAGGGATAAAGGGGCCCCGAACTCAACTTCAGAAAATTAGGTTGGGCTTCAGGACCCGAGCTGAGACTGGTAATTTTCAGGTGAAATTAAACTGAGTAATGAATAGTCACCTAGCATTGCTAAAACGTGTGTGTGTGCGCGTGCGTGCGTGCCTGCGTGCGTGTGTGCGTGGTCTTACAAAGTTGAGTGGTAACCTTGGACGGTGGAGCTCTTTATGTCCTGATACAAAGGTGGACCTATGGGGACTACAAGTGTGTGTACAAGGGGAGGTGGACGTCGAAACTCTCCCCAAGGTAAGGATTGTCCGTCCTTCCTGTGGGGGAATTTGCTGGACCATCCACGAATCATCAGGTTAAGAGTGGACTTAATCAAGTTTAATAGAAAATGTGGCAACGGGCAGTTCTTTCTGCATCCTGCTTCTGAGCGGCGTCCTCCAGTAGGAACCCAGGTTAGTCTAGCTGGTGAAGGAAGGCCAGTCAGCTTGGGCGTTGGTGTAAAAGTAAACCCCATCTGGGCCGTTGACATCTTATTCGCTGCAGGCCTTTGGACACACTCTCATCAGGATCGTGGAGTCAGTAGTGACTGAAACGCTTTAGGGAGAAACTGTGAACAAAGCTGTGTTTAAAAGGCCCCAAGTCAAGTGTGAATGAATCTCCGTGTTCCCTGAGCAGCCTGTAGCCGGTTCAGATCCCAGATGCTAAAGGGAAGCCAGGGCCCTAGTCAGAAAGCAGCACAACAGGAAAATAGATGTAAACCGGGGGCTTCGGTTCCTCTCTTCTGTGTCTTCAGAGACGTGCTCACTTTCTGCCTCGTTTGCCCAGATTTCTATGTGTGTGAACGGATTCTTTCCTCTGGGTAAAACGTCACACCCGTTCCCTTGGGAAATCATGGCTTCTCTCTATCACCTGTTCGGTTCTCAAACTAGACCATTTACCAGCATCACCTGGAAGGCTCGCTGGGCCACAGGATGGCTGGGCGCCAGCCCCAGTTTCTGATCCGGCAGGTCTGGGTGAGGTGTGACTAAAGAATCTGCTTTGCTCACAAGTTCCTAGGTGATGCTGTTGCTACTGGTCTGGGAAGCTCCCACCCTTGGAGAACCACTACCTGAGCTTCTGTAGTAATGTGGTGGGGGGCAGGGTGGTGTCCTTAGCAACCACGCTGCTGAGCCTTTGGAAGGCAGTAAATTATTTAGACAAATTCCCCTTGTCACCGGTATGGGCACAGGCATTTCTTTGGGACAGTGGGGCTCCAAGCCCTGGTTAAGGTATTTATTTCCGAGCAAAGTGCTGGGGGCAGTGGACTCGGAGCTAGCGTGGGCAGCACGGCTCTGTCCCTGGCCGCGGTTTGAGGCCCACGGCTGTTATCAATTTGTCTCTGCTTAATTGACTGTTGACTGGCGATCACGTAGGCCTCCCCATCAGACCTTCACGAGTCCCTGGGAGGCAGGGAGCCTCTTCTGGCAGGAGATCTGTACCCATCTCCACGCGGGTATCAGCAGCTCTGCTTACAGCTGTGCCTCCCGGCCGGGAGCCGCTTTTAGCACCGCTTACCTTTCTGCTAATTATCAGTCACTGTTATCAGATACAACTTTACCCTCGACTGAGACTTGAAAGGTGCTGCTTTGTTCCAGGCGAAGCATCTAGAAGGTGAGCACAGCCATGCTCGTCTGCCCTGATGGGGGAATCAGAACTCGGGGCCCACACCTGTCCTCCACCCTGCGTCCAGTCATGGCCCCGATCCTCACCTCCTGTTTTCTGGCCTTCTGCCCCCGGGAGGCTGACCTTCTGGTTGTCGGTGAGCGCCAGAAATGAAAGGAAAGTGGAGGAAGCTGAGACGGGGGCCCAACAGGGATGTGTGCCAGCGCGCGCTCCACGTGAAGCCCAGGACAGACAAACGTGCCCCACGGGCCAGAGTCCCTGCCCTCAAGGGACTCGCAGTCTAGTTGCAGAGAAGGATGAGTTAGCAGGCAGTTGTCATACCAGCCAGGGCCTGGGAAGTTCTCAGGGGCTCCTGGCCGCCGTCGCTGATGGGGTGCAAGACGGGGAAGGTTCCCAGACAAAGTGACCTGTAAGGTGTATACCTCCTTTCTCTCCCCCCTGCAAGATGGGCAAGTGAGGTGCTCGGCCAACACGCTGGCCAGTTGGAGGAGTGCTGGGAGAAGGGCTCATAGGACATGGCTGCTTCCCTTTTAAGGCCAGTTTGCTCCCCATTTACCCCTTTGTCAACAGGCAGGCTGCTCTGAAGGGCCAGGAAGCTTCTGTTGGAAGGCAGAGCGGGACCCCTGGTTCTCAGACCCGCAGGCTCATCAGACTCTGGGCACCATGAGTGAGCTTCAAAATAGAAAGTTTACTGGAAACCCAGTACACAAAGACAGCAGCTCTGTGTCCCGGAAGCTTCCCAGGACTTCTGTAGTGCGGACTGCCTCTTGCCCCGAGTCTCAGGGAGCCTTTCGCTGGGAAAGGAACCGCTGAGGCCTCCGCGGCGAGCCTGCCAAATTACACACAGTCCTGACTTGTCATTTTCCTTCTCTCTTTTCTTTCCTTTTTTTTTCTTCTTTCTTTGAGACTGGGGGTGGTAAGGGAGCCAGATGAGCGGTCCATCTGCAAACCATTTGCTGCGAAAGGGAAGGGAATGCCAGCTGTGGAGTCTGGGGAGCTGAGGGAGGGGCTCACCCGTGCAATAGGAACTTGGTCACGGAGGTCATTGCCTTTTTTGGGAACTCGGTAGCTTAGGGTCTGTCGTTGAGAGTTGGCCTTTGTTGTGTGTTTGGTTTTTTTCTTCCCCTTCTCTGTCTCATTTTTTCTGATGACCGTGTAAGTTTTAAATAGAGTCCAAGACCCAGTGGGAATGGGGATGCTGGTGCAGCATGGATGGTCTTGGAGGGAAGTACCTCCTTCCAGCAGTGGGTGCTGAAAGCACGGCAGGGCCGTGTGACCCGGCAGCGCGGGGAAGGGAAGCGGAGCTGCTTTGTCCATTGCACAATCTCCCGTGTGAAAGGAGCTGGCCCCCGCCCATATCCACAGCCTCCTTCCAGCCAGGCCGTTTCCTCCCCCTCCCCCTGCACTCCCACTTCCTGCAGGTGGCTTCTGTAATCCACTTACCCCGGGGGAAGCGTCGCCAGCGTGTGCACCTAATCCGAAAATGGCCAGCTCGACTTTGACCCCCGTGGTGACCTTGCAGAGAAGGCCAGGCCAGTTGTGTCTGCTCACACCTGGGAGCCATTTTCAGCTTTTACAGCCCAAGTGGAAGAAATGTGTTTGTATTTATGCCAGCCCTTCCTTTCATAAGGCCTTTCGTTGTTGGGCAATACGGAGGGACTATTAGATTCCCCCTGCCTGTTCAAAGGCAAGGGTTTTTAGAGACAGGTTAGTTTACCCAGTGAATTAAGTCGAGTCATGCGAAATGGCCAGATTTTCTAGTTCAAAAATGGTCAAAACATCAGCAGTCTCATCGTGGTTCAGCCTCTTGAGATGGAAAATTGCAGCGGTCACTGTATGTGGTACACAGTCGTTGTCAGGCATTGCTCTGTGTGCCTCCCCAGGCCTCACCTCATTATATTGCCTCTGCAGTCCTAGGAGGCACAAGGTCTGTTGTTACGCACTTTGTACAGATGACACGCCTGAGGCACAGAGAGGGCAAGACACTTCTCTGAGGTCACACAGGAGGTGGTAGAGGTGAGTCTTGGTCTCATTTCTCTGCACCTCTGGGGTTTGTGTGCTCACTGTACACAGGGAAATGTGTGGTCTGGGGGCCTGGGAGGGTCTTGTCATTTTCACGTGCTGACATATCAAATTGTGTTAAGAGGGGTGCGCCTTGGGACTGCGGCCAGTAGGCTCTGGTGTGGATGAGAGGCTGCACCCCACGCATGGGCGTCTCTTCAAGTCGTGTGCCTGCCTCGGAACGTTGGGCAGCCCTCGGTATGATTTTCATTAACTGATGCAGAGTGACGGGGAGTCCTCCTGCCCTGAAGATTAGCCTGACCCTCCCCTCACCCCCCCAAACACACCCTGCTGGGTTATTCTGACTGATTCTGGTCGCCCGTCTTGTAAGGGTGCAGGGAGGAAGACTCGCCTTGCCGTCAGGTCTCTGCAGCGCCCAGGCCTGTTCAGTTGTGCCAGCAGCTCTTCAGACAGTGGCCCTCTGCCCTCCAACACATCACTTCGAGGCGAATTCCTCCGCAGTTTCCTCACTTCCTGGACGCCTTTCAAACCCAAACGGCTGAAATAAAGGTGCCAATTTGTAGTTCTTTCTTCCCAACCCCTTCAACCAGGAGGGGGAATTGTGTGCTACCAAGGATGGCAGGGCTGTGGGATGCAGCCAGGTGGCCCTCCTGGGAGGTCCTCTCTGGGGGCTGCTGGTCTCTGCTCAGCTGTATGGCTGTAGGGTCTTTGAGGGCAAAGAAGCTCTTCATCAGTGGGTAGGGCTGTGAGAGGCGGGCTGCTGTGAATCAGTTTGTAAAGACCGGGGCTCCTTCCCCAAGTAATACAGGGAGAAGGCAGGTGCCAGTGGATGTCTTCACCTTGCAGTGTGTCGGACATCATAAGCGCCTTATAGAGAGGGGGCAGTTCTGCACAGTGGTTAAGAGGAGGCTCTGGATCCACTGCATCTGGATGTGAGTCCTGCCTCCATCGCCTGTCCTGGTTCTCTGGGGCCTCAGTTGGCTCCACTCGTGCAATGGTGTTGGCTGTGAGGATCCGCTAAATACTCCGTGTCTCAGCACAGGGTCTGGTGTCTACTGAAAGTGCACCAGGTTGGAGACACTGTTCTATCCCTGACCCATCAAGGGCCTTCTGGGCATGGATGGAGCTGACCCTGCTTTGCGCTGCTGTGTTCCAAGGGGCATTGGTGGGTATTCTCCACCCTGAACCGGGAGGCCTGGTGTCGGAGGCAGGGGTAGAGGCTCTTCACGTCCCCTGAAAATGGACTCTGCTTGCAGATACCTGTTGTGGTGTGGCTCGCTCTCTTGTGATAGACAGATAATCTCCATCCTTGTGTGTGTGTATGTGTGTGTGATTTAGCTTAGCTTTCTCGTGTATTAATTCCCTCTATGGGAACTGTTGCGTGCACCAGGAGTGTTGATTTCCCTCCTCTCTTATCGCCCGTTCCTCTACCTGGGACAGGTGCAGCAAGCCGCAAAGCACTCTGCAAATACCTTAGCAGTGGCTCCCATCCTTGGCTGCACAGTAGAAGGACCTGGGGAACTTGAACAAGCCTAGAAGCCCGGGCCACATCCCAGGGCAGGTTAAAGGAGAACCTTGGGGCTGGAGGGCTGTTGCGGGAGGGACATTGGTGTTTTTTGTTTTTTGTTTTTTTTAAGCTCACCAGTTCCTTTCAACATGCAGGCAGAAATTTTAATGAGCCACAGCTGGGCACATGCAAGTGAAAGGTTTTGTCCCCTTCTCTCCTTCCCTCTGATACCTGTCACTTAACATACTCAGGCTCCCCTGCCTTCTTGACTTTCACACCTTCTTTCTTTCTTTCTTTCTTTTTCTCTCCAAGTAGAGGAAAAATAAATACTAAGGCTGACCTTTAATTTAGCATTTATGATTCTCGGGGGGGAGGGGCCTGTGAAAGGTTTTAGTTACCACTTTTACCACCGATTTAATGGGAAGATACTGCAAAGTTAGCCATTCAAAATGAGTGAGAGAGGCTCTTGGCTTTGTCGTGTGTGGGGCAGCGTGTTTGGCCTGGTGAGGCGTGACCACGTCGTTGGGTGATCACAGAACTTGATTGTGGATTTGCCGCCTCAACTGGGGTATCTCCTTCCCCCGAGAGGCAGACCACCCATCTCTCACTTGCATTCCGCCTATAAATCAGAGAAGAAGCATTTATGATGGTGGGGGAAGAAAACCCTCTTTATAGTGAAACAATAGGCAAAACTTACCTCAGACTCTTTATAAACCTTTTTCTTTATCATTCCGAAAGTCAGGCTTTGCTCTTCTTAAAAACAAAAAGAAAACGTAAATATAAGCCATAGAAAGTGAAGCTTTCCCTCTAACCCCACCCAAAAGCTGTGTTGTAATACAGCAGAATTCTAGTGCTGACGTTCAGCTTGGATAATTATCTGTTGGTATTTTGTGAGGGTTGTTTTGGAATTGGCCCCTTCAACAAGTCACAAAGAGTAATTAGAATTTTGGAAATAAGGGGAAAAATTCCCTTGGACTTTTTGGGAATGTGACGTTTTCTCCAAATCATGTGTGGTTCTTTTTTGTATGCAGAAAAACAGTGTTTATCAGCACGCAGAGTGAAGTTTTTCTGCCTCGTTTTGGGGAATCCGTGTGAGGACTGGCCATTCCAGGGGTTCCCTCTCCTCCTGGCCTTGCCGACAGCAGTGATAAACGCTTTCACCACCCGAGGCTCCTTATAGGCCAGGCCGGCCCCTGCCTGCCTCCCTCGTTCTCTAGTGTGTGTTAGCAAGAGCCGTGATTTGGGGATGCTCCAGCAATTATGTGGCTCCAAACAGCCACACGCCTGTGGTTCTTACGCCTGTCTTCACTTTCCCCCGTTCCCTGAAAAGCAGTTGTAGCTCCTGGGAGGCTCAGTAAATTGTCCAGGGAGAGAGGGATTCAGAAAGCAAAGTGCTGGGCTTCCCTGGTGGCGCAGTGGTTAAGAATCCGCCTGCCAACGTAGGGGACACGGGTTCAAGCCCTGGTCCAGGAAGATCCCACATGCCACAGAGCAGCTAAGCCCGTGCACCACAACTACTGAGCCTGTGCTCTAGAGCCCGCGAGTCACAACTACTGAGCCCGCGAGCCGCAACTAGTGAGCCTGCGCTCTAGAGCCCGCGAGCCGCAACTGCTAGAGCCCGTGCTCTGCAACAAGAGAAGCCATGCAATGAGAAACCCGTGCACCGCACCGAAGAGTAGTCCCCGCTCGCCGCAACTAGAGAAAGCCCGCATGCAGCAACGAAGACCCAACGCAGCCAAAAATAAATGAATAAAAAAAAGAAAATAACAAAGAAAGCAAAGTGCTGCTGTGCATTGTGGGTACCATCAGACCTTGAGGCCAAGGTTCATCTTGTCCCTGCCTAGTGGTCCCATGGGTCACTTTGGGGAAGAGAAAGCACATTGGTGAGGACCCTGCCTGCTTCTCATACAGCTGCTCCTTTATGGGCATTTGAGCAGAGAATATTGGTCCAGTCTCTCTTCACCTCCAGCTGGACACGGGGTGTTAGGGTGACTTCTGTGCTGGCAGGAAAACCGCCCTACACCATTCTCTTGTCAGGACATCACCCAACAAAGTGCTTCCTATCTCTTGAACTCAGAATGCAAGCCGTTCTCAGCGAAGTGGGTGCTGGTGCCCGAGGAACGGGGAGGAGCCATCCCTCCCGTGAACTTGGCCTCCCGCTCAGCTTCTAGCCCTGCCTCTGCCAGACATACCCCTACAGGGTCTTTCACGAGTCACCTCTCCACTTTGGGTTTCTGTTGCCTCAGCTGTAAGGAAAGGTCCTGGTCCCATATCACCCACACTTAACCAGGGTCAAGGACACACACGGCTACTTCCTCTCCTGCAGGCCTGGGGCGGCACCTGGGCTGCGTGTTCTCTGGAACAAACGTCCATCTCTAGTTGAGAACGTCTCTCATGGGTTCCTGGCAGGGGCTCAGATGCTTGTGAGTTCTGTCTAGTGGGCCCACTGAGCCCCCCATGTTGAGAAGCTGCTTAATTAGCACCCTAGCTCATCCTGGCCACTGCCAAACCTGGGACCCACACCTTGTTTCTGAAGGGGTCCTCACAGCCTTGGCTCCAGCGGCGTCCAGGCTTGGTCCTTCTCTTCCTCTCCATCCTCCCTCCCACATAAGCCCCGTAGAACTCTACCCTCACCGCCTGCCACTGCACACCTACCACCCAGTGGGGTGCCTGCCTTGTGGTGGCCCCGCAGTCAGTATTTGGTGAAGAAATGAAGGAAGGAGCCCTGTGGCTTCGTGTCACCTAAGGAGTAAAGTCTTGGGCTCTTTCAGAGTTGGCCCCTGGTTCCCTTTCTTCCCGGCATCTCCCCACTTCCTGCCTCGAGCTTTACATCAAGCTGCTCGTGATGGGAGCCCACACAGTCCGGGGCTCTGATTCCAGGCCTTGTTCGTGTTGTCACCTCTGTCTGGAATGGCTGTCCCTCCCCCAGCCGCCTCCACAGCACTGTGGCCCCATCTGTTAGTGTGCCCATCACATCTCTGTCTTTCTGTGTCTCCAGGGTGTGTTTTTTGGGAATTGGGGGGTGGGGAAAGGGGGTCGACCATACTACAGTCAAGTTTACCTTTTTCTTAGAGCAGCTGCACCTAACAGGCACCCCATACACGCTTGGCTGAATAAATAAATGAAGGACTAAATGAATGGGTTAGTCGAAGCATAGGGCAGATACTGGATAGTTTTAGACATTTATCGTCAAGGTAAAGGGACTCATTTGGGACAAGTAATAACAGAAATGATCTGTTGTGGCTTCCTAGAGGGCCTGGCTCTTTTCAGCCAAGAGAGAGGACTCGCTGTCCCTGACTTATTGAAAATCTGGGCGGCTGTTATAGGAGGGAAAGCAGTTGTAGAAACTACCCCGTGGAAGGCAGCATGGCTTAGGGGAGGTGTGCGGGCCCCGGGGTCCCATTGTCCAGGTTTGAATCCTTATCTGTTGCTTTCTAGCAGCAGCTTTGCAAGCCTCGGTTTGCTTAGATGTGAAACTGTCCTTAAACTGGCGTGGGTGTGTCAGGAGAAGGCCTCTCCTGGTCTCTGCTCACCTGTGAGTGGCCAACAGGTAGATTGGGGAATAGGCTTTTTCCAAAGTGAAGGTGGAGAATCACTGCAGATCCCTCTATGCATCCAGCCCATCCTGACTACTTCTCTGTAGTCAGGAAGTTCAGAAAACCCAGAGCTAAAGGTAAGCAGCCTTCTTTGCTACAGGATATGTAGGGCCTTTAGTAATGGGGGGGGG
>NW_020173397.1:14092472-14123884 GCF_003031525.2 Neophocaena asiaeorientalis asiaeorientalis
CAGTGTGGTGTCTCCCACATAAAATGAGCCTACCTGGACCCCTCTTCTATGAGACCCTAACAGTTGCTTCATAAAGAAGGGGGTCTTGTGGTCATGTAAGTTTAGCAAATGCAGAATCGAGCAGAATGAAAAGGTAGTTTTCTTGGACCTACTTTGGGCGTCTGCCAGGGCTGACAAGGGAGGAATATATGCGGCTGTTCCAGAGCCTTTTCATGGAACTCCTTCCAAGGCTGGTGTTCCAGGGATGGTGTTTTGAGAACCCCATGTCTGGCAGTGCAGGCCTGACCTTCGTCCCCAACCATCTAAGTCTAGACGCCCAGGAGGCCCTCCTGCTTGGCCACATAGTGGTGGGGTTCAGCTGAGTTACAGGACACAGAACCCATCAGTAACTCCTGATACGTCACCACTGGTGGCCACTGGTCTTCCAATCAGCTTTATCAGCTACACCTTTCTCACTGAGTCCAAACCCCCACCCCCACCCCAATTCCTTCCTAATCGGTAGAAAGTAATTAAACGGTTCATGCCTATCCCTAGATTTCAGAAATTTCACAAAGCACAGCAGTATTTGGTGCTTGGCCCTTGGAACTGAGTCATACCGGGTAGATTTCTGCTGGAGACCCAGTGAGGTAGCAGGTTGGCTGGCTGATGGCACCGTGCATTCCACCAGCACTTCTGTCTGATTCCACTGTGAATGTCTTGCTACGTTTTTTATTGTTTTAATTAACCTTTCTATTTTGAGCTCATGGTAGATTCTCGTGCTGTTGTAAAAAAAATAACGTAGAAAGATCCTCGTATACCCTTAACCCAGTTTCCCCAGATGACAGCCTCTTGCGAAATTTCATACAACCAGGATACACATCAGTACAGTCAAGGTAGAGAATATTTCCATCCCCACAAGGATCCCTTGTGTTGCCTTCTTACACCCACACCCTTTTCCTTCCTTCCGCCACGCCCTTGGCAATCTCCAGTGTGTTCTCCATATATATAATTTTTCATGTAAGGAATGTTATATAAGTGGCTTCATACAGCATCTCACCTTTGCGGGCTGGCTTTTTTTCATTCAGTATAATTCCTTGGAGATGCATCTAGGTTGTTGTGTGTATCAGTAGTTCATTCCTTTCTACTGCTGAGTAGTATCCACGGTATGAAGAGACCACACTTCGTTTAACCATGCCCTTCTTGAGGGACATCTGGGGTGTTTGCAGGTTTGGGCTAATACGAATAAAGCTGCTGTGAGCATTTTTGTGTGAACGTAAATTTTCGTTTCTCTGGGAGAAATGCCCTAGGGGGTGATTGCTGCATTGTATGGTCGTTGTATGTTTAGATTTTTTAAGAAAGTGCCATAATTTTCCAGAGTGGCTGTACTGTCTTACACTCCTGCCAGCAATGCATGAGTAATGTGGTTCTCTGCATCATGGCCAGCATTTGGTGGTGTCAGTATTTTTTATTTTAGCCATTCGGTAGGTGTGTATTGATATTTCTTGGTGGTTTTAATTTGCACTTCCCTAATGGCTACTGATGTTGAACATCATTTCATGTGCTTACTTGCCATCTGTATATTCTTTTTGGAGTAATATATGTTCATGTCTTGTGACCATTTTCTAACCGGATGGTTTGGGGTATTTTTGCCATTGAGTTTCAAGTGTTCTTTATATATTCTAGATAGTAGTTCTTTGTTGGATATGTGGTCTGAAAATATTTTCTCCCAGTCTGTAGTTTGCCTTTTCATCTTAATAGGATCTTTCCGGGAGCAAATGTTTTTAATTTTGGTGCAAGTCCAATGTGTTAATATTTCCATTTATGGATTGTGCCCCTAGGGTCAGATCTATCTGGCCCGAAACATAGATTTCTCTGACGTTTTTTTCTAAAAGTCATTAGCTTACGTTTGACATTGAGGTTCATGATGATACATATTTTAATTATTTTATTTATTTGGCTGCGTTGGGTTTTCGTTGCTGCGCGCGGTCTTTCTCTAGTTGCGGCGAGTGGGGGCTTCTCTTGTTGCGGAGCACGGGCTCTAGGCGTGCGGGCTCAGTAGTTGTGGCTCACGGGCTTAGTCGCTCCGCGGAATGTGGGATCTTCCCGGACCAGGGCTCGAACCCGTGTCCCCCGCATCGGCAGGAGGCTTCTCAACCACTGCACCACTAGGGAAGCCCTGCAAAATGACAAAGGTTCGGCGCTGTTTGCAGGTTTTTTCCGACGGCATGGCGCGGCAAGCTGGGCAGGGCGGTGCAGCGGAGGGTCCCCGCAGCTCCAAGAGGTGGCCGCGACGGCCGATACGTATTTTGAAACCTGAAACAGAGGCGAAAATCGAAGCTTGTTGTTTCGTGAAACGAGCAGAGCAAGAGTTGGCTCCTGTAGGCACTCAGAACAGGCAAGACAAGAGGATGGCGTGGTTCCCGGGTGGAGAAGAGTCGGTGCCGCTTTGATGTTGCCACGGGTCTTATCATCTCAGGGTGGATAAGAAGGACTGCATTAGAGGGCCGACTCCTTAATCCCGCCCATGCACATCCTTAACCCTCCCAGAGTGCAGTCAGGTCGTATGCTGAAGGCTTGGGAAATTGCGTGATAAGAGATACCCTGAATCCTATGATCGGGAGATCAGAAGTCTTCCAGATGGGGCAGGAAGCAGGCCTGGTTTTATTTTAAAGACATGTCAGTGGTATCACTCCCCAGAGGCGCGGAGGATCTTGGCTTGGAGGCTGCAGCCAAGTGCTGAAACAGCTTCCTCCACGCTGGAGCTCCAGAGCTGCCGGGAAGCTGGCAGGCGAGACGGGGAACATGCTGGCAGTGGCTGGTAGGGTGGGGGGGGCAGTTACGGGAGCGCCCCAGCACCCCCAGTCCCGTCTCTGTCCTCGTAGCCACAGGCCATCTCCAGAAAGGAGCGCAGCCGGGAGCCAGAGGGCACCTGGGCTCGCGTGCTGTTTAGCTGGGTGACCCCAGAGCAGCGTCTTACCCTCTCTTAATCCGGCCGAGCGGTGCCTCTGTAGCGCGGTGTGGAGCAGAGGGTGAGCAAGTTTTTTCTGCTCCCTGAAAAGTGCCCGGTTCAGTCTTGTCATACTTACTGCCGGAGGATAGAAGAGCCACTCTGACGCTGCTATTTAGGGCCCGCGCCTGTCATCTTAAATATAAATAGCGAGAGGTCTGGCTGGGCCCTGCAGCAACTGTGCACTGACACGCGGTGGGCCGAGGGTCCGGGAGGCCCACGTGTGCGTGTGGAAGGGCGGGGGGTGGCAGGATGTGCCCTTCCTGCATCTGCAGGCGGGTCCTGCCTCCCTTCGGGTCACAGGATCGGGGGGCGGCCCTGGTGGATGCTGAGAAGAGGTGGGAGACACAGGGTACTGTCCAGAGAAGCCCTCTTCCCCAGGGGTGCTTCTGCCCACTTCGGTTCCACGCAGGAGTGTGTGATGAGGCTTCGTGCCTGGGCTGCAGCCCCAGCTGCGCCGCTTCCTGCTGGTTAAGCTTCCTACAGCTCATCACCCCCGTCTGTAAAATGGGGATGGTAACAGTATCCGCCTCTCGGGTCGTCATGGGCGTTAAACGAGCTGAACCGGAGCCTGGTACCTAGTAAGCACGAACTACAAAATGCTCCATTTGTTAGCCCTAGTCCGGCTCGTGTATCTCGCGAGAAGTGTGCGCATCCTCAGTGGCTAAGCGGCACGGGCCAGCTTCCTGGGAGGGTCCACCGCCCTGTGCAGCCGACTTTAGCGTTGGACCCATTCCCTGGAGGCTGCAGAGGACCCCAGGACTCACAGCAGGCCTGGAGCAGGCTGTGTGTCCGAGCATGCTGGGGTTCGGGGGGTTCCAGAGGAGACTCTGGAACTGGCGTCATCCCTGGCTAGGTGAAGGATGCCTGATAAACGAGGAGAGGAACTCTGAGTGGTGGCCCTGGGGCTCCTCCCTGCTGGCACCCTTTGAAGAAAGGCCGCGCTCCTTAGGTGGGCCTCTCAGCTGTGCCCCACCCCAGGGCCCTCCGCCTGGGGGCTGTCAGGCAGGCCAGGTGTTTGTACACTTAAGGATCAGGTCCCAAAGTTAAGTGTCTAAGGTTGAGTTAACAGCTTTGTAAAATATCTATTTAATTTATTTACGTAATTGATAAGCACGTTAAAAGAATAGGCAAAAGAGAGGGAGGAAATTCCGGCGTCCTCCTGTTCTGTCCCAGAGCTACGAGTTATAGGGTTACAGTTCTCCCTACCTTTCCTGCCTGTGTGGTTTAGAGAGGGCACATCAGCTCCGAGTCCCACCTTTGCTTTGGCAGGTGGTGTGGACAGTCTCCTGAGCGCCTGAGTCCTTTGGGCAGCTTGGTGGCCGAGGCTGCAGTGCGAGCCCTGCCCTGAGAGGGATGAGGTTAGGTTTCCTTTGCAAATGTTGAGTGGAGCCTCCATGTTGTTTCTGTGCGGTGGTTACATTTTTTCAAGTCCTGGGTGGTGAGGTCCGTGAGAAGCAAAACCGCCAGGTCTGTGAGGAGCTAATGACACAGCCTGTCAGTCTTAGATCCCTGGGTGACCCCCCTGCTCCCGCAACCCACCAACTGCCAGCCAGTATTTATGGACCCTGGGGAGGGGTGTGTGCTCTGTGCCGCCCAGGAGCTTGATCGTGTCACCCGGCCGGGGGCTTGCCCACCTAACCCTCGTTGGTGGAGGAGAGCCATCAGTTAGAGGAGAAGTACCCATCGTAGCTTCTTCACATCCTGTAGGAGGGGCTGTGTGAACACCCCTTGGTTGAGCCTGGCCTTAACAGGTGCTCTGACCACCTGGTTCCTGATCGCTGCCATGTCTCCATCTTTCCCACCTTTCTTTGCCGGGAATGGTGGCTCATCCCCTCAAATCTGGGAGTCTGTGCCTCTAGCTCTTGGATAGGCCTGCGGCTGGCCTTCCCTGCAGAGCCGCCCTGAAAATTGTAATGAGAAATCGGGCAAGTCAGGTTCAGCCATGGGCTCCCTACTGGTACCAGGGTGTGTGGTTCCACGTGACGCGGCCTGACAGCTGGGCTCCCCACCCCCACCACCCCCCGAGGTGCAGAGGATAGGGTGTTCAGGGAGCAGGTTGCCAGGGCGAGGGGAGAAAAGAAGAAAAAAAGGGCTGGATTGACTCATTTAAGGGAAGATAAAGCCGAGAGTGGCCATGTCAGCTTTGACCAGGAGAGAGAAACTCTCCAGGCTTTTCTGACCCGGGATGCCCCTCTGTGGATGGGAGTACAGATGGAGTGGCTCGCTGTTCCTAACTCAACATCTCCTGGCCCGACTTGGTGCCGCTCTGCCCTGCCCACATGCAGGGCAGGTTACCTCCCCATGGTCACGGAGCTGAGTGCCCAGCCAGCCCTTAGAAGTCCCTGCCAGTGTGAAATGGCATGGCCCTTCTCCCTGGGGAGCGCAGTCCAGACGTGGCTTAAAGGGCTTCCTTTAAGGTCAGCGTGTCGGGTTGGAGCTCCCCTGGTTGAATTTCTCCTCCTCCTTTTCCACCGTGGCTGAGGCAGGAGTGGGGAAGCATGTGTGTGGCTATGGAGACCTGGGTTAGGGCCGATGTGCCCTCGCTGCTGCCAGGGGTGGGGTGACGGGGGGACTGGTGGCCGTTGCGTGGTGAGTAGAGCCACCACTTCTGCCAACCCCGGCTGATCAACGAATGTCCGTGTTCGGGGTAACATTGGACTTGGGAGATGCACGCTCAGCCTGAAAGTCCATTGTGTTTGACATGTTCTTCTAAGGCTATCTGTCAGCTTCCCTGCCTAAAAAAGTTAATTCTACATCACACCTCTCATTTTTCTCTTTAAAAGCTTTGTTTAATTGAATGGTTGATTTTGCCTTTTTTTTTTTTTTCCTGAATAACACTCCTTTGTTCGGGAATGTGGTGGCACATACAGGAGACTGAACTGAAGCTGTAATTCATTTGTTTATTCAACAGATTTTTGTTTTAATTTTTACTTTATATTGGAGCATAGTTGATTCACAGTGTTGTGTTAGTTTCAGGTCACAGCAAAGGGATTCAGTTATGCGCACACATGTATCTCTTCTCTTTCAAATTCTTTTCCCATTTAAGTTATTACAGAATATTGAGCAGAGTTCCTTGTGCTATACAGTAGGTCCTTGTTGGTTATCTATTTTAAATATAGTGGTGTGTACATGTCAGTCCCAGACTGCCAATCGGTCCCTTCCCCCCACCCGGTAACCTCTTAAGTTCCTTCTCTAAATCTGTGAGTCTTAAACAGATATTTATTGAATGTCTTTTATGTTATACTCATCGTTCTATACTCATGGTGCTAAGGATACAGCAGTAAAGAAGACCAACTAAACTTACATTCTAATGATGTCATGATCTTGGGACTACTTAATACCTTAGGAGGTTTTGTTGTGTTCTGTTTACAATTAATAGACTTTTAGAGCAGTTTTAGAGTTACAGGAAAATGGAGCAGAAAGTACAGAGACTTCCCTTATACCCTGCGACGTGCCCCTCTGGTTTCCACTACTGTTAACATCTTGCATTAGTCTGGTTTGTTACAATCGGTAGGTCAGTACTGAGACATTCTCATTAACCAAACCTATAGTTTTCCAGGGTTCACTGTGTTGTACATTCTTTGAGCTTCTGCAGATGTTCAGTGATGCTTATTCACCATTACAGTATCACACGGAATAGTTTCATGGCCCTAAAAAACTCCCGTGTGCATCACCTATTCATTCCTTTCTCCTCCCGGACCCCTGCTGACCACCGATCTTTCTGCTGTCCCCACAGTTTTGCCTTTGGCAGGAGGTCGTGTGTTTGGAGTCATGCAGTAGGTTCCTCTTCTGATGAGCTGCTTTTGTTCAGCAGTGTGCATTTCCTCAGGAGGGCTCGTCTTCGTCTTGTGCTTGTAGTTTGGGATTGGATCCTGATGATTTGCAGCCCTTCGTGGCTCGGGCCGCTCTTAACTTCACAGAATCATAGTGGCTGACTCTTGACTGTGCCTGAGTTTCTTCATTCCAGATCTCGGACTTCCAGCTCGATGTGTAGAAGCCAGCGGGTGGGAGAACCAAACGGGATGTGGTGCATCGAGGCGCCTTGGGGACCTCGGGTCCTCTTCATATGGAGTTCATCAAAACGGTCCGTTGAAGACCCCAAGGGGAAAGTGACCCCGAAGGAAGTGAAGGGGTCGGGAGGTCGGTTGACACAGCCCAGTCCTGCCTTCGGAGGGTCTGACCCCGCCTGGCGGAGGCTGTTTATCCCGCCACTGGGCCACTCTTGTTTTTTGTCCGATCTCCACCTGAATAAACAGATCCGGAACGTCATCTGCAGCCAGGCTGAGAATCGGGCCAAAATTCCCCAGGGAACTGGTGATTCACCAGCAGCGGGTGTGGGGAGAGGGAGTGAGCAAGAGACAGAAGGAGACCTGCTTATTCGGAGTCTCATTTCCTGTCCAGCAAATAACCCAGGCTGGGCCGTCCTTATGAGGCACTGGTTTCTTAAGGCAAATTATCGATTTATGCAATAGAACAGATGGTTTTGGTTTTCATTTTTAAGAAGACGAATGCAAAGCAGCCCTAGTGAGAGGGTGATGCTTTCAACTGTCACTCTGAGAAGAGAAACTTTTCTTCGAGTTGGCCCAGGAAAGCTCTCCTGGATTCAGGAGTTGTTTTTAAAATCTCCTTATCTTTATTTTCAAGATGCTTATGGGCATCGGTCCCAATAACGGGCACATTCACAGTTTTCTTACCAATTTTGGACTTAGAATTTTTTTTTTTTTTTTTGCTGTACGCGGGCCTCTCACTGTTGTGGCCTCTCCCGTTGTGGAGCACAGGCTCCGGACGCGCAGGCTCAGCAGCCATGGCTCACGGGCCCAGCCGCTCCACGGCATGTGGGATCCCCCCGGAACGGAGCACGAACCCGTGTCCCCTGCATCGGCAGGCGGACTCTCAACCACTGCGCCACCGGGGAAGCCCCTGGACTTAGAATTATTAATTCTCTTTTTTTCCCTTGTTTGGTGCTTCTCAGGCCCCCCACTGATAATACAATTACTCTGTTTGACACCTGGACAAGATTAGATTGAGCTTTTTCATGCTCTGTGGTTCCAGGCTGTATTCCTAATACTGTTTGTGGGGGAATGGTACAGGAAGGAGGGACACACGGGGGCGGTGGCATCAGAGAAGGTGGTTGAATGAGGCAGCGTGAGATATGGCATGTGGATCAGATGACTTTTCAGATGCATTTCAACCCTGAAGGATTTGGTTAAAAGGAATCTACCGGCGTCTGCCGAGGCTGCACATATGTGGGCTCCGTGACTGTGTACCAGTGCCACCCTAGACGTCGATTCCTGCCCGAAATGCAGGCAAATATGCACCAAAAGATATGCGCAAAAGGCATGTCCCTGTGCATGGCTGTGGTTTTTGCAGTAACCCAAACCGGAAATGACTCAGTGTCCATCAGCAGTAGAATGAAAAATAAATTGCCCTATGTTCCCTCGAGAGAAATACTACACAGTGATGAAAAAGACTTAAGTCCTGCTAATGCAACCACATGGATGAGTCTCATATGTGGAGTGAAAGTAGCCAGATACAGAAGAGTATATATGGAACGATTCCAGGGAGATAAAGCACAGCAACGGGCAAAATTAATCATAGGTGGTAGGAGTTAAGGTTCCCGTGGGGAAGAATAGATGACAAGGAAAGTGACAGGAGGGAGCCTGCTGGGATGTTGAAAATGTTCTGTATCTGTCATGTGGTTACCCGGCTGCAGACATTTTGTAAAAATGCATTGAGCTCTACGTTTATCATTTGTGCCCTTCTCAGTATGCCTGTGATATTTCAGTAAAAACATTTGCAAACAAACAGAATGACTGTCCCCCTGCCCCGACCGCATGGCCTGTTGGATACTGCTGTGTTCTGCAACAAAAAAGAAATCAATGTCTTCTTGTGTGTCCTTGAAATGATTAATGTTTTTTAGCGCTTGCAATAATACAGTCGAACCCCCTTAGGTAAACGTCAGGGCTCCTCGGGTTATTAAATCATTAATACCGTGTAGGCGCCTTCATCCTGATCATTTTGATCACCTGCTACGTGGGCCAGTGGGGTTAGGTGCGGTGGTGCAGAGCCGTAGGAAGAATTCCAGGGCAGCACAGCGATGGGCCAGGTGCAACGTGCTCTGGGTGCTCAGAGGCTGCAGGGTGTGGAGTTTGATTAACCGCGTCTGCCTGGGTCACTGTGGGGAATGGCGGGAGGGGAGGGACGGGAGTGGTGGCAGGTGTATTACATTTTTACCCCCATTTCTGGGCTAGATTGTGTGAAATTATTCCTTAGCCAGAGGTTCCGATGAGGCAAGAGCTGTAATTGGAGTTTTGCTGATTATTAAAAGTTTGATGTTGAGGTAACATGATGGAAAACTTGCTGTATCTAGTAAGAGTCAACACTGCAGGAGTTGACCACGTGTACTGCTGTGAGTCACCCTACTTGTCTGGGAGAGCTGAGGGCATGCCTGCTTAGATATTAGGACTGGTGTGATGGCCAGCTTCGGTGTGTTTCTTTCTGTGTCACTGGAAGAACTAAAAAGAGTGAAGAGACACAGTGTGAATGTCTGTTCTCTGTAAGATCACTCTGTTTGCCAGCCTGCCTCCACTGGCCCCGGGCAGGAACCTGGATCGTCTTCTGAGGAGCGTGAGAATGATGTAAACTTAGGTTCCGTTTCACTTCCTGAAGGGGTAGGAAAGACATCATTGGGAAAGATGGTGATTACTGATGTCTGACCTGGGTTTTGGAGGGAGCCTGGGAGGGTTCTGTCCGCTGCAGAGAGGTGTTTAGCCCCATTTTGCAGGTGGTTAAACGAGATTCAAAAAGAGTGATTTACACACAGTTGGAAAGCTGCATCAGAGCGAGAATTAGAACCTGGGTCCCTGCCTCCCAGAAATCCAAACCGGTTGCTCTATGTTGTAGACCAGGGGCCAGACCCGGCTCACAGCTTGCTGTGGTAAAGAAAGTCTTATTGGAGTACAGCCATACTGGGCTCACATACTGTCTGCAGCTACTTGTACACCCCACCTTCAGGGTTGAGCTGTCATGACAGAGGCCGCATGACCCACAGAGCCTAAAATATTTAAAATCTGGCCCACTATAGAATCCATTGCTGACCCCTGGTGTAGACAGTAGGTGCGTAATTTCAGCAACCAGCTGTAATCCACTTGATGCTTCCTTTGATCCCCTCGCCCTTTCTTCCTGGCTGTTATCTGTGACACGAGATCTTTTCCACCACTAAGGGCACTACCTTCTAAACCCCAGTGTACAGAACCACAGTGGAACAATCACTTATGATGAAAAGCTTTCAGTGTTGGTTTCAGATGCCTCCGGGTGTTTTACTGTCTAATTTAACATCGACTCTGAAAACGTAGCCCAGTGGAGAGAGCTTATCTTTCCCGCTGTCTGCCTTTGAAGCCGGATTTTATTTGTGAAGCCTTTAACAGGTGTTGGTTTAATAGACTTCTGCCATGTTACAGTTTCCGCACCCCAGAGGACAGCCTGAGGGCTACACCAACCCGGGGTGGAGGCACAGGCTGCACGAGCTGGCCACCACCCCTCCCCCGAGTCCCTGTCACCACAGAGTTGTTCTGATTCTGTTTGGTGGCAGAGAAAGGGCTGGGCCGCTCCCTGGATGAGACCAGTTAGAAGTACTCCTCTAACACTGTCTTCTCCGCTGCCCTCTCCTCACTCTTGTTTTCTAGCCCTAAGGGCCTCCGTTTGCAGCTTGTCCTGCACTGTTCTCTTCTTTCCCCCCAGAGCATCCATCACTGTGAGCCAGAGCTCCGTCCGCCTTATTTGCTCAGCGTGGCCCTCCACAGCTCTCTGCAGACTTGTCGCTCACGCAGGACTCTGGGAGGCTGGTACAAAAGCCGGCTTGGCTGAGGCCAATGACACAGACCAGTGTGAGCTGACCCAGGAATAGCCAGCCGGCATTCACATGTAGCCAAGCTCTGCTGAAGGCTTACGGATTGAATCTGGGGCAGTGCACCTAAAATTCCGCCTGGAGAGCCTCTCGGATGGGCTGGGGGGGTCCTGCTCCCCTGGGCTTGCACGCTGGCTCCTCTTTGTGTCCCGGTTGTGTGACCGTGGCTGAAGGCCAGCAGAGCTCTGAGCCCCAGTGTCTTCAGCTGTAAAGATGATAATAGTACCTTCCTCCTGAGGCTGCTGTGTCTTTTCACGGAGCCTTCACCCAGGGCCTGCTACCTAGAGGGGTGTTCGGTAATTGGTCGGCTGTTGTTAAAAAGAGCTTGGACAAGGATTCAGAGGTTATAAAGGTGAACGGGGGCCTTGAAAACTGGACAGTTAGTTAACATTACAGGAGTGACATAACCGCTCGTGTTGCACGTGGCATTAAAACATGGAGAGTTTTATGAAAGTGGGACATCTCTCAAGGAGGGGGAGCGAGGGTTTCCTGAATACTGGGTCTTTGAACCTTGATGGACAGGTGTCCGGAGGGGATGTCCCTGGTGGGGTAGGGTTTGGTGGGCTGGGTTCAGGGGTGTGGGCCCGAGTCCCACGTGCTACAGGAGTGAGGAGGAGGATGTAATCCAGCTGGTTGGGGACCCACCAGATCTCTAGGCCCCCTGAATCCTGCAGAAGCTTCAATCTGGGATTTAATTTGAAGCACAGCTCCCCAAATAGCCCAGTCTCTCAGTGGTGGGGTTTTTGACACTCTCCAGCTGGAGCAGCCTCGTTTCATGCATGAAGCTAAGAGTGAGAGCTCTGAGTCAGCCCTTTGTTACCAAGAAGGAGTCAGGCCTGCCTGTTTGCACTGAAGTGTCGGGCAGGACTAGGAACCATTCATTCCTTCTTTTTCCAGAGCACCCGCTGCAAACTAGGTCCTGAGCATCGCTCTGAGGGTACAGATATGGCTAATAAAAACACGAACTCATTTTATTGAGTACCTGCTTCATGTCAGGTCACATCAGCCCACAGGGCCTGGGAACTTCACACCACCTTTATAGCGGTTCACACCTGTAAGTGGTATAATGGGGATTTGAACTCAGACAGGGCCATGTTCTTCAATGCCATGCCATGTTCCAGCCCATGAAGAACTCATGGCCTTGGGTGGAATTGCCAGGGTCCACAGAGACATCTAACAAGGTATGATTCTTGCTCTTGTGAGAGAAGGGAGATGGAGCTGTGTGGTCAGCTTTCCTGAATAGGAGGAATTCAGGAAGAGTTTGATCGGAGTGCTGGTCTAGAGTCTAGAGCAGAGAGACCAGACCTGGGGGGAGAAGATGATGTGCACTCTCTGAGCCCCAAGAAGCTCCGAAGCCACTGTGGGCTGGGTCATTTGTCTCTGAGCAGTGCTGCCACGGGGCAGTTGGCAAACTCTTTCCTTCATGTTTCCTGATTACACTCATCTGCTTGCCTGGGTTTTCTTCTACTTAAATGTAGATGAGTCCCAAATCTGTGTCTAAGCCTTTCTGAATTCAACCTGTATTCTTTGTGATTCCTTTAACAGTTATTTATTGAGGACCTACTATGTGCCTCACCCTATTCCAGTGGTTGGAGGCACAGTAGTGGTCAAAACAAACAAACATCTCTGCCTTCATGGAGCCACATCCTGGTGGGAGAGAAGATGTTAAGGTAGAAATAAGCAAAATACTGGATGTATCAGATGATAATTAAAAAATACTGAGAGCAATAAAGCAGGCAAGAGAGTGGAAAGTGTGAGAGTGGTGTGGGGGAGGGAGGAGGGGGAAATGGTGGGGGGAGGGAGGCTTGTAGTTTTAGAGACTGTGGCCAGGGACCCCTCATTGAGAAGGTGACATGTGAAAAAAGATGGAAAGGAAGTAAGGGCATGGGACCTGTGGATCTCTGGGGGAAGAGCATTCATTCCAAGCAATGGGAAAGGCAAGTGCAAAGGTCGTGAGTCAGGAGTCTGCCTGCCGTGTCTGAGGGCCAGTGTGTGGGGCAGAGTACAAGGCGGAAGAGTAGGAAGTGAAGCAGCAAGGCAAGTGCGCGGCAGACCACACGGGCCTCGGAGGCTATCGTAAGGACTTCGTCCTGAGTGAGACAGGAAAGCCGTCATTTGAGTTTTAGGCAAACAAGTCCTGTGAACTGGCTGATTTTTGCTTTGTTTTGTTTTTAAATTGTAGTAAAGTACACATTACATGAAATTTACCATCTTAATCATTTTTTAAGTATACAGTTCGGTAGTGTTAAGTACGCTCGTGTTGTGTAATCAATTTCCAGAGCTTTCTCCATCTTGGAAAATGAAAACTCCAAACTTATTAAACAACTCCCCGCTCCCCCTCCCCCCAGCCCCTGGCATCCACCGCTCTACGTTCTGTCTCAATGAATTTGACTACTCTAGGTACTCATGGAAGTGGAGTCATAGGGTATTTTCATTTAACGCAGTGTCCTCAAGATTCATCCGTGTTAATAGCGTGTGTCAGAACTCCCTTTCTAAGGCTGAATGATAGTGCTTTGTATGTGTACACCTGTCATGTTGGTCCGTCCGTCCGTCCATCCATCCATCCATCCATCCATCGGGTTGCTTCACCTTTTGGCTACTGTGAGTAATGCTGCCATAAACATGGGTGTACAAATAACTCTTTGAGATCCGCTTTCATTTCTTTTGGATGAGCACCCAGAAGTAGATTGCTGGGTCACACGCTGATAATTCTGTACCTAATTTTTCGAAGAACTACCGCACCGTTTTCTTCAGCAGGTGCGCCAGGATTCCAGTTTCTCCACATCCTCTGGCCCACATACCATTCCGGAGTTGTTGTTTTTTTCATAGTAGCCATGCTGTGGGCGTGAGGTGCTATCTCATTGCATTTCCCTAACGCTTAGTGAAGTCGAGCGTCTTTTCACGTGCTCGTTCGCCATTTATCTTCTTTGAAGAAATGTCTATTCAAGCCCTTTGCACATTTTTTGATTGAGTCCTTTGGATTTTTCGTGTTGTTGCTGTTGAGTTGTAGTTCCTGTGTCTTATAGCTATTCACTCCTCGTCAGATAGGTGATTTGCAGATGTTTTCTCCCATTCTGTGAGACGCCCTGACAGCATCTCTACGGCTGCTGGCTTGAGAATAGGCCATAAGGGCAAGGATGGAAGGTGTAGCCAGTCGCCTGGTTACCTTAGCATTTCTGAACTAGAAAATTTAGGATCACCATTCTCTGCACGGCCATCTGGCATCTCCAGGTCCTGTGGACCCCTCTCTTCTTCTTCTCTTGTGTCTGTCTCTCTGTTGCCGCCACCTCTCACCTGGTCCCCTGGGACACGGATGCCCTACTCCTCAGGGCATCTGCAAGGGCTTGCCTGATGTGGTCCCCCTGCCTCTGCCCGGCCCGTCTCCTGCCAGCACGCACATCCCACCCTCTGGAGCTGGCCCCGACAGCCTCTTCCGGCAGAATCCTCCCCAGCTCCGCCCTCCCTCCCGGCAGGTCTCATCCGTCCTCGCTCCCACGCGCCGTTGTTTCTCATCTCCATGGCTGCCTCTTCTGCTCAACAGGGACCTGTTTCCAGTGTATGAAAGAGACCCGTCTTCATCACAGCATCCTTCCTCCAGCCTGGGCCTGGCACAGAGCGGGGGCCCAGAACATGTTTGATTCAGTGCATAAATACACAGACGAGAAAAAAGAAGGAAGGTGTAAGATGAAAGAGCCAGAGGAGAGGACGGGGTGGAGGGACAGTGGGAGAAGTGGGCGGGGGCTCGCAGCTGTCCCGTGGTCCCTTGGACTGTGTATGGTCCCTCTTTGTGTGACTTGGGGCCAGCGGCGCCCCTTCCCTTCTTTCCTCAGACCTTCTTTTCCCAGCTCCCTGGTACTGCATTCAGAGTTTCTGGATGAGGCTCAGCTCTACTCCCTTTATTTCTTGTTCTTTTTTCCCATACTTTACATAATAAAGGTCTTCTTTTCTATTCTTTTATTCTTCTTCTCTTGGAGTCAGAAAACTGAAGAGACTATCTTTATTAAGAACTTAATAAAGAACTCAAAGGAAGTAGTTTTGGGGGTGGGGCACATGGAGGGAAAAGGGGCCTCTCATTCTGGCGTGACTTTGCTGTGTGTAAAGGAGCTGTACCCTTGTAAATGGATTTTTGGGTTCAGGGCCTGGGAGAGAGGGGAAGAAAACAAAGGCGTCGGCGAGAAGCCCCAGAGCTTCTGGGAAAGAGGGCCTTGTTTATGCCTGTTGGAAACGATTTGGTCAAGTGTTTGTTTAAGAGAGATGCCACTTGGTTAGCGACGCCTGGCTCACTTGTATCGTGTTCAAGAATGCTTTGATTGGCTGGAGACCCCGATACTGTTTACTCAGAAACTGGCCTGAGTGAAAGGCTGGAGCCCAGAGGCCCAGCGCTACCACTCCACAGATTCTGAAATATCTGAGTATTGGGATCGGGGCCGCGGTGGTTTGAATCTGCCAGGCAGAGCGAAACCCACATGGGGTCCACCTGCTCCCTCCAGCCTTGGTTAGCATCTGGCGAATTTCTCCTGATTAATAGATACCGGTTGGCGGGTTAGACTGCGGGATTTTTTAGAAAGAGGGTTAAAGGACAAGTAAGTCTCGGAGGGAGATAAACACTGAACACTTATGTGAACATCTGCGAGACACAGCAGTGTGGTTCAGGTGGGCTCATCCATATCCTTGAAGTAAAGGGTGTGACCCCATCTTCCAGATGAGGAAACTGAGGAACAGAGCTATCAAGAGTGCGGAGTTGGAGGTGCAGGGGATTCGATTCCGGCTAGACCCAGCACTGAGTTCCCGTGTCCCTTATTAGGCTGTCAGGATTTTGCAATCTTTTTTTCATCCCTTGTGCCTGTCGCCCCGCCTGGTACATGGCAGGTGTTGGTAAAATGTGAGGTATGTGATGATGCGTTCAGTTGGATTAATCTGAACTCTGGGCTCTGGTGCCTGCATTCTTGTAAGTGATGGGGTTGGACTAGGTTCTGAAGATTCTAGATGCGAGCCACATCAGAAGCTGGCTGGTTGCCCTGGGCACATCCTTTGTGGGAAGGTGTACCAGTAAGATCTGAGTGCTGTTCATGCCAGGCGGCTCTCCACACGTCCGAAATCTCACCCCTGTGTTCCTGTCCTTGGGGAGAGTAGCCTGGCTTAGAACTTGGGCAGACAAACTTGTCACAGACAAAGAATTTGACATTCTGTCTAGCTCCCAGTCTGCGGGTAAGAACTTGATGGAAAGAGGGATGGGAGATGTCGTTTAACCGTGCCACAACCAAGACCCGACGCGGCCAAATCATAATAAAATAAAAAGGGAGTGCCATAGCGTTTGTAATTTTCTGAAATTGCAAAGCAGCTAGGGAAAAAAATGTCTGGAAGAAGTGTGAAGGAAAATAGCTTCTTTGCAAAATGACATGCTGGACTCACCTTCCTTTGTGTGTCTTAGGCAACACAATAGGATCCGCAGCGTGGCAGGGAGTCAGCTGAAGGCTTACGTTTCCTTGGAAGTGCTGGATCTAAGCTCCAACAACATCACAGAGATCCGGAGCACCTGCTTCCCGCACGGGCTGCCCATAAAGGAGCTGTAAGTGCCTTGGGTCTGCCGGCAGCCCCCAGGTCTGGACGCAGGTGGACATTCCCTCCTCTCCTCCAGCGTGGCCCGGCTGAGTCGGTGGGATGGGCACACACCTCCCTTGTCTTCCCACAGCAGGGCAGGGGGCAGGAGACCCAGGTCTGTAGTCCTCTGTTAGCCCGTTCATAGATCATCTCCAAGTACAGCAGCGTTATTCTGGCTGTCGAGGTGGCTGAGGAAGCCTGAGGCGGGGAGATGTTAAGTAGCCTAACAGACTGACCATTTAAGAGCAGACTCTAGGCCTGAAGTACGTGGCCGTGTTGACCACAAAGGCTGTTTGCTTTCTCCTTCACTGGGCTGCCTCCCACGAAAGCTTAGAACAAAGGTTTGGGGGTAGTTAGATGAGTGACATCGGAGCGAAACCTCTCTGTAGAGGCTCAGCCAGCCAGTGCTCGTGCATCCTCTGAGTTCTCTTGACCGTCTCGGTCGGTCTGTTTCTCTTCCGCCCATCCTACTGCCCCATCTCACACCCCGCCAGTTGGCAGACAGAAGAAAAACAGTCAAAGCCTGTTTAACCCACCACTTATTGGTAGGAAAATGTTGCTTTGGGGAAGAAACTGAAAACTCAGGCTAAAAAGGCACGTTCACGTGACAGGTGAGTCCCCATCCCCTGCATTATTAGTGAGCACTTCGGAGGGTTGTTCGTGAGGCTGGTTTTAGGGGTCGTTGTGACCCGTGTGCTCAGAGGCCAAGGCCAGGCACACAGATTTTTTGAGATCCCCGAGGAGAGGAGCGGTTTCTTTCTTAGGCTGCGTCAAAACGCCAGAGTTGGAAAAAGGAGGCCTTGCTTGGCTAATCCTTCGGCCGATGTGGCAGTGCTCAGCCCTCAGTGAGGGCTTTTGAAAGGTGTCCGGCTGCCACCTGGCACTGACTTGTTTGGGACAGAGAAACCACCGCTGCTAAACTGCATGGCAGTGACCTTCTCTCTCTCTGCCTAAAAGCAGGGGATGTTGTACTTTGGCCCATGCTGGCCGGTATATCTTCATCGCACAGACTCTTCTTCTTTAATCTGGAGTGTTGAGAACAAGCAGGCCAGCTCCGTTCGCGCAGAATCCTCATGTGCCCCGTCCTGGGCCGCTGCCTGATGGAGACGAAGAATGCCTTCTTCCATTCCGTTCTCCAATGTAGGAAATGCTCTCTGGTCCTTTTTCTCTTTTGCTTAAGCCACAAAAAGCACCATTGGTCTAGGGAAGGTAGAAGGAAAAGTGTTGGGGATAACTTCTCATAGGAAAGACCAAATTGCTACCCCCTTTTCTCTCCCTTTTTCCCCTTCCTTGATGTAATTTACATACAACAGAACGCATAGACCTTAGCTGCCCCGTGCGTTGCGTTTTGAGGGGAGGTGCCCCTTGCACATGTAATCCTGTAGGTGGACATCCCATGTAACTATTGCTTGTTTTTTAAAGGGATTCCATGCAGACCCCTGAAAACAAATTTTTTTTCATTGAGATACAGTTGATTTTATAGTATTATGTAAGTTTCAGGTGTACAGCCTAGTGATTCAGAATTTTTATAGGTTATAGTCCATTTATAGTTGTTATAAACTATTGGGTATATTCTGTGATGTACAATATATCCTTGCAGCTTATTTATTTTATACCTAGTAGTTTGTACCTCTTAATCCGCTACCTCTGTCTCGCCCCTCTCCCCTCCCCTCTCCCCACTGGTAACCACTCATGCAGATCTCTCTAACTAGAATGTTTCTCTGACACATTTAAAATTATTTAAATGAATTGGTTTATGCGCATTTACACGTCATACAACGAGACCCACTTCAAAATTAAAGGCTGTTGCTCCAAATTATGACATCCACTCCGACCTTGCTTCGCAGTGGACTTTCTGCTGCCTAAGGCTCTCCTCACCGACCTTGAACCCTAACTCTTAGGTAGTGGGTGCGAGGGACTCCTGCAGCGGCCCAGCTGGGGTGGAGGTAACTGACTTCCCTCCCACCCTCCTGGGGTAAACCCCTCCAGCCACGAGCAGAGCGAGCTCTGGGCTCAAACAGGGCTTCTGTCGAGCCTGACAAGGATGATCCTGACACCCGAGTCTGGGAGTAGAGGTGAGCTTTGCAGCCTCGGGACGACAGATGTCTCGTTGGAAACCCGTGCTTCTGGGTGTGTTTTAGCTCATTTTCCTAACTCGGGCAGGTCTGGTGTCGGTAACAGAATGAGGAAGGCCTCCCACTGACCACCGCATTTTCTCTCATGAATCATTCCAGCAACCTGGCGAGCAACCGGATCAGCACCCTGGAGTCGGGAGCATTTGACGGTCTGTCACGGTCGCTGCTAACGCTTCGGCTGAGCAAAAACAGGATCACCCAGCTTCCTGTGAAAGCATTCAAGTTACCCCGGCTGACACAACTGTGAGTACAGAGACCTGCACTTTAATTAAGCTTAGCCACACTTCACGGAGGCCAAATCTCCGCCAGGACCTCGATCCAAATGCACCCCCTTCCCCGCTGCCCCTCGGTCAGGCTGTGCATCAACTACCGTGGATGCAGAGCCTAATAAACGCAAATTAGAAGCTGGGTCTGGTGCCTGCGGGCTGCCCCAGGCTGCCGAGGAAAGATCCACCGAGGATGTACATGCCTGTCCTCATTGGCACTTTCCAAAATGCAGTGAGGAATCCTGCTGCCTAGCTGATCCTGGCTAATGCTTAGACTGTGGGCGTGGGGTTCCTTATGTATCTCCGAGGTTTTTGTGTTTTTTTAAGGCACCCGGATAATCTGTACTGTGGACATTACAGAGTCCGGCACTGCTCGGGCAGTTTGAGAGGAAGTCAGTGTAGCCAGAGGTAGGAAGCAGGAGATGGGTCACCGTCTTCATCTCCTTAATCTCATAAGGTAGTTAATTGACTTTTGTTTAAATGCAAGGGTGTAATTGTTTACTTTTCTGACCAGCATGGCTGAGTGCCCTCCTAGAATGGCCCAGGGTTTGGAGTCAAGAGAACCTCTATTTACCAGAACCGGATGGACTGTTCGTCCCCTGGTTGTTTTGTTCGCCGGTGTCGTTTTTTTGTATCAGAAGAGTGCTACCTCAGGAAAACAAGCTGATAATCGATGTTTGGTTTAAGCAGAACAACACAAGTGTTCCCGGCCAGGTTTGGCGGCAAGACGGGGTGTGCCCCGCCCTGCTCCCTCCCGCCGCTCCGATACACCTGGGCGGCGGGGCCCGGCCATGCCCTCTCCGATGCTGGAGAAGCTCTCTGGATGCTCAGGGCCGTATGTGGGTCATGAGACACTGCAGAAGTATTTGGGGAAATCCAGGGGCTTTCTGGTCAGGCTGTGCTCTCCCTTCCTTGAGTGTTACCGATGGAGCCAGTTCACCCAGATTCCTGAGATCTTTTGGCTCAGTGAGGCTTCAGCACACGGGGGTTGGAAGCCCGTGCGCACGCTTCGCAGTGCGCCCAGATGCCCGCCCCTGAGGGCAGTCACTTCTCTCCATCAGTAGAGACCTGAGTAGTGCCTCGGTGGGAAATGTCGTTGCCGTTTGACACCCGTTGGTTAGATTTTTCCTGGGTTGAGGCATCTGGTGTGGGTCTCTGCTGCTGAGTTAAGAGACAGCTCACCTAAGACGTTCACCTCCTGAGTCATAGCCCCTTCTCACTGCGGGGTCATGGGTGCTTGGGGAAGAAATGGGAGCACTTGCTCATTTGGGGGTGCGGTGGGACTGGCTTCTGGGAGCTCTGGGCCCCCCTTTCACCAGTTAGCAATGGCCCGTCAGCGTCTGCATGCACGTGGGCGTGCACGTCCGTGGTACGTCTCGGCTTCCCGGGATTGTCTCTGGGGACCGCGTGGCGATGGTCGTAGGCGGGGCCGTGGGTGGGGGACGCTCTGAACCGCTGGCTTCGTCTCTTTAGGGACCTCAATCGGAATCGGATTCGGCTCATCGAGGGCCTGACGTTCCAAGGGCTCGACAGTTTGGAGGTGCTGAGGCTCCAGCGAAACAACATCAGCAGGCTGACGGACGGCGCCTTCTGGGGTCTGGCCAGGATGCAGGCGCTGTGAGTGCGGGCCAGGCGCCGGGGATTCTTGCAGGCGCTGAGGGACCACTTAGGACCTCGGCCGGACCCAGCCCCTGCCCTTTGGGACTTCAGCTGGGCGCCACTCAGTGTCTCTGGGGACTTCGCCAAACCTCAGGGTGTTTTTCTTGCAGGTTAAGAAAATCTCTTGGGGGGAGTTTCATTGGATTCAGTGAAGCGAGTTGGTTCGTGAGGTTGGAAGAGGGGCTGTTTTGCTGGGGCTGCTTCCCCTCCCCGTTTCCCCTCCCCTTGTTAACCCAGCACAAGTGCACCTGCCCGACGCACAATACCAAAACGTCGGAGTTTGGAGCAGAGAAAGGTTTATTGCGGGGCCCTGCAAGGAGACGGATGGCTCGTGCCCCCAAAACCCCGAACTCCCCAGAGGGTTTCAGCAAAGCATTTTTAAAGGCCAGGTGAGGCAGGGGCGTGGCTGGTTGTTGCAGACTTCTTGGTGTAGGAATCCTTTGTCCTTGCAGCTGACGGTGTAGGTCAGGTCCCGATGTTCCTGTAAACCTCCAACCGGACAAATGTTAGTCGCTGTTCTGCAACTTTTTATCTCTATGTGAACAGAAAAGTGTTAACACCTTTAAAGGTCAGAGCCTTGGAAATGGGCTACCCTGTATATTTCACGCTACAGGCAAGATTCTTAACTGGAAGCAAAAGCAATAGAAGGCGAAGGTTAAAGTAAAAGAGGCATCTGACGTGGAGTCAGATTTGTTCTTCCCTATTAGACCCCCACCCTGTCGCCTTGGCGGACAGTGGGCTCCCTTCCCACATCCTCTCCTGTCTCCCGCACGCCGCAGGAAGTTCCCTCTCTCCTCACTTTGGGTTTGACCGTCTTTCTTGATGTGCAGGTGGGCCAAAAATGTATAGTTCATCCTGAGAGATTCATTTATGTTCTGTGAACTAATCAAGCCACTCGCTGCAGATGTTCCACTTTTATCGAGGGAGCGCTCGCTTCAGCCAGATGTGGACAATCACGGGGCTTGCCTGCCTGTGGAGGGATGGAAAAGCATCCGGAGAAGGGCAGACGAGGCAGTTACCAAGCTTCAGCTTTTCAACATTTACATTTATTTATTTTTAATCAAAAGAAACGTTTACTCGTAGTTGAGCAAAATCAAATTGTAAAGAAAAGTAGTTGTTGCCCCCCACCAGCCCCAGCTGCCGTTCTCTCTTTCCCCCAGTTCCACCCCCATGAGGCGAGCAGTCACTTCCAATCATTCTCTTTTTGGGGTTTTCTATTTGTAGTGGTAGCTTCCAAGTTAATACACTTATACCACTATCTTGATGTGTCACCGTGAGATTTCTTGCTTTATGGTCAACGATTTAGCTTGCTGAGGACACCCCCCTGCCCTTCCAGTCTCTACAAGTTTCATCACTCCGTTTATGCCTTTTATCAGTTATCTTTGCAACTGATACAAAAAACAAAAACTCCAGGTCCAGTTCCATCAACCCTCTGAGCCGTCCTCATTATCGGGAGCATCTCTCGATTTGCACACCGTCACACACACACATACCACGCGCACACACACACACACACACACACACACACACACTTCGTAAAATGACATCCTTAACACTGCTGTTTTCTTCTCCCTCTCTTCGTTGTTCACCTTTGTGTGGCTCTGCCTCTGTTTTTACATATTCGAGCACGCTTCTCCTTGACATTCTTAAAACTGTCATTTTGGACTTTGGAACCCAGGTGGTCGTGAGCTGGGAGGGCCGGGAGTCAGAATTCTCAGAAGAACATGGAGTCCCTAGCACATGACATTTGGGTTTTACGGTGAACAAATTCATACCAATTGGGGGGTGAAGAAAGAGCTGCCTTAGAGGTTATTTATAAATTAAGGGCTAACCTTTTGAGCAGAGGCAGAAAAAGGACGATGGATAAAAGTGAAACCTGGTTGCCTGAAGCCCTTGTAATACTGAACGTGGAGCAGCATTTGAAGGAGTAGCTTCTGTTCAAGAGGCCAGTCCCGTGGGGCGGGGTTGTCTGTGGCCGGGCTGTGCGGCGTCAAGAAGCAGGATGGCAGTAACGTCCTTACGTAATTTAGCAGGAGCTCAGTTCTCAGCCCGATGCCGAGTCGCTGACCTGCGTTCTCTTCCTTCTTAGCACAGCCCTATGGAGTCGCTACTTCTTGGGTGTCTCCGCTTTATGGTTGTTCAGGCTCCTTCAACCAGCCAGGTGGCAGAATTGAGAATTAAATCCCAGTAGTTTGACCCCAGAGCTCAAACCGCGTTTCTTGGCGCAGTGATCCAGAGCCCAGGCTTGGTTAGCGAGGCCCGGGTTTGAATTCTGGCTGAGCTGGGAATGAGTGTTAGGCAGGTTCCCTAGCTTCTCCAGCCTCAGTCTTCTCATCTGCAAGATGGGGATCGTGAGGAGAGCTTCCTCCTCATCTCTCTCCTTTCTCTTCCTGGAGTGGGCTTTGCCTTCTGCTCGGAACTCCTCTGCCCGTGTGTGTGCTGGTTCGCTTGTACTCGGCTGATAAGGTTGCTTCTAGGAGCTTCCCCTTGGCCTCTGAGCTCTCTCAGTCGGCCTGGGTCCTCACCGCCATCTGCGTTGCTTTGAGTGTCTTCTCCTGCCCCCCGGACAGGTGTGCACACACACATGTAGGTGCACACACCCCCCTCACCAATCTCTCCAGCAGTGCTGTCGGATCCTGGGTGATGCCGGGGAGCCGCTCCTTCACCGTGGGTTGGGTGGGTGCATGAGCCCCCGGGGGTCCACGCTCACCCCGCGCACGTGGCCGTCATTGCAGGCACCTGGAGTACAACAGCCTGGCGGAGGTGAACAGCGGCTCACTCTACGGCCTCACGGCCCTGCACCAGCTCCACCTTGGCAACAACTCCATCTCCCGGATCCACCGTGACGGCTGGAGCTTCTGCCAGAAGCTGCATGAGCTGTGAGTGTCTCCTGGCTCCGCAGGTGCTTTGTGGACACGGCCCGGAGGTGGCTCCTCCAGAGCCCGGGGAACTCTGGGCCGCGCATCCCACGGCACGGCGGGCTTGGGAGTTCGGGGGCCTGTTGCGGAGGGAGGAAAGAGCCCCCAGCAGGCAGGCCCGGAACGGGACCCCGACGCCCCGCGGATCGCAGCCACTGGGGCCCAGCTCATCTCCACTCTGCCCCACTTCACATTAGCAGGGGCTGCTGTCGAAGGGTGGCTGTTCTGAGAGCCTCTGTCTACGAATGGCTCCACCACGTAACACGTGCTTCTCTCACGAGAGGGGCTCCGGGCGGGCCTCGGCGACACTGCATGTTCGGTTCCAGACCACCTCAGTAAAGCAAGTCGCACACTTTTTGGCTTCCCAGTGCATAGAAAAGTATCTTTATGCTATACTGTGGCCTGTTAAGTGTGTAGCAGCATTACGTCTTAAAAAATGATGTACAGATCTTAATTAAAAAAATACATCATTGCTAGAAAATGCTGGCCATCATCTTACTACACAGGGTTGCCAAAACCTTCAATTTGGTTAAAAAAAAAAAAGCAATATCTACAAAGCGCAACATAGCAAAGCGCACTAAAACGAGGTGTGCCTGTATTGGGGCTCAAACACGGAAAGGACAGTGAACCCGAGGGACGGCGACACACTGACAGTGGGAGAATTTCTACGTGCGTGTAGTTTCTGTCATGTGGTTTCTGTCGTCCTTCCCCTGACAAGTGGCCCAGGCACCTGGCTCCTTCCCCTCCCCAGCTTTGGGTCCCTTGGCCTGGTGGCGAGGCTCCCGTGCAGACGGGAATGTGTGCTTATACTTCACGTAAAGAGATTTCCCCCACGGGGCTCCAGGCTGGGACTCGGAACCCCTGAGCTGGCACCCAGGGTCCCTGACACCCGCAGTGACAGGCTCTCTCCTGGGTGGGGGAGGGGCTGGGGCCTGGGCTATCCTGCCGTGTCCTGGTGGGTCATTGATCATAAAAGCAGCATTTCCTGGGACTTGGTGGACACAGTCATGTCCCTTTGTTTTAATCCCACGTCTAGAAGATTGGGGTTTTTGGAGGAAAAAAAGTAGCTCCTCAACATGGTTTTCATCTCAACTTAATATGTTCAAGGTTGTTCAATTCTGGTGTAGTCCAGTATGTTTCTTTATTTTTTTATTTAAGACAGTTTGGGTGGGTTTTCTTTTTTCTAGGCTTGACTGTAGGGAAAGACTCACCCACTGAGGTGAATCATTACAAGTGCCAACCCCAAGCCTGTCTTTCTTGTCTGTCTCTTGCCCTCAGCAGGCAAACTTAAGGGGATGTTTAAACCTACTGCTGGGTCTTGCAGCTAGTGTTTTTATCTATTTGTCCACGTTCTTCCCCTCCACCAGCTCCCCTCCTTCTTCCCCCCTCTCCCTTCCCCACCCACCCCACTCTGACCTGGAGTTTATATTTCAGTGAGTCCATCATTACCTAATGCAGAAATCAATAGTCCCACCTCTTTCCTGTAGCTGGCTTTCCTTGGATTGTGTGTGTATGTGTGTGTGTGTGTGTGTGTGTGTGTTAACCCTTTGGGTTTAGCTTCCTGACCCTTCCAGGCAGTGCACCTGCACGGTATTCTCATGTGGAATGGGATGCCTTCTGAAAGACTCTTCCCTCAGGCCCTGACCCCGCTAGGGAACTCCCAGGACCCATGGTTTTCCGCTGTCCAGGCCTGGGAGCCACAGGGAAGCGGGAGAGGTCTTCTCAGCCCCCGGGGGGGCCGTACTTGCACAGGCTCTGAATCGCAGAGGGTGTGTGCGCCCTGGTGCTGAGGCAGCGGTGAGGGGCACACTCCCTGTGCCCCCTCCGGCTGCTTTCTGTGCCCTTCCAAAGGGGCAGAGAAGGTCACGGGAGTGTCCCCTGACCAGCCTAGCATTTTGCCTGACACCCAGGTAACCTTGGAGCCAGATTTAGAGTTGCTTTCCACGTGTGTGTCCCACCCCTCCTTTAAACTAAATTCTTTAATTGCAGGTGAGGATGTAATTTTGATCTCCTGCCAGGTCTCTGCAACTGACAGGCACCATGACTTATTTTTCCAGGAGACAAAAACTGTCACTCCCTGCTACCTTTAAAAACTTGCTAATCTTCTCCGAATTTATTTTCCTTCCTCCTGCCCCAGCCCAGAGATTCCATTTTTTGAGGATAGATGACTAATATGCTAAGTAACCAACCCAGGGCTATGTCAGAGACGCAGGGACTGTGCTGGGAGGAAAGAAAGATTGATTCTGATGCTCAGGGAAGGTGTGTGATTTGGAGGTGTGTTCCTTACTTACGGTAGGGGGATCATGCTAAGAGGCTGGCTTGGGTGAGGGCGAGGTAGCCCGGATGGGAGACTCTGGTCCCCCGGGTGCTGCCCAGGTGAGGCCTGCAGTTCAGTGAGGAAGGCTTGTTCCAGGCAGTGGCTGGTGGTGCCCTCTGCTGGCCGATGCTGGGAGGCTGTCCGGCTCCCTTGCTCGCTATGAGAACCCGCTGGCGTCCTGTCCAGAGTCTCAGGCCACAGCCGTGAGAGATCTGTCATGGCCTGAATCAGGACCAGCCGTGGACACCAGGTGCATGCAGGGCTTGGAGCCTTGTGCTTCTTTGTTGTGTGACCCTGTGCTGTGTAGTGCTCACAGTTTACAGCCCTCCTTCCAGGAGTCAAAATGTATGGGTATCAAGCCCTGGTGGGTTTCTAGCCGTGAGACCATTTTGCCCTTGGGATCCTCGTGGGCGTATCCCTTCCCACTGGGACCCAGGTGACTGGCCGACCGTGGCTGTACGTTCGGGAGAAGAGAGGGAGGGCAGTGCCGTGCAACCTGATTGTGATGTTTGCTTTCCGCTCCCCTTCCTCAGGATTCTGTCCTTCAATAACCTGACCCGGCTGGACGCGGAGAGCCTGGCTGACCTGAGTAGCTTGAGCGTCCTGCGCCTCAGCCACAATTCCATCAGTCACATTGCGGAGGGCGCCTTCCGGGGACTCAAAAGCCTGCGTGTCTTGTACGTCTTTCCCCGTTGGGCTGGTGGGAGAGCAGAAGAGAGCACACCGGCTGCTTCACTGCATTCCCTTCTCATTGGTCTTGAGTCAGAATTAGATCCAAAGCTGACCTGCGATGTGTGCCAGACTCTCAAAGTTTCATGTAATAAATCGAAAAAGAGCTAGTTGAGCAGAAAAGTGTCCCTCGTTCCCCCCGGGGTGGTGCCTAGAGGGATGACGACTCAAAGAAAACTGTCATCACCACGCACTGGTTCCTGCAGTGCGCTTGGCGGGACGTGGGGTCCGGCAGTGGGAAAGGTTCCCCAGGCTGCGCGCTGCCGCCCGCAGGTCAGCAGCCTTGGGGCCGTCTTTCCCATCCTGAGCCTTCCCGCTGCGACTTGCATGTTTCAGTCCTGAGTATCTCTATCTGAGCCACAGGGCAGTCCTGAGGCTCGTGTCTTGGGCTAGCGTCTCAACTTCTTCAGCATATAGCCTGCCTCCAGGACGCCCGTTTCCAGAAGAGGTGATGAGGGAACCCCGTGTCTCTCCCGGAGCCTTTTTAGGGTCATTTAACACAATGGAGATGATCATGTCATTTCACTCGAAGTTCCCCGTGAGGTGGAGGGAGTTGCCAGGAGTCGCTGCAGGGTGCTTTTCTGGGACTTAAAATTTTCTGGGCTTTCGAGAACTTCCAGGCAACAGAACAAGAAGCCATAAAGCGGGGGTTGGGGACGGTGGGAGCGGCATCTGGATTTCAACAGGCAGTGGCCGTGGGGTCTGAGGCCTCCCTCCCAGCTGTGCCCCCTGCAGAAAGAGCGGCCTATTCCAGCATGACGGGGAGGAAGGCCTTTGCACTTGCGCTTGGCAGAGGCGGCAGAGAAGGCTTTCGTGCCAGGCCGTCGTGGAGGAGTGAGAAAGAGCCCGGACGCCAGGCTGCTCAAGCCGAGGTCAGCCTCGGAGCCATGGCAGTGCTGAATGACAAGGCCGGGACGTTCAGACTGAGGAGGCCAGAGAAGTGAGAAAAAACTTTGGCAACCGGGCTTGGAGCAGGGAGACAGGCATACAGAGCAGCAGCCCCGGGTCCCGGGTGTTTCAGGACCAAGATAATGGGAGGAACCTGATGAAAGGAGGAGGCCCTTCCAGCCTCAGGATCTCGGCTCTGAGCTTCCGCTTGTAAAGTAAAGGTCAGAATGAGCATTTCTCTCCAAGGTACGAGCTCCCCTCCCCGCTGGCGCTCACGGGAGCCGAGAGCAGCATCCTTTCTGGTCCTGGCCCGCGTCTGCTGAGGCTCAGGAGGCGAAGGTGTGGCGGAGCTCGTGGAAAGTTGGAGCGGGCCAGCCCAGGGCAGCACGGGGGCCTGGTTGCCAGGTGGGGTGTGTTGCCCGCTGGGGTGACCTGCCCTTGGAAGCTGGGGGAGGAAGCTGAGTCATTGGCCTTGTGATTTGCGTTGTTGGCGGAGACTGGGCCGAAAAGTTGGCCTGGTCCTCTGGACTTGGCAGTTGGGTCACCAGTCTGACTCAGCACCCAGATGTCGTCCCTGGCTGGGAGTCAGCACCTGTGCAGGCCCTGGGGGGAGACGGGCTCTGGGCGCCAAACCCACTAGGGAGGGCCCTGTGCCGCGGCCTCTTTCTTCCCCGTCCTTTCCTCCATGTGCCTTCTGCAGTTTCTCGGTTAAGTCCGGGAAAGGGACCCTGGCTGGGGTGAAAGCAGGTGGGAACCTTAGGGAACCTTTCGGACTCATTTTCAGAGCAGTGGACAGAAGTCCGCTCTTTGGGGGCAGAACCCAAAGCAGGCTTTCCGCTGGGGCCTGGCATGTGCCCACTGGGGAGCAGCACATGCAGCTGGGGAGCTGCCAGTCCAAGGCCTCCGTCAGCTGTGTTGCGAGGCTGAGAAAGCCAGTTCTCACGGCAGGGTGGCTGAGTGGTCATGCCCCTAATCTTTTTTTTTAATTAATTAATTTATTTTTATTATTTTTGGCTGTGTTGGGTCTTCATTGCTGCACATGGGCTTTCTCTAGTTGGGGCGAGCAGGGGCTACTCTTTGTGGCGGTGCGCGGTCTTCTCATTGTGGTGGCTTCTCTTGTGGAGCACGGGCTCTAGGCGTGCAGGCTTCAGTAGTTGTGGCACGTAGTCTCAGTAGTTGTGGCTTGCGGGCTCTAGAGCGCAGGCTTACTAGTTGTGGTGCACGGGCTTAGTTGCTCCGCACCATGTGGGATCTTCCCGGACCAGGGCTCAAACCCGTGTCCCCTGTATAGGCAGGTGGATTCTTAACCACTGCGCCACCAGGGAAGCCCACACCTCTAATCTTCACTGGATGTTCCGTTTGGGCACCTAGAACACACTGAGATGTTTCGAGCTTCTTCAAGGTGGCAGAATGGGTGTGAGTCTCTCTTCCTGCCACAGACTGAATGGTGAGCTTTCTGTCTGTCTCCTCCCCAGGGACCTGGACCACAACGAGATTTCGGGGACAATCGAGGACACCAGTGGTGCTTTCACAGGGCTTGACAGCCTCAGCAAGCTGTGAGTATCTGGGCGTCGGAAGATCCGTGGGGCTGGTGCATGGAGACGGCTCCACGGGCCCCTACACCCTGTGTTCTGCGCCCGCCCCTGGGAGCGTTGGCACATTTATCTTCTTTTGTTTGGGAAGGAAAGTCTGAATAGGGGGGCAGAAGGCATCCCACCTTCTCCCTGACCCGCCGCCTCATCGCTGCCCTGGGTGTTGGTTTCTTTGGGGCTAGAGGGCTGGTGTTTGGAGGCCCGTTGGGTCTTTTCTCCCATTCAATTCTTGACTGATGTGAAAACAGCCAACTTTTTTGTTGTTCTTTGCTCAAAGGAGTCTTGCCCTCTTACTGAATTTCTAGAAATTCTAAACGTCTAAAGCCAAGTAACTCTTGATGGTTTTGAGTTTTCGGGCAGTCTTTTTTGTTGTCAATCATAATCGTAAATGGAAACAATCATTACCGTACAGTAGGTGTTTTTTATTCAAGGTTTCTGGTGTTTGGGGTTTGTTCTTCTAAGCTCCTAGAATTTGCGAGGCGTGTGTGTGCGCGTGTGTGTATATGTGTGCGTGCGTGTGCACGCGTGGGTGCGTGCGTGTGTGACGTCTGTCTCAGGAGGCCAGGCCGTGTTACGCGTCCTTTCTACTGCAGATGAGGAAACACAGGGGAAGGGATTTTGCCCAAGATCACACAGCCGGTGGGCGGCAGGCCTGGGACTCACCTGTGTGGCCCCGAAGCCTTGTGCCTCCCCTAGTCCTACCCTCTTTCTGCATCTCCCCAGCACTCTACAGATGCCTCCCAAGGAACATATAGGCATGGGGGTGGGAGCTGTTATCACTGTTCACTAGCTGCTGTGGGGGAGGGATTGGAGGAGGACAAGACAGAAGACGGCCCCCACTCCGTCTCCCCCAGCCTGTTGTGGTGACGGCGAGCCGAGCAGAGCACGAGGATAAAGTAAATATTTTGAAAGCAGCAGTGGAGGGCGAGGCTCCGGGAAAGCCTGTGGTGGGAGGGTCTTTCTGAAGAGTTAACGTTTCTAATTTGTTTTGAAAAGTGAGGTTTTTCACGCGTTTGCTAGTCTGGGAGTTGTACGCGTCAGCCGTTTTGGCTGTCTGACGATTCGTTCTCTTCTTGAGGCTCCTGCGTTCTGATAGTAGGTCACGAGTGCCTGTCGGCCTTCTTTTTCTCCCCTAGAAGAATGCTCCTTTCTCCCCCACCTCCTGGACCCTTTACCCAGCAGGCTTGGGAAGAGCCAGGACAGCACGACGGGGTGGGACAGAGGCCTCTCGTTGACCAGAGGAGCCTCAAGCTGGGGATGCGGCTGCGGGGATGGTGGAGCCGGGGCGCTGGGCGCCTGAGCAGCCATTCAACACAAGCCTTCTCTGCGGGGCCTGTCCCGGCGGTGGAACCTGGAGCCGGTTCTTGGGTGTCACGGCTTCCAGGAGGCTCTTCCCTGCCAGCTGGGGGCGGTGACCCTTGAGAGCACTAGGGCTTCCGGTTCTGCAAAAGCCGTTCGCTGTCCATAGCCTAGAGCCGCCTTCCTAATCACCTGCTGTCTGTTCCCCAGCATGTTCTCCTACTGGACTAGGGTAACAGTCCAGCGTTTGACCCACTGGACTGGGGTAACAGTCCTGTGTAAAGTCCCAAGAAGGCAACCCTTGCTTGCACTGAGCCGCTTGACGTGGGTGTTTGGAAGCAGTGGGTTCACGGTGACACTGTAAAATAGTGTCCAGTCTCCTCCCACGCAGCCCCACTGATCAGGATCTTGGGCCTGGAGGCTCTTGTATCCTTTTCCAAAAAAAACGGGGAGATGCACACAACTGGGGGAAATCGGGACAGTGACAGTGGTTCCTTAATATGATTAAATATATGCGGTCATTTACTTAGGTGCCATGGTGTTGGGGTCGTGTTGCAAAAGATTTAAAAAAAAAAAAAAGAATCCTCTTCTTGGATAAAAAAAGAAAACTATGTGATAGATATTCCCAGTGGTCCAGCCCGGGTTGGGAGTGAGGAGTGGGCAGAGACGAAACAGGACTGGCACCATCAGGTGACAGTCGTAGCTGTGTGGAGGGCACGTGGGGCTCACGACACCCTCCCGTCTGCCTACGCGGGTGTGTGAAATCTTCCGCATTAAGAGGGGAAAAGGAAGGCCCGTGCTTTCCTGTGATCCGGGTGCACAGCTCCGGTTACAAAGCACTGTGAGTGGGCCATGGAGGCTCTTCCTGCCTCATGAGGTGTGCCTGGCCCTTGGGGACGCTGGGCTTCTGGTTCCACATAAACCAGTCTGTGTGCAGCCTGGAGCCGCCTTCCTAACTGCTAACGGTGTTGAGTCAACGTTTGTTGAATGAAGCGGGGAGGAACCCGTGCTGGTCTCTCCAGAGCAATGCGCGGACGCTCCGCGGCGTGGCTGTGCCACCGAGAGGCCCTGTTGAAGCGGCCTGGTGGTGAGTCTGTCGGACCCATGAGAAAT
>NW_020173397.1:14123938-14194041 GCF_003031525.2 Neophocaena asiaeorientalis asiaeorientalis
GCTCACATCAGCCAGGAGGAGGGTTGTCCCTCTAGAGCCGCTGGTGGGCTCGGCGGTGGAAGCAGCTGAGGGGCGGAGGTCAGAGACCTCCCTCAGAAGGGAAGGTGGACACGCTGGCTGGCCTGCACTCTCTTAGTTGAGGACCCGGGGTTCTCCCTGCCATGCCCGAGGGCAGCCAGAAACTAAAACGTCTTCCAGGAAAGGAACAAGTGAGCAGCGGAGCCATAAAGGGCTTCCGTCTGTGAAGCCTGCCCTGCCCTTCATTTTTCCAGCTGCTGAACACAGCCATTTGGGATGGTTCCTCAATCCGGAGCTTCCTGGCAGGGCGTTTATTACACTCACCCACCCGACGCCCCTCCTTCCAGAATGCTTTTGGAACACCTGCTGGGGGCCTGCTGAGCTTATAGCGCAGTGAGGAGGGGAGGCAGGGTTTCTGGAGCACAGGTCAGCCGCAGAGGGGAGGGTTCGGTCACTTGTGGACGAAGAGGAGGTGGGTGCCGCCCCGTGGTTCCAGCTCTCTCCAGGGCATTCCTGGAGGCAGGGGGCCGAGTGACACAGCAGTAGCTGCTTCAGCCTTCCTGGGGTGAAGGCGGCAAGAGCCGCAAGACCCTTGGCTGGGTTGGCGGGGATGGGGGAGAGGGTGTGATAAGTGATCCTTAGGGTCGCCGTCTGCTCCAGGTCGCTGGCACGGGGGACGTGGGGCCGGCTCTGCCTTCTGGGGAGCCATCGATCAGGTGCGCCACGTCTCCGCTGCCCAGCAGCACGTGGCACAGAGGCACGGGGACACGCCTTGCCCACAGCCCCAGCTCTCCCGTCTGCACACAGCGGCCTGTCACTGGAACCACGGTCTGCTAGCCGAGCCCCGGCCCCCACCCACAGACGCCTGCTGGGGAATGTGAGGACCTACTGTAATCCAGCAGCAGGATGACGAGCTCCTGAATCATCGAGCCTTTGAGAGTTTGTTTTATTGGTACTGTCGCCGTTAGGAGTAGCGGCCTGCCCCCTGGTAGGAGAGGCCAACGTGACTAATATTTAATGGATGATATAAAGCACAGCTTTTTTTCCTGGATCTCGTTTACGGAAGATTTCACTAAACAGTTCAATACCGTTCACTGGGACCTGGAGCCCGCAGTGGCTCGGCCTGGGGCATCTGAGTGAGTGAGAGGTTGGCAGTGCTCTCAGTAGCACCGGGCTTTGGTGCCCTGCGGGCTGGTGCTGGCTGGACTTGCTCTGTGGTGCAGTTGTGGAAACGCTTTCTGGGTGAGGTTGTTCTCACATCCATGCAGACTGCCTCCCAGAGAAGGAGAAGGCAAAGGGCTCTCTGGCCGTTGTGCTCCTTTACCCTCCGGAGGCAGGGCACAGAGCTGCTTTGTCTGAGGGCCGAGCCCAGAGTTGCCAGGGGGGCTGCATCAGCAGAGGACCTGGGGGGGCACCCATCCTGACGCACTTGGGGTGCGGCAGCCCTGTGGTCCAGCTGCCTCCCGAGTCCCCTGGCGAGGGCTGGGTCCTCCGTGTGTGTGATCCCATCTCCTGGAGGCAGCCTCCTGGTCCTTGCGTGCCGGGCCCCAGGAGCCTTTGGCACTTGGGTGGAAGCCCGGGGCCCGTGTGGCAGGCAGTGCCAGGCCGCCCTGCCGTCTTTGGTTTTCTTCAAGGCTCGCATTTCTTTTCTTCCCTCTTTTCAGGGAGGGCTGTGTGCTTGCTGTTTTCCCTTGTGGGTCCCGTCTTAACGAAGGTCTGAAGGTAGATCTGGCCTTTAGTCGAGATCTTTCCCCTGGTTCTCGGTGGGTTCTAGACAAGGAATCCCCCCTCCTGGTGAGGGGCTGAGCCGGCCTGCCTTGCTCTAAGGCTTTCTCCTGACCACCTGCCCTCGGTGCCTAGGAGTCCCTGTCCCACACCTGCGGTGCTGAGACCTCCCAGGAGCTGGTTCCCAGCAGCCCACGTCCTTCTTAACCTACCCTTCAGAGAGTCCCGGTGGACACCATCGTCAAAGAGCCCCATACTTGTCAGCACTACCTCAGGTGTTCGCTGGCAGAATTTCCTGTGCCAGCAGCAGTTAGAGGGAACTCCTTGGTGGGCTCTCATCAGAGCATCTGATAACGAGGAGGGAAAACTGGAACCTTGATGCTTTTCATTCCCAATGTCCAGCCACTCTAGGTGCCACCCCTACCCCAATTCCAACACAGACTTCCCTTTGGATGACACAGCCCATGGAAGAAGCATCCATTTCTTCCGTGTGTACTGCAGGGGCCAGATTTGGGTTTCTGAGAAAACTCTTGACAGTCACTTATGAGATTGTGATTGGAATTCTCTGGAAGCGAGACCCCCCTTCTCATGGGTAGGTGGTCCAGGTACAGGCATTAGACAGCCTGGGGGGCTGACCGTTGAGCACCTGTCTATCTAGGATTTAATAACCTCGGGCCGTTGGCATCATTTAAAACCCGGGCTCTTGCTGAAGAGCCGAGGGGCCTTCTCACAGGAAGGGGTGCAGCGCACTGTGGCCGCATCCTGGCTGCCAGCGTGTGCCCCGGAGCTGGGGGGCCGTCTCCATAGATACCCACTGTCCTGTCCTCCTCTTGCCTCCTCTGGGGACCTTTATCCCCAGAGGGCAGCTTTCAGAAGTGGGTGGTAGTTTTTAGTTCCAAGAGTTTTCCTCCTGACTGCTTCCTCTCGCTGGAGCAGTGGTGAGTTCTCTCTCCCCGTGGGACTATGGCTACATTCCCCCCAGGGTGGTCCTTAGAGAGAGAGAGAGAGCCCGGGCTGGACAAGGTGATTTCCACTTAACACTGCAAGGGGCCTTTTTGGCGAGACAGTGCATGCAATTCCTACCTGTCATCACTGTTAAATTCTAATAAAGATAAAAGTATTTCATTTCAGAAGGGGGAGGGCCCCCATACCGCAGATGCATAATCTCGGCACGGGTCATATTTCCACCTGCCTCTCCCTGGACAGACTTATCAGATAGCACCACCCTAATTGTGTGTTCTCCCCACCCTCCCTTGTTGCTCTCCCTCCCGCTCCCACCCCACCTCTGTTTCTGGATGTTTGGAACCTGCAGAACTCTGTCGGGAAACAAGATCAAGTCCGTGGCTAAGAGAGCGTTCTCGGGGCTGGAAGGTCTGGAGCACCTGTGAGTACCTTCCCTGACCCACGGGCCCGCCGAACGTGGCTGCCGGGGAAGTCTGTGAGCAATTTAAAAGCATCTTTGTAAACTGAGAAACAGGCTATTTGGAAACGCCAGCTGCTTCCTTCTAAGTCAGCTTCAACTTTGGCCTTCGTTTTGCCTATGCCAGAAACGGTTACAGAACATATGGCCACTCGGTGTTCAGATAAATACCGTCCTCCTGCCTGGCCTCCCCATTGCCTGGGCCTGCTCAGGCCCTGGGCTCCCTTCCACTTCCACCAGGACCCTTTATACTGCTAAAGCAGCGCCGCAGTGCTGAGTACACGTTGGGTTTAACTGGGAGGTTCCTCCTGGTGTGTTCGCCTCTGAGAGCCTGGGAGGAAGAGGACGGAGCCAGCCCTGAGACGTCCGTGTGTCACCAACTGAGGCGGATGCCTCTAGTACTTGATTCTTAGGGTATTTTGTCTTTGAATCAAGTGCGACCACAATCCTGTTGGGAAAGTTTTGCCTGTTGACTTGCTGAGCGGGCCTTGGCTTAGCTTTGATGCCACCCTTAAGGCTGGCTCGTTCCAGAGTTATTGCACGTGTCAATGTAGGTGAAATAATAGCCGCTTACAGTGGCCTTAGGACAGGACATGGGTGTCTGGCTAGTGCCTGTGGTTCATTGGCGAAGCCTGGGCTGTCAGGAAAATTCCCTGAGCGTCGTGGCGCAAACACATGGCTGACTTGAAGGGCGCCTGGAGTTTCTTTGCCTAAGTAAAGAATGTTCTTTTTCAGGAACCTTGGAGAGAATGCAATCCGATCTGTCCAGTTTGATGCCTTTGTGAAGATGAAGAATCTTAAAGAGCTGTAAGTACCGGGGATTCTGTGGCCCCAGTTAACATGAGTAGAGGATTTCAGAGTAAGAAGTGCCTTAACTGCATTATGCTTTATTTTATATAATAGTTGTGATCGTTTATAGTTGTCTGTAAGTTCAATTGTCTTTTTGGAAAAAAGTGCCCTTTGGGGGCTTATTCTGAATCAGGGGTCAGTATACTTTTGCTTATATGTATACACAGTAAATATTTTCAACTTTTTGGGCCACAGGGCCTCTGCCATGACAACTTGACTCTTGTAGCAGAAACCAGCCATAAATAATACATAAACGAAGAGGTGTGGCCGTGTGCCAATAAATTCTTATTTACAAAAGCAGGCAGTGGGCCTGCAGGCCGTCGTTGACTAACCGCTGCTCTGGATGATGTGAAACAAACTTCTGTAAAATGGATAATCCTCCCTTTCATTATGTCAAGGACAAGTGCTTCATCTTTTAGGGGTGCCTACAATGAAGGGCTTGTATTGAGAGGGGCTTCTTAAAAGATCTGGGTGGGCTGTGAGCAGGGCAGAGCTCTCCGTGGGATGGTGACACGTACCGTGGGAGAGTGAGGAGACGCCCAGCCCACGTGTGTTCCCAGGGCCCCCGTGGTGTTTGTGGGCCGTGATGCTGCCGCTGCAGACTTGCCGTGTGGGCCCATGGGCGACAAGGGTTAGAAGAGCCTGCCTGTGTCCTAGTCTCTGGCAGAGGAGCTCATCTAAGTATTCAGGTAGCAACACCCGGGTTTCCTTTCTTCTTCCTGTACGTGAATCCGATTCTGCAGCCATTGACTTTGAGCCATAATGTTCAGTTCCCTAAGGGTGCAGCTTTGGGTCCCTACGAGTGCTGAGAAAACCGGGCATGCCAACGGCCGTCTTGGCACCCTGAGCTCATCCTCGTCCCCGCGGCCAATCCTGGTGGACCCTCGGTGGCGGCGGGGAGGGGAGGAATGGGGCAGTAGGGGGGTGCAGTCCCCATAGTTGGAAACCGAAGCAGGAAGAGGCCCCGGTGGCATTCCCTGGGGTGAGTGAGGGGAGGCGAGGTGGACAGGCCCTGGCCTCACGACGTTCAGTGTCCTGCGAGATTCAAGTCTGTCAAGTTGGTGCCCTTTCTCGTAAGGGTCCTGATCTTAGAACGGGAGTTCGTGGAAGGATGGACACTTGGATAGATATGTGATAAAGCAGGTATCACAGAACATTCAGATTTTACAAAGTGGTGTGTCTGTGAGTGTTCACGGTGCATTTCCCTCCAGCATTTCTGTCTTTGAAACTTCCCAAATAACATGTTGGAAGTAAAAAAGATCCAGTTAAAGGGAAGAGAGAGAAAGAGAGCAGGACAGGGAGAGAAGATTTTCCTTTGGGCCTCCTAAAGACTCAGGTTTCCTGAGACGGTTTTCTAGTTGGGACTAACTGGGCCCTTCCAGGTGCTTGGATCCCCTCCCCCGCAAATGCATCTGTGTGGTTCTGGAGGCTCAGCCTTGGCCCCCTGCCTAGGCTTCCCATCAATTGCTGCATGTACCCAGCTGGGGCTGGCCGTGGGCCCAGTCCTCTGATGGGAGAAACGGTTAATCCCACTTGGTCATTTTCTTCCCCCATTGGATCAAGGCAGGTTGTGCTGTGCACTTAGTCATCCTCTGGGTAAATTTCCACAAGTGATGATTAGAAACACATTTGGTGTTGGAATCATGAAAATGTGCGATATAAGCCAGCGGAGTGCCGGGATGGCTGCAGGCGGGGGCCCGGAATGGCCGTGCCTGTTCGCTGCGGGAAGCTGCAGAGCCTTGGGGTCACCAGCGATCCCCCGTCTGGCCTACGCTTGGTCTCGGAGGTGATGCGTGCGTGTGGAGGGGAGGTCGGTGTCCCACCGGGTGCCTCCATTTCTCTCCCTCCGTCCCGTTAATCTTGACTCATTCTTTAGGGCAGCCTTCTGTCCACCCCGAGTACCTGCCGTCTTCTAAGGTCTGGACCCCTCGGTGTGAGGAGGGTTTCATGCAGAGGAGGCAGGAAATTCTCTAGGGAGCTCGGCCAGCAAATGCCCTGAATGCATGCCGTGAAGCTTAACCCTTTCCAAACACATTTCTGATCAAGGATAAACGTCAGATTTGTTTTCTCCAGTTTGTTCCTGTGGTTCGAATGAGATATGTCCCTGTCCCCGACAAAAGGGCCTAAAGTCTCCCCGAGATGGCCAGTGCCCTCCCCTAGACTTCCGTGTGTAGTGCCCAGGCCTTCCTGCAGAAAGGGGCAGGCACGTCAGATGCCCCTTGATGGGAAGCCGTCGGTGCTTCTGACAGGGGGAGAGGCCCTTTCCACTCTTCGCCTGGGCTCGTGAGTTCTCCTGTGCCTGGCGGCAGCCTTCCCAACCACCACACACCGCCTGCCCTGGGAAGCTCTCCAGAGGCTGGTGTGATTCAGCCGCTTCTTCGCGCTCACCTGTGAGGGCCCGTCCGCCACCTACAGTAACTCCTCAACAGAGCCTCCCTCCACGTATCGCTAAGCACAGCCCCACCGCCCATCAAATACAAAACCTAGGGCTGATTGTAAGGTCTAATATGGGCAAGCATCCCTGTTATAATGGCTTTGTGCTCAATTACTTCAGTCTTGAATGAGCACTTCCCAAAATTATTTGGTTACAATGCCCAGCTCATTCGGGAACAGTGAGGAGAGGAGCGAAGAGCAGATTCTATGTCATTTCGTCTCTGCCTTGGGTTCTCTGCCTTCAGGTTCTCTCCGCCTTGCTGTTTACTAGTTTGATGGTTTCCCTGCTCATTAGAAGGTCAGAGTGAAATGAAGAACGAGAAAGGGGCCTGAGGAATATGGTGGTGGGGGGCGGGGAGGAGGCCACTGCTCTATCACTGGCCCATGTGACATTTTTGGAATTTCAGAGCATCCCGGTACCCCTTTTTTGTCACCATGTACTGGGGACAGTTTATTCCAGGGAAGCACATGTAATAAGTCCTGTGTCCATCCCTGTGCCAGGCTAACCTCCGCTCTTGAGCTCACAGCCCGAGGTCTTCCAGGAACATGGCAGCTCAGCCCCTCAGCTGACTTATCTTCGAGTGACTCCTCAGGAAGGAATGTCCGCAGAGATGGCGATTCCGATTTCTGTTGAAAAAGCTGATCCTCGGTTGCTGAGAAATGAAAAAGAAAATACTCTCTGTTTTGGTTGGAGCCTCACAAAACCCAAGTTGTGCGTTCTCAGGCGCCCTGGGCAGTGGCAGTTAACTCACAGGCGCTATTTAGGGAGCGGAGCCGAATCCTGCCGGCCTCCTGAATAGCGCTGGTGTGGAGATAAATACACAAACAAGAGGGGAGCATGCCCGCGAGGCTGACATTTGGATGCAAGAAAACATGCGGCTCTGCCAAATAAAAACAGAGCAGCCATACAGAAAAAGGAGCCCTTCTCGGGGCTTGTTTCGGACTTTCGATGATCGGAGCCTTAGATTGAGCTTGGACGCTCCAAGTGGCTTATCAGCGGGGTGGGAAAAAGCAGAGAGGAGGCTGTGCTACTCCTGTCTGTGGGATGGTCAGAGCCCGGGAGACGGCGTCCCTGGGGTCACATGAGCGCAGTGGCTGTCGTGGAACACGTGTGAACTCCAGGTGGCTGCTACTTGAAGTGTGGCCCTTAGACCAGCGGAGTCAGCGTCACCTGGCGGCCTGTTAGCGATGCAGAATCTAACCCACTGAGCCAGAAGCTGCATTTTCTCACAGCCTTCAGGTAGACTGTACTTACCGCTCTAGGTCGCAGGAGAGGAACCGTAAGGGCGAGCATCTCCCATTCAAGCTTGCTGACTTTCACGGCAGAAGCTGATGGGAGGCGATGGGTCATTCCGGGCACAGAGGCAAATATCCCTCCTTTGCGGTCACACTTCACACGACCCTTTTGTCTTGCTTTCAGCCATATCAGCAGCGACAGCTTCCTGTGCGACTGCCAGCTGAAGTGGCTGCCCCCGTGGCTGCTGGGCAGGACGCTGCAGGGCTTCGTGACAGCCACCTGTGCCCACCCAGAGTCACTGAAGGGCCAGAGCATCTTTGCCGTGCCGCCAGAGAGTTTCGTGTGTGGTAAGACTGTCTTTGTGATTTTTTTTTTTATTTTCCACAAAGGGTAAGGAGGCCAGGAGGCTTCACTATGGGAGTGATTCCTGTGATCAGAGTCAACCCTAGCCCTAGCCCACAGTTACCCATCAGCCGCTGGATACAATTTATTTCCCACTGAAGCCACACGTAGTGTTTACGGTGCCGTCGCCTCATTCTGTGGTTCTTGGAGCGCGTGCGTTTAATCAGGAGCGAGCACGAGCTGCTTCAGTTACACGGCAAATAATCAGTTACAGGAAGATGGCTGTGTTGTTTCGAGACAGCGCTGGTGCCCGGATTTAGCTGTGAATTTACTCAGCATACGAGGCTGGGGTTTTCCTGTGTGTTTCTTTCCAGCCCCAAGAATGAAAGGTTAAATACAGGAAGAATGAGTCTCAGGAGAACAGTTGCTGTAGTAAAAAGAATTCCTTCATGTTGACTTGCACTCTTGCTGTGTCTCCAAAGCACTGGAATCGGCACTGGTAGCTTTAAATTCTTTTTTCCTCCTGACTGTTAGTATGTAGGTCTTGCCATCTTTTGGACCAGGGGTGGTTGGGATCCAAGTCTGGCTGCAAAGAGCACAGAAAATGGTGAGCATCTGAACACAGAAACACACACACATACACACTCACACGTACGTGCACACAGGCACCACACACCACATTCAAATAGAGATGATGCAGCCTCATGGTCAGAAAGATGTGTTCAAAGAGCGAGATGAATTTTGAGTTGTTGCTGGTTTCTGCTCTAAGCAGGAGCGAGGGTGGCATTCCCGGGCCTGACTGGAACTGCTGGGCAGGTGTGCATCCCGCTGCCTTTCATCCCTCTGGTCTGCCTTGAGCCTTGGGTGTGATATTCCCAACCAGGGGCTCCCGTAGGGTCTGGGGACCCCAGTGGTCCACTTCTCTGTCCTACTTTTTGGGCACAGCAGTAGCCAGTATGCCTGCTGACATCAAGATACAGGTGTCCTCCTTCCACACGCCCACTCACCAGCACCTCCATCACTTCTGAGAGCAGGCTTGCTTTCCTTTCTCCTGACCCAGTCCAGCAGGAAGCCTTAAGTACACTATCAACGTGGTAGCAGCCCTGCCAAAGCAGCTGTCTTTACTGTCATTCTCATGGGCACTGTGCACATGGCCCCCCATTGCCTAGGTGGAACAGCCGTGCCATCCGTTGTTCCTTGGGTTTCTGGTCCCTGACCATTCTGTTGTCACAGAGCTCCCTGAAATTGCACTTTCTGCCCCTCCGTCCTGTCTCCTGCCACAGGGCATAACCTCTCCCTTTGGATAGGAGCCACGGCAGGACTTGAGACACGCTGCCCCCAGCCTCCGGCCTGTGGCCCTGGCGTATTCTGAGATGTAGCAGTTTTGACACATTTCTCAGAGCCACCTCCACATTTTCACTCAGGCTCCAACCCAAACAATCATCAAGTACTAATGGGAATCGTGAAAACACTTGGCAGGATATCAAAGTTTCAAGCTCTGTGGGAATCTCCCACTCCTTTTTTATAAAATGCACGTATAACCCCTTCACGCCCACTAGGCTAGCTAGAATCAAAAAGTCAGATACCAACAAGTGGTGGTGAGGAAGCCTCCTACGCGTTGGGGGAGGGGAATACAACATGGCGTAGCTGCTTTGGAAGACGGTTTGGAAGTGTCTCAAACAGCTAAACGTAGAGTTACGATATCCCCCGACAATTCCACTCCTAGGTAAATACCCAAGAGAAACAAAATGTATCCACGTCAAAACTCGTACATGAATGTGCATAGCAGCATTACTCATACTGACCAAAAAGTGGAAAGGACCCAAATGCCCATCGGTTGATGAATGGGTAAATAAAATGTGGTATAGGCATACAATTAGGACTACTATTAGGTCATAAAAGGGAATCAGTCTTACAATATAGATGAACCTTGAAATATAAGGCTAAGTGAACGAAGTCATTCACAAAACACTGTATGTTATATATGATTCCATTCTCATAAAATGTCCAAAAGAGGAAAACCTGTAAAGGTAGAAAGTAGATAAGTGGTTCCTTAGGGCTGGGGAGGGGTGGAGGGAGGAGGATGATAGCTAAAGGTACAGAGGTTCTCTGAGGTGATGAAGAATGTTCTTAAAGTTGACTGTGATGATGGTTACACATATTTGTGAATATACGAAAAACCGAGAAATTGTCCACTTTAAATAGGTGAATGATATTGTAAGGAAATTATATTTAAACAAAGCTGTTTTTTAAAACAGAAGTATAATTTACATATAAAATTCACCCCTCTAAGTGTACAAGTCAGTGGTTTTTAGAACATGGAACAGTTGTGTAACCCTCACTATCTAATTTTACAACATTTTCATCACCCAGAAAAGAAACCACAAAACCATTAGCAGCCACTCTTCTACATTAGGTCTCTATGATTTACCTATTCTGGATGTTTCATATAAATGGAATCCTACAATACATAGTCTTTTGTGACTAGCCTTTTTCACTTAGTATAATTTTTTTATCATGTATTTTTAGTACTTCATTACTTTTTAAGTGGCTGAATAAATATTCCATTGTATAGGTATACATTTATTTAGCCATTCATCAGGTGGTTTCCACTTCTTGGTTATTATAAATAATGCTGCTATGAACACTGCCGTACAACTTTGTGTGTGAAATCTCTTGGGTTATATACTAGGAATGGAATTGCTGGGTCATACGGTAACTCCATGCTAAACTTTTTAAGGAGCTGCCAGACTGTCTTCCAAAGTGGCTGCACCATTTCGTATGCCCCTCAACAAGGTATGAGGAGTCTGATGTCTCCCCATCCTTGTCAACACTTGGTACTGCCTTTCAAATTGTACCTATGCTAGTGGATGTGAAGTGGAATCTCACTGTGGTTTTGATTTGCATTTCCCTAATGCCTAGTGATGTTGAGTATGTTTTCAAATGCTTAGTGGGCTTATATGTATATCTGCCATGGAAAAATGGCTACTCAAATCTTCTGCCCATGTTTTAATTAGTCATTTGTCTTTTCATTGTTGAGTTATAAGAGTTCTTTATATATTATGGATACTACCTCAGCAGATATAAGGTTTGCCAATATCTTCTACCAATCTGTGGCTGGGTTTTTTTTTTTTTTTTGTTTTCCGTTTTCTTGACATTTGAAGCACAAAGGTTTTAAATTCTGATTAAGTCCAATTTCTTTCTTTTTTTTTCTTCTGTCATTTGTACTTTTGATGTCATATCTAAGAAACTATTGCCAGAGACAAGGTCACAAATATTTACACCTATGTTTTCTTCTAAGAGTTGCACAATTTTATTAGCTCATACATAGTCCTCCAGTTTTGGTCTTCTGGTTGAAGACTCTTCTATTATGGTCCCCTCCCATGTCCCCATAAATTTTGGGGTCAGCTTGTCATTTATGCAATAAAGACAACTGGGATTTTGAAATAGGGATTGCATTGAACCTCTTGATTAATTTGGAGAGTATTGCCATCATAATATTAAGTCTTCCCAATCTGTGAACATGTGATGTCTTTCCATCTTTTTGTAGCTCTTTTTCACTTTCTTTCAATGAAATTTTATAGCTTCTGTTATACGGGTCTCACTTTCTTTTGCTAAATTTATTCCTGTTGGTGTTTTTTCTTTATGGTGCTACTTAAATGGAGTTCTTAATTTCATTTTTACATTTTCATTGCTAGTGTATAGAGATGGGATTGAATTTTATGTTGATTTTGTATCCTGTAACTATGTTGAAATCATTTATTAGTTCTAACAGTTTTTCAATCAATTCCTTAGGATTTTTTTAATATATGTCATTTGCAAAAAGGTAGTTTTTTTCCTTTCCAATCTGAATGCTTTTTCTTTCTTTTTCTTATCTAACTGCCCTGGCCAGGTTCTCCAGTACAATGTTGAATAGAAGGGATGAGGGTAGACATCCTTGTCATTCTCCTGATTTCAGGGGAAAAGCATTCAGTCTTTCACCATTAAGTATGATGTTAGCTGTGGCTTTTCAATGGATGACCTTTATTGAGTTGATGAATTTCCCTTCTATTTCTAATTTGAGTATTTCGTTTTTAATAAATTTATTTATTTTTGGCTGTGCCGGGTCTTCATTGCTGTGTGCGGGCTTTGTCTAGTTGTGGCGAGCAGGGGCTACTCTTTGTTGCATTGCATGGGCTTCTCATTGCGGTGGCTTCTCTTGTTGCGGAGCAAGGGCTCTAGGCGCACGGGCTTCAGTAGTTGTGGCCCGTGGGCTCTAGAGCGCAGGCTCAGTAGTTGTGGCGCACGGGCCTAGTTGCTCCCCAGCATGTGGGATCTTACCAGACCTGGGCTTGAACCTGTGTCAGGTGCATTCTTAACCACTGCGCCACCAGGGAAGCCCTGTTGAGTGTTTTGTGTTGGATTTTGTGAAATGCTTTTTCTGCATCTGTTGAATCACGTGATTTTTTTCCCTTTATTTTACTGATATGGTGTATTACATTTTTGGATGCTAAAACAACTTTGCATTCCTGGGATAAGTGCAACTTGGTCATGGTATAACATCTTTTTATATGTTATGGGATTTGGTTTGTTGGTTTTTTGTTGTTTTTTCATTTATATTTCTAATTTTTGTTTTACTTATTTATTTGTGGCTGCGTTGGGTTTCACTGTTGCATGGGCTTTCTCTAGTTGCGGCGAGTGGGGGCTACTCCCTATTGCGGTGCCTCCTCTGTTGGGGAGCATGGGCTCTGGGTGTGTGGGCTTCAGTAGTTGTGTCACTTGGGCTCAGTAGTTGTGGCACGCAGGCTCGGTGGTTGCTGTGCATGGGCTTAGTTGCTCCGCGGCATGTGGGATCTTCCCTGACCAGGGTTCGAAGCCGTGTCCCGTGCATTGGCAGGCGGATTCTTAACCACTGTGCCACCAGGGAAGCCCTGGTTTGGTAGTATGTTTGTTGAGATTTTTTTTCTTGTAATTTATTAACAAATAACTATTTTTATTTTTTAGCTTACAGAAGGTCTTTTTTTATTCAAGTCAGTGTGAGCTGGTACTTCACTGTAGTTTTGATTTGCATTTCTCTGAATAATTAGCGATGTTGAGCATCTTTTCACGTGCCTGGTGGCCATCTGTATGTCTTCTTTGGAGAAATGTGTATTTAGGTCTTCTGCCCGTTTTTTGATTGGGTTGTTTGTTTTTTTGATATTGAGCTGTATGAGCTGTTTGTATATTTCGGAAGTTAAGCCCTTGTGGGTGGCGTCAATTTGGATTTGGATACTTTTTATTGTCTGATTGCTGGGGCTAGGATTTCCAACACTATGTTGAATGGAAGCGGTAGGAGTGGGCATCCTTGTCTTATTCCAGGTTTTAGCGGGAAGGCTTTCAGCTTTTTACTGTTGAGTATTATATACTCAGTGGTGGGTTTCTCATAAATAGCTTTTATTATGTTGACATGTGTTCCCTCTGTACCCACTTTGTTAAGATTTCTTATCATGATGGATGTTGAATTTTATCAGATGCTTTTCCTGCATCTGTCGAGATGATCATGTGGTTTTTGTCTTTTCTTTTGTTGATGTGGTATATCACATGGACTGATTAGCGTATGTTGAAGTATCCTTGTGACCCTGGGATGAATCCAACTTGGTTGTGGTGTATGATCCTTTTTCTGTGTTGTTGCATTCAGTTTGCTAATATTTTGTTGAGGATTTTGGCATTGCTGTTCATCAGAGATTTGGCCTGTAATTTTCTTTTTTTGGTAGTGTCTTTGTCTGATTTTGGTATCAGGGTGATGGTGGCTTCATAGAATGTCTCTGGGAGTGTTCCCTCCTCTTCAATCTTTCGGAAGAGTTTGAGAAGGATCGGTATAAGTTCTTCTTTGTGTGTTTGGTAGAATTTGCCTGTGAAGCCATCCTAGTCCTGGACTTTTGTTTGTAGAGAGGTTTTTTGTGTTTGTTTTTTTACAGATTCTACGTTACTCCTAGTGATCCATCTGGTCAAATTATCTGTTTCTTCTCGATTCCATTTTGGTGGGCCGTATGTTTCTAGAAACTTGTCCATTTATTCTAGGCTGTCAAATTTGTTGGCATATACAAATGCCAAATTCATATATGAATTTGTTCATAGTATTACCTTACGGTCTTCTGTATTTCTGTGGTATGGGTTGTTATTTCTCCTTTATCATTTCTTATTTTATTTGGGTCCTCTCTCTTTTCTTGGTGAGCCTGGCCAGAGGTTTGTCAATTTTGTTTACCCTTTCAAAGAACCAGCTCTTGGTTTTACTGACTGTAGAGAATTCTTGCATGTTTAGTCATAAAGGTATATAGTTTTCTGTTTTTTCTGGTTTTGTTATCAGGTAATACTTACCTTATAGAATGGAGTTAGGAAATGTTCACCCCTCATCTATTTTTTTTTCTTTTTTGGAAGAATTTATGAAGGATTAGTGATAATTCTTTAGATGTTTGGTAAATTTCACCAGCCATTTGGCTCTGGAGTTCTCTTTGTGGGAAGTTTTAAAATTGTGTTTACTTGTTATATCTGTGCAGATTTTCTTCTTCTTGAGGCAGCTTTCAGTTTGTGCATTTCAGACAGGTTATCTAATTTGTTGGTGTACAGTTACTCATAGTATTCCTCTGTATTCTTGTTCGTTGCTGTAAGGTTGGTAGTATTGTCCTTTCTTTGATTAGCATTTGAGTCTTCGCTCCTTTCTCTCTTCTTTTCCCTACCCTACTGTAACTATGTATTATTCAGTTTTGTTGATATTTTCAAAGAAGAGGAGCAGAAGAGAGTCACAAACAAAAGTCCTTACGTATTTACCTATGTAGTTCCTTTAATGGTGTTTTTTCTTTGTTTATGTGGAGTTACTGACGCGTCTTTTCATTTCCGCCTGAAGGATTCCCTTTGGTATTTCTTGTAGGGCAGGTCTGATAGCTGTAAATTCTCTCTGGTTTTTCTTGTTTTTGTTGTTTAAGGGAATTCCTTTATTTTTATTTTTTATTTATTTATTTTGGCTGTGTTGGGTCTTCGTTTCTGTGCGAGGGCTTTCTCTAGTTGCGGCAAGCGGGGGCTGCTCTTCATCGCAGTGTGCGGGCCTCTCACTATCGCGGCCTCTCTTGTTGCGGAGCACAGGCTCCAGACACGCAGGCTCAGTAGTTGGGGCTCACGGGCCTAGTTGCTCCACGGCATGTGGGATCTTCCCAGACCAGGGCTCGAACCCGTGTCCCCTGCATTGGCAGGCAGACTCTCAACTACTGCGCCACCAGGGAAGCCCTCTCTGTTGTTTGGTTTTTAAATCTGAGAATGTTGTGATTTCTCCTTCATTTTTGAAGGATCGTTTTGCTGGATATAGAATTTAGTTAACAGTCTCTGTTCCAGTACTTTGAACATGTCTTCCTGCTGCCTTCTCACCTCCGTGGTTTCTGATGAGACACCAGCTGTTAATGTTATTGAAGATCCCTCGTGTGTGAAGAGTTGCTGTGCTCTTGCTGCTTTCAAGATTCTTTGTCTTTGCACAGTTTGACTAGGAAGCTTCTAGGTGTGGATCTTTGAATTTATTCCATTTGGTGTTCACTGAGCTTCTCGGATGTGTAGATGTAAACTTTTCATCCAACTTGGGAAGTTTGGGGCCATGATTTCTTCAGATAGTCTTTCTGTCCCTTTTTCTTTCTCCTCCTTCTTGGACTCCCATTATTTGTATGTTGTTATGCCTGATGCTATCCCACAGGTCTCTGTGGCTCTGCTCACCTTCATTCTTTTGTTTCTCGGACTGGATAACCTCAGTTGGCCTGTCCCAATTTCCCTGACTCTTCTGCCAGCTCAGTTCAGCTGTTGAGCTCCTTTCGTGAGTTTTTTATTTCAGTTATTGTACTTTTAAACTCCAAATGTATATTGGGTTCATTTTTACAATTTCTAGCTCTTTCTTGATATTCTTTATTTGGTGGGAAAGGATTTACATACTTCCCTCTAGCCGTGGTTTCATTTAGTTCTGTGTACATATTTAGAAAGCCAATTTAAAGTCTTTTTTTAGTAGGTACAAGATCTGGACTTCCTCAAGGACAGTTTCTGTTGACTGCTTTGTGTGTTTTTTTTTCTGTTTTTTCTTTGTTGATAAATGAGTGTTTTAAATAGTGTAGCAACTCTGGAAATCAGACCTTCCTTATGTCTTCCCCTGGGGTTTGTTGTTCAGTTTATTGTTACAGTTTACTTGTTTAGTGACTTTCGTGGACGCATGTTGTAAAATCTGTTCTATGCAGCCACTTTAGTCCCTCTGTGGTTGGCTTAGTGGTTAGCTAATGATTGGACAGAGTCCTTAAATTACTTCAGGCCTCCTGTCCTTTGCCCAGCATCTCTGCTGTGTGTTGGGGGTGTGCCATCACTTCCTGTTTGCACTGATCCTCGATGAGGGTCACAGGGAAGAAATGTGGACCCTCTGCCGTCTTTCTTGGGCTACACATAGCGCTGCACATGCAGGTGGCCTTCTCGGTCCTCGGGAACATGGTGCCCTTTTCAAGGCCTGCTGATGACATTTCATTCACCCAATTTCCTTTGCAGTTTCCTGGCCAGCCTGTCAGTGGTTCCAACTGATACTTCTGCCTCAGCACTGACTGCTGATTACTTTTACCACATGCCCCTGGGATAGGGCTTCCCTTGCTGAGCAAACTGTATCAGGTCGAACAAAAGGCAGGCCCTGAAGATGCAGCTTTTGTGGGCATGCCCAGCTCACCGTGCCCCCCTCACTGGTTGCTAGGCTTGCTGAGTCTCAATGCTACTATAGAGCTGGAGAGAGAGGGATGGGACTTCGGGTAGGTTATAATGCCCTAAAGCTCACTTTTCTTCCTGAGATTCACGTGTTTTCTTGAATTAACACTTCATGGGTCGTTCTAGCCTTTAGCTAGTTTCTAAGATTCCGAAGAAGTTGATTGTCATCATTTTTTGCTTATATTTTCACTACTTTAATAGGTGGTGCAGATTTTCAGAAGTCTTTATTCTGACGTTCTGGAAGTACTTCATCCCCTACTCCCTTTGGAGTAAAGTTTGTGGGTGAGGCCCTCGCATTCATGGTTGACTCTGTGAGTCTCGTGTGACAGTGAGTAAAGCCGTGTATGTAGTCTTCTCATGGAAACTGCGGATTGCTTTGATAACTGACTACCAGTGGATGTGTTTGAATCGAGGAGCGTGACCGTGGAGGGATCACCATTCACGTTTCTGTAATTGGATACGGTCAGACAGCCACGGTGCAAGTCCCTGACAGCTTAGGGTGCACAGGGACCCCGAAAGGACTGGTCCCTGCTGGGGTCTGACTCAGTTTCTCCTTCGCTTGAACAGCAGCTGGTCCCTGTGTCCGGAAGTCTGAGTTACTTACACTGGCTCTTCTCACCCCAGATGACGTACCCAAGCCACAGATTATCACCCAGCCAGAGACGACCACAGCCGTGGTGGGCAAGGACGTCCGCTTCACTTGCTCGGCCGCCAGCAGCAGCAGTTCCCCGATGACGTTCGCCTGGAAGAAGGACAACGAGGTGCTGGCCAATGCCGACATGGAGAACTTCGCCCACGTCCGCGCTCAGGACGGGGAGGTGATGGAGTACACCACCATCCTGCACCTGCGCCGCGTCACCTTCGGGCACGAGGGCCGCTACCAGTGTGTCATCACCAACCACTTCGGCTCCACCTACTCGCACAAGGCCAGGCTCACTGTGAATGGTATGCAAGTGCCGCCTTCCGTTGGGGTGTAAGAGTTCTGCAGAGCCACACTCGTGATTGTTCTGCCACCTGTGTGGAAGTGATTGGGACGCGAGACACACCAGGTTCACCGGGACGTTACTGTATCGTACTGTTGCCTGGCTTGGGCCCAGAACAAGTGTTGTAGATTGTAGGGTCGTTCTCAGTGCATTCTTCGTTTTGGGTGATTTTTTTTTTTTAATCCAGTTATTATGTCAAGTGACAGTGTAGCCCCAAACCTTGTTTTTTTGTTTTTTCCATTTATGCTCCTCCTTAATCCAGGATGCCTGGTACCCAGATTCCAAGCATACCCTGATGCTGGGGAAGCTGATGCCCTTTGAGGAGATGGCACAGCCGTGGGGCCAGCCTGGGCGGGGCCACGTCCGACAGTGGTAGGGCGGCCGGCCTGACAGCGGAATGGCCTGTGGGTGTTTGACAAGGAGTTTCACTCGGCAGCCAGCTTTAGAGCCTGTTGAGATGGCTCCTTCAGGGCTGTTTGTGGTAGTGAGTTTCGGGTAGAAGGAGAGAGAGAGAAACAGCTTGGGCAGTTAACCCCTTGCCCCAGTAATCTAACAAGATTTTCTCCATTATTACAGTTGAAAAGTGCCAGAACAGCCCTGGCCTCTCAGCCCTTACAGACCCCCCCAGAAAACCCCACGCTTTTTTACCACACATTGAGCGGTTTGTCTTGGCTTGTTCTGAAGGAGTCCTCATTGTTTCTCAGAAGCTCAGGGAACTGCTGAGAGTGCCCCCCAAAGCAGTCTTGGTGGGTACAGTAGTGATGCCGGACATCTGGCTGGATGCTTAGCACTGTGTCAGGGAATATTTGGGATAAATAAGCTGCTGGAATGCTTTCCGCTCGTGTGTATACAGGAATATGGTTCCACTACCACTGCTCCTCAATGAGTTTTCTTCAAGAGGGAAGAGCCATCCCATTGCTTTCCCCAGGGTGAAGGCGTGTCACCTTCTCTCCGTCATAGCTTCTTGCAGGAGCACATATTCTTGTTTCCTAGGCTCTCTCCGGGTGATTAAGCCAGGCAAGTACGAGGCCCTGGCGTTTATGGGATATCCCTGTACAGACTGATCACGACATGACGGACAGTAGGGAAATGTTTCAGGAAAGCCTTACGTTTGAGGGGGCGAGAGCCAGCCTCGGGCGTGTGACGAGAGAGACTGATGGAATGGCTCCCCCCTGCCCCTCCCTGGTAGGAGAAGCTGGGGCGGCCCTTGGAAACCTCACCTACTGATTTACAGCGGGCAGGAGCGGTTCTGGGCAGATGCTGGCGTGAAGGCTGGTGAACTCATTTGCAGTGGTGGGGAAGGTCAGTTTGACAAACTCCTGGCCTTTGCATTCCAGCTTTCTAAAAACTCGACCCTGTGTGCTTCTGTTTTGCAGTGTTGCCATCATTCACCAAAATGCCCCACGACATCGCCATCCGGACTGGCACCATGGCCCGCCTTGAATGTGCTGCCACTGGCCACCCTAACCCCCAGATTGCCTGGCAGAAGGATGGAGGCACAGATTTCCCTGCTGCTCGTGAACGACGCATGCATGTCATGCCAGACGACGATGTGTTTTTCATCACTGATGTGAAGATAGATGACATGGGGGTTTATAGCTGTACCGCCCAGAACTCGGCCGGGTCCATTTCAGCGAACGCCACCCTGACTGTCCTAGGTTCGACTATAGATACACTGAGAGAGAAGAGAGTGTGTGTGTGTGTGTGTGTGTGTGAGAGGGAGAGAGATTCTTACTTATCCTAGGTACCTAGAGCCAAGGTTCTCTCAAACTGTTCTGTGAAGCCTAGAGTAGGTGAGTGTGGTAGGCTGTTTCTTTGTTTAAAATTTTAGGCTTCTAAGATTTTCTTAAACAAGTGGTTCCATCTCTTTAAGAAAAATAAGATGGCCAGTGAATTAGGAGACTGTTTACAGGGTTTAGGTATAAGACACTCTACCTATAGAACTGCCCTCTAATTGGGCAGGATGGATTTGGTCTGGGTCAGGGATAAACTTGGGCCTGTCACAGGGCAGTCTGGGAACCATGGGGGCTTCTGTGGCTGGAGGTTAGTTCATCCCCAGAAGAGTAATGATTTAGTCATTCTGGTAGAAAATCTTCTGAAAAGCAGCTTGCCACTCTGTTAAAAGATCTTAGATGGCATTTCACTGATGTCTTGGATTTTCCTTGGTCCAGGAGACAAGGCAGAGGTATAGCAGCTGAGGCCCACAGAATAACCGTAAGACCTCCACTGACTTCTTGCAGAAACCCCGTCCTTGGCTGTGCCCTTGGAGGACCGTGTGGCATCCGTGGGAGAAACGGTGGCTCTCCAGTGCAAAGCGACTGGAAGCCCTCCCCCCCGCATCACCTGGCTCAAAGGGGACCGGCCCCTGACCCTCAGCGAACGGCACCACTTCACCCCTGGCAAGCAGCTGCTGGTCGTTCAGAACGTGGTGGTGGAAGATGCGGGTCAGTACACCTGCGAGATGTCCAACGCCCTGGGCACTGAGCGTGCTCACAGCCAGCTGAGCGTCCTGCCCACTGCGGGCTGCAGGAAGGACGGCACCACTGTGGGCATCTTCACCGTCGCCGTGGTGTGCAGTATCGTGCTGACGTCCCTGGTCTGGGTGTGCGTCATCTATCAGACCAGGAAGAAGAGTGAGGAGTACAGCGTCACTAACACAGGTTAGCTGCGGTGGCGGCGGTGGCTCACAGGGAAGGGGCAAAGCAGGGACAGTTGTGAAGGAGGCCAGGGCCAGAGGCTTCTTTGAGAATCTCAGTATATTCACAACTCTTCTAGAACCTTTGGGAACGTGGAGTCACTCGGGACAGCTGAGGCTTTGGTCTCGATGACACCATTCTATCATCTTTCAGGAATTGCACATTATAATGGGAATACTGTCAAATACACTGTGAACTCTGCAGTTTTCTGAGGCATCCTTGGCACTTGCTTTGCTGCCACGTGGTAGACCGTTGCTGCAGTGACCTCACAGGTCCCTCCTCCTCTCAGTTCTGTCTCCTTTCCCATCACTGTGCTTTGTCTTTTGTGGACTCGGACACCTCTCACACCTGGATGTAAAGTCAGGCTGAGCAGGCCCTGGGAGGGCTTCTCCAGTGCACAGACTCCACAGGGTGTCCCCTCGACAGCGGCTGCTGGGCTCTCCTATGTCTGCCTTCGTTGTCACCTCGAAGGATTAGGGCCCCTGGTGTTTGACTGTCCCGTCTCCTTGCAGATGAAACCATCGTGCCACCAGATGTTCCGAGCTACCTCTCTTCTCAGGGGACCCTTTCTGACCGACAGGAAACCATGGTCAGGACTGATGGTGGCCACCAGGCCAATGGGCACATCGAGAGCAACGGTAAGGCCTCAGCCCTCGGTGCAGCTGCAACCCCCTGGGGCTGCTGCCAGCTCTGGTCTGGGGCAGCTGCCTGGTATCCCATCAAGCATATGTGGTGACCTGGCAGGCTGGATGACTCAAGCCTTCTCTTGGGGTTTTTGGGACTTGACCTGTGCAAGTTCTGCAAGGTTTTAAAATCTCCGTCCCTGAGGAAGTCACTGTATTGGGACAGGGTGGGGAAGGGTGGGACTCCTAGTCCGGATAGGGTAGGACTGCCTGAAATAAGAGCCGTGAAGGACATGCCAGGTACTGAAACCAAGCCACTCGTCGCGCAGGGGAAGCGCCCAGGTCTGTTGTTCCAGTCTCTCAGAGTACAGAGTGCCCACAAGACTAGGGGAGGCTGAGCAGCCCTTGTTAGGGGCAAGTTTATCCTTGCCAAGAACTCGCCATCATGGCGCTGAAAGGCCTGCCTGCTGGGAAGGCAGTATTTGAAAAGGTTCCTTGCTGGACTTCTTGCTTAGCCCAATAACCCAGCACTGGAAAGAACACTTTGAAGAATGTCCCTGTTCTGGTGGCCTTGCCCGTTCTCACGGCTTCCTGTGAAGTGCTGACTAAGCCTGGAGTTTCTAACCGTGTGGGAGTCTGTCGCAGGTGTTTGTCCGAGCGACACAGGCCTCTTTCCAGAGGTGGAAGCTCACGGCATTACGTGCAGGCAGCCCAAGCTCTGCGTCGGGTACACGAAGGAGCAGTGGAAAGTGGTGGAGAAGGCCGATGGCACACCTGGTCCACAGAAGATGATGGGTATGAGACGCTTTCGTCAGGAAAAGTATTTTGCTCTTGAAATCAAAATTTGGGTTGACCTACTCATTAAGTGAAAGTGGGGGGAGACATAATTGATGTCAGACTGTCTTAGAACTTGGCATTCAATATATAAACAGGAAGCTCTGGCCTGCCTCTTTTTAAATTCCAGAATAGGATGTCTCTTAAAAACTATGGTGTGATAAGCTTGAGCACGAGTTTCCTAGATTTATAAGTGACTGAAATAAATAAAGGGTTAAGGCCCAAACCAGAGTCCCTTTTCACCAGGGCCGCTGGGAGGCTAAATTTCTAATTGCTCAGGAGACTTCTGACACTAAATGCTGCGTGCTCACGCAGATGGGATTTTTTTTTGTTCCCCGAGAGCAGTGTGTGTGACTTCATACTCTGATTAAGAAATTAAGCCGAAACGTTTCAACGTGGAAGGGCTCTGTTCTTCATTAATGGCTCGGTGTTTGATGAGAGCAGTGTGTGTGACTTCATACTCTGATTAAGCCGAAACGTTTCAACGTGGAAGGGCTCTGTTCTTCATTAATGGCTCGGTGTTTGCCCAAGTCCTTTTCCAGTGAACAGATTTGGCAGGGGGTCAATCAAAGCAGGGCTCGGGCCTTACGGCCGCAGAGCTGAGCAGCCTGTCCTCTGCACGGGACGGAGGCTTGCGTGGCGACGAGGCTCATCCGTCTCTGTCCACAGAGCACGGCGGCCCGGCGGTGTGCGGCGACTGCGGCAGCGGCACGCACACGCACTCCGAGGAGCAGGCCTTCTGTCCTCAGCCTGTGCCCGGAGACAGTGCACAGCCAGGACCCCTGAGCGGCCTGGAGCCCAGCCCGAGTGACCACCCGTGCTCTCCACAGCAGCAGAGCAGCGGGGCTGCTGATGGGTCCCGTAGCCACTGCAGGGGGTCCCTCTACCCCAGTAACCACGACAGAATGCTGGCAGCCTTGAAGAAGCCGGCGGCGCCTCTAGATGGGAAAGGTAACGTGGCACTACCTTCTGAGGCACCAGCAGGGGGCGAGGAGCACGGACTCGGCCGGGCCGGAGCGGGGCTGACGTGGCCTCTTCCTTCTCTTCCTTCTAGGGGCCTCCTCTTGGACGATAGCACGGTTGTGTGACCTGGACCCCTTAGACCTGCAGCCTTCGTGTGCGTTGTTAACTCCAGGCAAGCCTGAGCTCACAGAAGCTGCCTCGGGCTTTCCTGATGTGCCCAGCGAAGGCCGCCAGCACTTGCTTCTTTCCAACGGACACCTCCCCCAAGCCTGTGACTCTGGTTCTGGGTCCACACCGGTGACGGGACAGCCGCCCGGGAAACGGAGCGCACCGCTGCTGTTTGCACCCAAAAGCTAGGCTTTGTCTACCTCGGCTCTTGTGGCGTGGATGTCTACAGGAAGGAGAGGTGGGTGAGGGAGCCTGGCGGCTTCAAGCATCACTGATTTGTACATAGTTTTCACCTCCGTGTGGAGCGTCAGCAGTTTGAAGGACTTGCAGCTGAAGCACAGAAATGCAAGAGGCTATTGTGTACAAAAGGCAGAAAAGTATCTGATACCCTTGTACATAAGAGTTTGCAGAGATGGCATATATATTATATATATCTTTTACAGAGGCTATTTTAATCCTTAGTGCATGGTTAACAGAAAAAAAATTGTACAATTTTGACAATATTATTTTTCATACCAGGTTGCTGTTTAATTTTGGAGCTGGGGGAGGGGGATAGTTCTGGTGCCTTAATGCATGGATGGAGCTCCTAGGAGCTACAAACCACATTTGTTCACAGGAGTTTTTGGGGGGATGGGAGGGAGGGAAGCGAAGGTCCTTGGCTTGGTATTGCACTTGGGAGAGCGGAACCCCCCCCCCCGCCCCCGCTGCGTGCTTTACCGTCAGAGACTCTGTTGGCATTGGAAGTAACTTCATGTCAGTATTGCTTGTGTGTGGATGGCCTTGCAGCGACCTCCCTGTAGAGCCCAGAGGGGCAGATGTCATGTTCCTCTGCAGTGATGGACTTCTCGTAGGTTTAAGTTCCTTCTCTAACAAACAAGTGGAACGGAATGGAGGTTGTTAATCCACCGCAAGCAACTGGTTCAAACAATTAAGCACTGCCTTCCTTTCCTCTTCCTTCTGTGATAAAGACGAATGTGGTCTTGTCAGTATCCTTCGATGGTCATTTGAGGCTTTTTAATAAGATAGATAGAGGCTGCTGGTGTTGGTACCTGTGGATTTTTCAATAGCGATGTTTTAGTTCTGCTGATATAATTAATATTACATCAGCCTTGGGGGAGGAAAAACGGAGTCCCTCCTTTTCAGGGCTAGCGAGTCTTTACTGAGGGTGCAGAGCAGGCCTGTCCATTTCCTTCCCTCGCACAGATGGACCCGGGCTTGGACTCTAAGTGATTAGCCCTTGACCTGGGTTCTGGGTATATTTGCACTTTTCTGAGACCTGTTGCTAACCATCTTGTGAGTGCCAATGTGTATTTCAGGAAAAATTACATTGAAACAAGGTCCTTAAAAATCTCAGAAAGCAAAGTTCCTTTGGCCAAAAAGCTGAAGGGAGGTATGACAGAATGGTTACTTACCTATGTTAAATTTCACTGTCAGATGTCATCACTGTTCCAAAAGGTAAGCACATTTAGAATTTTGTTCTCAACAGTTAACTGATTCTCACTTCCACAAAATATGTGAATTTGCTGCTTCTGAGAGGCAATGTGAAAGAGGAAGTATTACTTACTTTTATGTACAAAGTTATTTATTTATAGAAATTTTGGTACCATGTACATTGAAAAGCAACATGTAAAATATTGAAGTGTCTAACAAATGGCATTGAAGTGTCTGTCTTTAATAAAGGTTCATTTATAAAATGTTAAGTGTATGGCAGGGTTATTTTTATACCTCCATTAACCAGCATTGCTGCATCCTGTTTAATTAATTCCAGAGATTGCCTTTGTCAGGGAGTCATCCTGCCTGAAGTAGTACCTTCCCCCCACCCCACCCCCGAAAAGGGAAAAACATTTTTAGTCAAAGCAGAATGGTATATATACCCGTTGCTCCAGGGAAAACATGACACCACCAGATTCCTGAGATTGCTTTCTGAATTTTTCTAACACCTGAAGCTTATTAGTTGAGCTCCAAAACGGTGACCTTCCCACTTCATCTCTTTGATTTCTAGTGTGGAGCTTAAAACTCACGGCAACAAACCTTAGTGATTAGGAATGATGAACCCACCCCGTTTCCAGAGTCGGCCCCAGCCCTTTGCTTTGGGTCTGGAATGGAGAGGAGCCCGGTCAGTGACGGCCCTCCTGCCGCGAAGCCCGCTGGGCCCACCTAGTCATTGGGCTGTGACTGGTTTCTCTCTCACACACCACATGGGCCGCTGGACACTCCTCTGGAAAAGAATACAATTGTTTTTATAGGTGAAATGTGAGGGTAATTAAGACCAGCAGCCTGGTTACCCAGCAAGGATGCTGGCTGAGCACCTGTATGTAGTTGTTCTTTTTACACCAGGCTGTCAGCCAATGCAGTCGGAGTTAACCCAGGGGAGAAAAGCCTCCCACACCCCCAACTTTCTTTCTTCCCGACTCTCCTTCCTTTACTTACTCTAGCCATTCCTTTAAAATCACAACCATCTCTGCCTTTGGCTGATTCCACTGTCAGGTGGCAGGAAATGAAAGATCAGATACAGATCAAATTGAAGGCTCTGAAAGGGCCTGGACTCAGCGTTGCCACACTTGTTTATTAAGGGGTTCTGAGAAAATTGTTCAAAGTACCGCTGTGGACATCATTTTCTCTCTGAACTCTGGAAACCAGGCCGATGACGTCATCCCGGCCAGCCTGCAGCACGGAAGATGCGTTCTCCATGTCGTAATCTGAGCAGAACTGGACTTGAGCGCCGCGTTTTGTTGTTTAGATGGCCAAACAGCTGCTCACCGGAGGGGAAACAGTTCTCACAGCAGGACCCTTTCTTGAAGGCAGGGGCCGTCTGTGATTCATGGACTCTCTCTGCCAAGTTCCAACAGAAAGCTGCGAGTCTGGTCATAAGCACCAAGAAAGATGAAACCTCCCAGACTGATGGCTGCCATGCGAGGGAAGACACCTGCAAATAATCTGGGGTGGGGGATTTTCTGTGTGTAAAAAAGGTTAAATTCCAACACCCACAGCTTGCTCCACTCAACACACCACGCTCATTAAACCCCACACAGCACTTAGAATGTGTCTGTCTTTCCTTTCAGAATGGGCACTAAATTACATTCACGAGTACACTTGTTGAAGCTGCAGCCCAGCTGCTTGTTGGCTAAGGCGGCTGAATACAAACAGCTTACTTGTGAGCACCCACGGTTAAGTCCAGCAATTAGTCAACACACGGTAACTCTGTCCCCACGACAGTTCTGTTAAGACTGTCACACCATTTTTGCTTTCAAGAGATGATGAAATCGACTTTTTTTTATAGAGAAGTCAAAGGGCTGAATCCCAGGGAAGGCCGGAGGGCAGCAACCCGCCACCCTCTCCCCGGAAGCCTGAGGCGGGCCCTGGCTGTTGGGGAAGATTTCCCGAGGGCTCTGCCGCTCCTCCCAGTGACTCACTCCGTCCCATTTTGTCCTTAGGGACCCACAAAGGTGATGCAGCGCGGGGAGTCGAATCTCCATGGACTCCCGGTTTCCCCTCTAAGAAAGGCGAGTGGGTTCCAGCTGGGAGGGGAGCACCACCTCATTACAGGTTCCGGCCCCAAGCCCTACAGAGAGCCAGTTACCATCAAAGTTGCAACTTTGGAAGAAGCAAAGAAATGCAAAGTAAAAGAACAAAGTGGGTGGTCATTCTTTAAAACCCTCCCAGAGCGATGCACAGGTATTTGTTCAAAGATGGTCATTGTGGTGGTGCTGATAAGAGAAAAACTGCAAAGAATCTACTCCCTGGTTACAGAGATGCTGCTACAGCTGTGCCGCTGAATAAGGCCGTCCATAGGGACCAACACGGAACGTATACAAAATAGGTTCTAAAAGAAGTCAAGTCCCAAAGCTGTATGTGTAATGTGACTGCATGTTGGGCAAACACGGCCGAGATGCATCCTCATTTCTCTGGGGAGCAAGGGGTACGGGAGACTTCCCTTGCCTGTGTTTCTGTAGCAATTGAACCTTTTTTTACCAAGAGTATTACTTGTGTAAGCAGAGAACAAAATCACAAAATCAGAACTAGTGGATTGACCTTAACTAAAAAGACTTAGGGTCGGATCCAGGGAAGAAAGCTGAAAACATGGAGGTTATGCCAGCAGTAGCCTGTGTAGCCTTGAAAGTCTGGGGAACCTCCATGCTCAGCTAAAGGGAGGCATGGCAAGAAAGGGACAGGAAGGAAACCCCCATGGCCTAGTTCACAGCCGCCTGGCTGGCTCCTTTGTGACGGCCGCGAGAGGCCAGCCTGACTGCCCGGTGTGTAGCCCTCAGCACCTCAGAGGAAAACGGACTCGAGAGTGTTTCCAAGGGGCCCATAGTTCAGTTAGCTAACTAAGGATTTAAATCGTCAAGTAAAATACTACACGAAATGAGAACCTCTTTTTCTTGTCTACGTGAAAATTCTACAGAAGACCAAAATACACTTGGAAGGAAAAAAGTTGTTCAGCCCAGCATCATGCAAATTGTTTTTGCATGAGGTGGCCCCTAAATTACTGCTTTGAGGCCACTGTGTCCTTCTGGCCCGGGAAAGAGATTCATCTCCCTGCCCCCATCCTACAAAGAGAAGTGCTGGAAGTGGGGGTCAGCAGGGGCTGAGCTGTGGAAACCACGCTGGCCACAGAACTCTCCCTCCCTGCCTTGTTTCTACAACCGGTGTCTCATTCCTCTCCCCACTGCTAATGAGCTCAGCTGCTCCACGCGAGGGGCAGATGGAAGCAGTTGATGGCTTCACTAGATGACAACTGTCTGTTAACATCATTAGAGTAATTTGTACAGTGAGGGCCCCAACCAAACGCAGACGCGAAGACTGGAACAGAGCAGGGCTGCACTGGAAGGACCGCACGAGGAAGAGATGACAAACGTCAGGCGCTCAGCAGAGGGCCGGGCGCCACTTGGGGGGACACAGGGCAGCAGCGGTGAGGACATAAAGGGCACAGGAGAGAAAAACAAAAGGCCAGGTGATGAGCCGAAGAAAGGGAGGAAGGAGCAACGCTGGATAAACAGGCTTCCCGTCTGCTTTCGGGCTGTTGGGCTCGGTGAACGTGCAGTATTTTTATTTCAGAGAAACCAGGTTGCCTGAGGGCACGTCTTCCAAATCGGTGCCAGAACGTGGTCCCTCCCCGTGTGAACCAACACGGAGAGACCCAAGTGTCACCACTTTAATTTACGCCGAGAGCTCAGCACCAGCCCGTTGCAGGTGGGGAGGCGGCTTGAATCCTGTGTTAAACCCGGCAGGTGTGTCTCCGGGCCACCAGGAACCCACAGGGGCTCTGCATGGAAAACCGACAGAGAAGGCGGCTGGGGAAGCCTAGGACCACTGCTCAGAAGAGCTGAGCGCGTTTGCAGGAGGCTCTGTTTGTTTGCTTCTCTTTACAGTTCTCTGGTCCCATTACTTGTCATCTTTTATCACAGTAACAGGAAGCTAAGGAACACTGTCATGGGCTGCCTGAAATACTCTGCTAAGGACCACACTGGGCACACTAATGAGAGCCCCAGACTTGAGAAGCTTCTGGAAGATTGGCAAAAATCCAGATTACCTTTTCAGGGCTGACAGCGGGGACAGGAATAGGCCCTCAGCATGGTGATGACACCCTTCCTCTGCCTTTAATTCTGGCACTGCCTGGTTAGATAACACCCAGTAACACCAACACTGGGACAGGGAAGGTTTAGTTTCAATCATCTACTCAAGGAAATTCCTCGTCCACGAGTTTTTGGGGCCACGGTCCTGCCGACTATGCCATCCCCGATATCACCACTTTTTCGAGAAAGGCGGACAGGCTGCGGCTCCACACGGACTCCACAGGGCTAAAGTCAAGGGCCTAGCTGTGACCAATAGTTGCCACAGACTCCAAGAACTATATCGAAACAAGTAAGAGTGAAGTTTAGCAGTCTGACTCTATGACCTAAAACATCTCCTGCATGCAATACCTCTGTGTGGCCCAGTCACTATTTGAAGCCCTAAGAATCTTTTCCCTGCTACTTCAGAGCTCTTTTTTTTTTTTTTTCACACACCATTTCACTGTGTAAGGAGGATCCTGTGTCAAAATCAAAGTGCCTCAGCTATAAGCAACCAGATTCCTACTTACTTATAATCTATTAGCCATAAATCACTAACTCAGGACATACAAACTACCACCCTGCCCTCCAAGGCTCAGTTACTCCTTTCTGGTAAACCCAGCCCCTGTCTCCAAATCCTTTGTCCTTCAGGCAAGCAGCAGCCATTGCGAGCTGGCACATTTACTGAACGTTACCTGTTTTGAACAGAGGATGGGGCTTGTTAACTCCTGCAAAATACCCTTGCCTGCGGCCTGACCAACCTGCCCCATGTTCCCCAGACTGTCCACGAGCTGCAATAAAACCTGCCAAGTGGACACAAAACTAGAGTCAAATAAATGATCGACACAGCACCGGGACGAAGAGGTGGTACCGCCGTGGCTATGCTGTTTCACACCTGCCCTGTCACTAGGCTCCCTTCAACCGTCCCCTACAGGAGGCTGCCGCTTTGCTCTCTCAGCAAAACCCCTGGTAGATGATTCCAGAGAGAATCGTGATTTCATCTACCTGTTACAGATCCCAACCTTTAGACAGGTTCACATGTTGTAAAAGCAATGCCGAAATAGCATTTGGAACAGACCTTTGCGGACGATGCAGAGCAGTGAGCTGCAAGGGAGGTGTCAGGCACTATGCTATGTTAAAAGTGATAACTATTAAAAGTGCCCCAAACCGCAAACGCTTTCTTCTAACAATGCTTTCCTCGTCACTTGCGTCCCGCCTTACGCAACTGGACGCCGGCTTTCTCAGTGATGCAATCCAGAACCTGGCAGAGGCCACAGAGGTGGATGCCGTCTAACACCGAGATGGGAATCACCCACTACGACACTGCGTCGACGCGACAGTGCAACATCATCTCACGTAAGCAACGTCAAACGTAACGTTTTGTACGAGAAAAGTAAATGACACCCCAGCCAGGGCAAGCAAAAGGAAGGGTGGGTGTTCTCCCGATGCTGGGCTGAAGGAGGAGGAGGGTGGACGGCGACGGCGGCGCGGGCTCCCTTCCCAGCCTTACCCTGACAGCCCCCGTGTCCGCCAGACACCATGCAGGGCAGAGAGGACATTCCCACTTGCAGGGCTGGAGCCGGCCTGCATGGAAAGACAAAAGAGAAGCCGTCACCTCACGGAACTGCCCAACCAACTTACAGCAGGCTCTAGATACCCTCAGATGCACGGCTCCCCACCACCCTCCCGTAGGACACAGTTCCAGATAGACTGGGGGGTCTCCCGGGAATCAGGACCTCTGGGTCTCACTAGACGAGAAGCCCTCACACTTGAACCCACAAGCAAGCACTGAGTTGGCCCATTTCCCACCAGAAGTAGCTTGTCTAGGTTCCTTCTCTCACTGTCAGCCTATGAGCAGAGCTTAACCCAGATAATTCACATACTACTACTGAACAGGAAAGATACTGCAAGCAGTATTAACTCATCTGAGGAGGACGGGGAATAATCAGTGTGAATGGTAATGATTATGAAACTTACCTGAGTGGTTAATGAACACACTTAATCAAGAATACTGTGTTCAATTTAAAACAGGCTTTGCCCTATCGAGCTACGTACTACGAGTCTGCCCTTATTTGTTCCACGTTTCCACAACGGTATGACTTTTTAGGTTTTATTGTTTTGGTCCAGGTATATGTATGCCTTCCCCTGTAGTCTCGGTCCAGGTTTTTTAAAACCAATTGTACTTAACGACCTTTTTTAACAATTCTGAAAAATGTCCTAAGTCATCTGGTGAAGGCTTAATAAGCCATCACTCTTATAAGTTCAGAGCCTCATGCCTGCTGCATGGCATGAGGCAGGCCAACGCTCTGAGCCTCGGGTCTGTCACCAGTAAAAACAGAGATTCTCTGAAAACCGTATCACCAGGCAGAGGCCCTACCGGCCCTCCCTGTTCACATAATACAGGTGAAAATGACTGCAAAAACGTAAACTGCTACCCAGACATCAGTCACAGCGATTCCTGTGGATATTGCTTTGTCCAAAGGCAGTTTCATTAGTGGTTCAACAGGTGGCAGAAGGCTGCTAACTACAGGTGTTATGCCACTTTTGTTCACTTTATACACGTGTAAGCCCTAAGTGCTGACCGATACAAGCATCTGTCGTGTCTACATTACATTATTTTACCACTTACCTTGGCCAACATGATTCTGGTTTTTGCCACATCCAGAGGTGTGGTGACTGCAGCTGCAAATCCTCCTGTGCATATAAAAATACCCAACACACAAGTGAGGTCCTGTTTACTGCATTACACGGTATTTTCTCATTTTTATTTTGTAATTAATTTCTCATAACTCTGCCAGAAATACTTCTTTATCGTTAACGTCCACCTGATCGATTCAAGAATAGGAAGCACACATGCAAAATCTTTACCCACACACTCCCCTGCTTTGTAGTGATGTCTGACTGCATATAGAAGAGGTGACGGGATAATGTTTTATACCTGCAAGTCAAAACACAAGGCCCCACAATGTAGCTTGCTCTTTTGTGAAGCAGCAGACAAACCTGTGTACACGGGGGTGTGTCGTGGTCAGACTCCCACTCGGAGAGGCATGCTGTGCCCCATGAGTCTCAGGGGGTTCATGCCTTCCATGGGCCCATCTTCTCTAATCTGACTCCAAAATGCTGCTGTCGTTTCTGCTCTGAGGCAAAACCGGCAAACAGACACGGGTATCAGTGTGGGAATTTTTCATGTAAGTGGCTGGCTTCTTACGGTTAAAAGAGTATAAATGTTTCTGTATTTGCAGGCTTCTGATCAACAGGCCAGTTAGAGTAACAAGATTTCTAAACTCGCTTCCATATCTTGTTAGAGTCAGTTTTGATTCACGCCTGCATTCTTCCTTACTGCTTCTTTCCTAACTTTCTCTCCTGTCCTCTTTTATTTAAATGCCATGAGTGCCACACTGATTTTTTTAAAATCCACATATTTTAAACGGGTCCATATCTACAGACAGAGGAACTGGAGGACTACTTTTTTAACAGAAATCACAGTATATGGTACCATTATTTTATTTAATACGATACAAAGATATATCGTAAACCCCAAAAGGTCCAAAGGAGATAGAAATAATGAGCCCAAAAGGGCTTTCTAAAGATTCAGCTTCCGTGAGCCAGGGTGAAATCAGCAGTTTTCTAAGAGCTCAACAGAACATGTGTGTGAAGGATGCTTCAGAAATAGCACACCTCTCCAAGTTTTGCGGCGTGTGGACAAGGTCATTTGATCTCTGCCCAATATCTTTCTAAAATATGTTGCTGAAATAAGATCATTAAACTGAACCTTCTCCATTGGGTAACATTTATTATGATGCTGACTTCTTGAGAGATGTACCCAGAATGACACCAATCTAAGGGCTAACGAGTAAAAACCATAAACGTGTACTGGAGTCCCTTTTATTTTAGCTACCTTTTTTTTTTTTTTTTTTTTTTTTTGCTGTACGCGGGCCTCTCACTGTTGTGGCCTCTCCCGTTGCGGAGCACAGGCTCCGGACACGCAGGCTCAGCTTCCATGGCTCACGGGCCCAGCCGCTCGGCGGCACGTGGGATCTTCCAGCATCGGGGCACGAACCCGCGTCCCCTGCATCGGCAGGCGGACTCTCAACCACTGCGCCACCAGGGAAGCCCTTAGCTACCTTTGAGTTATGAATATGTGAAACACTTTCCTCCCAATTCAAAAGTTGTCTGAAATTCAGAGACCTGCTAAACTGCAAGTATTTTAAAATTTTGTGGACCCAGTCCTGAAATACTCCTCTTACTTTTTTTTAACCACTTACTCTGCCATAAAGGAGGTGGGACTCAGAAGTCATGTGTACCTTGGCTCCAAAAGTAATGCTGTTTCACTACATGATGACTTTGATATATGAATAATACAAATCCAAATGTATCCAGTTGTTAAAATCCAGAAGTGCATACACGATTTTCCTACTTGAAAATCTTTACAAACTGACCTGAACCAACTAAAAATTGACAAGGACGTCATCTGTCCCCTGTCTGACCACTCAGGCTCTCACACGTCACCTGTGTTGAAAAGTATTTGTTTTCTACTAAATTTGGATACTGTAAATCGAACTTATTTGGGCCATTAGCAAAAGTTCACCATTCCACTACCGTAGATGCCTGCCAATATTCTCCCAGTGATTTCTGTTTCATGAAAGTAATAAGAAGAAAAGTTAGACAAAAATGCATGTTAAAATAGGTCCTACTTTTATTACCACGATGGAAACTTTATTTTATGCAAGTTATTAATAAGACGATTTAAATGTCTTCAAATATCAAAGACTGCTTTAATTCACAGACCTCACAATGTTTTTTATGAGGCTGTAAGAAGGACTTGTGAAGATCACGTAATAGAATAACTGGTCATGATGGGGAGGGGAGCTGTATTTTCACTTAAAATGTAGTTATTTTCTGCACTTTACTTAAGGGAAATGTAAACCGCTGGTAATAAATACAAGGAACATGCTAACATTAGACAGGAAATAATTATTTGGTACAGCAACTGCAGGCTACGTTAGTGCTCAAATCACATGTGAAATAATTTTCTATGGGTTCCACTAGAGTTGGGTTTTTACTGAATGTTAGGCTAACTGCTTTCAAGAACCAGATTCAGGGGAAACTGGACTCTTACAGCGAAACTACATCTCACGTGTCCTCAGGGAAGAAATGCAGGTACTTCGCCTTCTCCAGACAAAGGGGCCGCCTTCCTACGAGAGTTATGGAGCTGTCACCTCCCAACAGCAGCTGTGAATGTGGTGGGAGCAGTAGTGAGCGGCACTGCCACGCACTGTCCGCCCAGGGGCTCCCCTCCCCAGATGAGCCGGGAGCAGGAAAAGCAGCTCCACCGACAAGCTCCAAACAAGCGTCCAGACTTGGACTGCTTCAACAACAGCAACGGCAAAAAACGTGTTTTCGTTCGTGTTTTAAAGACTGCATCAAGCCCTGTCATTTGTTACCCAAACAATCCTCACCCTATTCTAGAGTTTCAAGCCATGGCGGGAGAGATCTCTCTCTCTCTCTCCTTCTCTCTTAGAGAATGTAAGTTAAGTGTTCATTACAGGAAACTAATCAAAGGACATTAGAACAGCAGATATCCCTTACAGTAGCAGATGTCATAATTATTAAGACTGAATGATGGTTTTATGTTTGGAAGTTAACCTGAAGTAGGGAAGCTGGCAAAGTCCGTTTCCCCACCCCCAGTCTAACCCCTGACCAGAAGCCAAGGGAATTTCTGAGCATGACGAGCCATCAACACCTCCAATCTCCAGGGACATTTTTGGATATTTGTGCCAAGTGGTTTATAAAGCAAGCATGGGCACCGAAGAGTGCCAAGGATGGCCAGAGAGTGGTTCGTCTACAATGATTCAACCAGGTTAAACCTGGAAAAGCACACAGGGATGAGAAATCAGATTTCTGGTTTATAGGGCAAGTTTTATCACTGCCTCTGTGGCCATGTAAGGCAAAAACGTCTGAAAGTACAGCCGGTAAGCATGTCAGATCCTAGGGGCTGCCCAAGGACTAGTCATTAGTCATTTCTCTATACTGTTCAGTGTACAATCTTGCAGCAAATGCTTACAGAATGTTGCTTTCTCACAATCTGAAATATTTTCCAATTACGTTTCTCTTTCAGAAAGGTTTTAAAAGAGTAACCTTGTTCCTCAGGATCGACATTTGTACCAACTAAAATTTCAAAACTAAACACGAAGTCTATTTATTTCACTTTATCTTTTGTTAAATACATGTACATGTACTGACAATGGATTTTCTGCAGACCTTGGGCAAATTCCTATCAGAACCTCAGCTGAAAAAATAAGATAATTGTCTTGGAGTAGTTTTTAAATCTACACCCTACTAGAGGTGATGATTACGTATAGTAACTTTATTAATGTGTTATTTTTTTCTATGCAATTAAGAATATGAATTACTGTGATGATGACAGCTTTTCATTTCCTGGGTGCTGGTTGTTTTTATTGAAATAAACTCCGTAAACGCAGTTCTAACGCACATTATCGCACCTATCCCAGCAACAACTCCTTAACAGAGGGAGGGTTGCTTCTGCATTACAGGTAAGGAAACGGGTGCTCAATAAGGCCCCAAAGTCTCGTTCCTTACTTGGGGATAGAACAGAGGTTTGACAGCCGTATGATTCAGACAGGTCAGCCAGCACTGGATCCGGAGGCTCTCTGGGCGAATCCCTTCCCTGCCCCGCATCCCAGCTTCCCCGCTGTCCCTGGAGGGCAGTGGGGCTTGCTGCACTCCTCATCCTCAGGGGGGCCATCGGAATGGAAAGAGCCTGGCCCACAGGATCCCGCCAAACAGTGGGGGTCTGATACCAAGTTTCTCCCCAGCTTCCACCCCCTGACTAAACTAAGTACTTAGTGCCTATTACACAGCATTATTCAGAAAAAGGAATTGTAATGAACGCACGTGTCAATAGAAACAATGCATATTTGCAAGCGAATCTTTGAATTAGCTACTTAAGGGAAGGGACCAGAGAATATATATATTTGTTTCAACACTCAGACGTTTTATAGTATGTTAACTTTAAGAACCGGCCTTCCTTATCCAGGATGACTCAATTTCCAGAATGCTCACTTTGTGCCCAGGACCCAGAAGGGAGTCCACAGAAACACACATTTCTTAGGGACTGGGGAGTAAAGATTCCTGACCACTGGCAAATGAATCAAGACCACGTCCCCATTTAACACAGCTAATGACTGTGGATCATGTGGAAACAATTACCCGTCATAAGCAATCTGAGCTGGCTTCATATCTAGAGGCAAGAGTCTTATTTTGGATTATCAATTCTATAAGTCAGATGGGTCCAATTATTAATTATAAAATGTATGCTTTCTGTTTTCCTAATCACTACAACTAAAAACCCACCCAACGACCATTAAACAAATTGGAAACGAATTATTTTCTACTAAGGTTGGTACCCTAAGCCCGCATTGTCTGTCAGTTTACTGGCTTCACATCAAAACCAGCAGTTTACAATTTTCTGGCAAATTTCCGTTTCGATTTATTTCAACCATAATTCTCACTCACCTTTATTTGCAACAAAATGTATTTCTCTTTTAGACTGTTACACCTTTTACTTTTTAAATTCTTTCCAGTTTCTGAGTTCTCACTAAAACCTCACTGGAAAATGCATATGACCAAGTGATGGATAGACATTGCATAGTGTCACTCTGCTCTTTGTTTAATGTCTAGAAAATGCCCAGATGTTTAGATCTCCATATTTTCTACACCGTGCAGTTTAGCCTTCAGTAAGTTGTGGAGCAGCCTCCGCTCTCCTGACACCAGTTAATCTACGGCGCTGTCAAACATGTCACATGGACCGTGAATCACTGCCTTCTGCAAAAATCGCCTAAACCCCCCCAAGAAGTGCTCAAGGCAGACAGCTGCACCCACAGCCAGTCTCTTCCCACAGAGGCCTTGCTAAATCATCTTTCAGATAATCCAAGGGCCTGAGTGAAGGCTTTAATAAAAAGAAAAAATTTGTCAAAAACAAATTGGCTGTCTTTCAGGCAGACACCTTTTTAGCAGTTTTTTTTTTTTTTTTTTTTTCCCCTAAGACACTCTCTTTTCTCAAACAACTAGTGGGACTCTCTTCTTCCAAACAATCTGGAATTTCTGAAGAATGTTGTTTTCGCACAGTTAATATTTTCACATTTTTCTCCCCCTCTTTGGTCTTTCCCAGTATAATATAATCCTTTGCACCTGCAAATGCTCCACAGACTGCTGACTGCCAAGAATCCACCACATGATCCTGCCTCCAGGACCAGAGGGCCTGTGTTTGAGGAGAAAGAAAAATACAAGTTATTAAATATTTGAATTTATCGGAACCTCCCGTGGGTTAGCTCTGGGGATGGGAACTTAAGTGAGAAGCTATTTTGGTGGCATTCCTCACTGATGACATAAGTGATTTTCCCAAGGACTTAACTGCATTCTAAAATAAGTCAAAGAAACGAGGGTGACAGCTACGTTAGAGTGCCCAAAGGAAACCATTTTCAGGGAATATGTGTGATAGACACACACATATACACACATCTACATACACGTATAAAAATAAAGGTATATCTTTAAGACAAGGTAACATTTTAAGTATTTCCCATATAATTCTAAACATATAAATACCATAATTCACAAATTAGGCCAGAGCAGTGTATACCAAATTCCACAGTTCTTTTTTCAATCTTTACCCATGCTGTACATGTTTGAAGGACGCTAATTCTATTATTGAACCACGTAAAGTTCGTCAAAATGCTTTTTGCCGTTTTTGTAATACGTTGAGGATTACACAAATAAATACTCGTGCTGAGTTTCAAACCAGGCAAAATGATGGCAGAGACGTGGTGCCTTGCTTGTTTAGAGTTTATGATTTAGTAGAAGATAAAATACAGCCATATCAAATGGTGAAGAGCACCGAGTCAGGCCCTACATCAAAACCCACAGTCCTCACAACAACCCTGAGAGTTGGGTCCTGTTACTATCCTTCTTTTACCCAGGCTTTCTAACAGCAGAGCCTGCACTCTTTATTTTTGTTTTTAGCTTTATTGAGGTATGACTGATACCCAATAAACTACACGTATTTAAAGTACGTGATTTGGTAACTTTTGATAGACATACATGTGAAATCATCACCATGATTAAGACAGTGAACATATCCATCACCCCAAAAAAGTTTCGGGTCCCTTTGTCATCCCCCTTTCCTGCCCTTCCTTACCAACCCCTAAACAATCTGATCGGTCACTCTACATTCGTTTGCCTTTTGTAGAATTTTATATAACTGTAATTATACATTCATTTTTTTAACTCGAATTCTCTCCTTCAGAATTTCTGTATGATTCATTCATGTTAGTATGGATATCAATAGTTCACCCCTTTTTAATTGCTAAGTAATATTCCATTGTATCATTATTTGTTTATATACTTGCCTATTGACAGACATTTGGGATTTTTCCAGTTTTGGGCTATTACAAATAAAGCTGCTATGAACATTTATATTCATGTTTTCGTATGGACACAGGCCTTCATTTCTCTTGGGAAAATACCTAGAAGTGAAATAGCTGGACCACAGAGCAGGTATATGGATGTATACTTCTTAAGAAACTACCAAATTGTTTTAGAAAGTGGTCGTATTTTACATTTAGACCAGTTTCAGTTTCTTTACATCCTTTCCCACACCTGGTATTGTATTTTAAAAATTTAACCATTTTAATTGGTATGCAGTAGCGTTTCATTGTGGTTTTAATATGTGTTTCCCTAATGACTAATGATGCTGAGCTCCTTTTCATGTACTTTTTTACCATCCAGAATATATTTTCTTTAGTGAAGTGTCTGTTCAAAAGTTTTGCACGTTTTCATCGGGTTGTCTGTTTTTGTAATTATTGAGTTTTACAGTTCTTTATATAGTCCAGCTATAGGTCACCAGCAATTCTTTTCTCCTAGTCTGTGGCTTGTCTCTTCATACTCGTAACAGTGTCTATCCAAGAACACAATATTTAACTTTGATGTGCAAATTATCCTTTTACAGATCTTGCATTTGGTCACTTATCTAAGAAATCTTTACCTAACTCAGACCACAAAGATTTTTCATCTATGTTTTCTTCTAGAAATTTTGTCTTTAGGTTTGATATTTAGATCGTCCATTTTAAGTTGATTTTTATGTATGCTAAGAGGTTTGAAGTTCTTTTGTTTTGTTTTCTTTTTAAACATGGATATGTAATTGTTCCAGCAATTGGAAAGGACTAGCCTTTTTGCAATGAACTGCCTTCTCACTGTTGTCAATAATCAATTCTCCATATATGTGTGGATTTATTTCTGGACTCTATTTTGCTCTAATCTACACATCTATCTTGATACCAATTCAATACTTTTTTGACTACTACACCTCTATAATAAATCTTGCGTTCAAGTAGTGTTAATTCTCCAACTTTCTTCTTTGTCAAAGTCCTTCAGACTAGTCTAGAGTCTTTGCACTTCTGTAAGCATTTTAGAATCAGCTTATCAATTCCTGCAAAACTGCCTGCTGAGATTTTTTCAATTAATTAATTTTTATTTATTTTTCGCTGCTTTGGGTCTTTGTTGCTGTGCACAGGCTTCCTCTAGTTGCGGGGTGAGTGGGGGCTACTCTTCATCACTGTGCATGGGCTTCTCACTGTGGTGGCTTCTCTTGTTGCGGAGCACAGGCTCTAGACGTGCAGGGTCACTAGTTGTGGCTCGTGGGCTCTAGAGCTCAGGTTCAGTAGGTGTGGCTCACGGTCTTAGCTGCTCCATAGCTCAGGTTCAGTAGGTGTGGCTCACGGTCTTAGCTGCTCCATAGCTCAGGTTCAGTAGGTGTGGCTCACGGTCTTAGCTGCTCCGCGGCATGTGGGATCTTCCTAGACCAGGGCTCAAACCCATGTCCCCTGCATTGGCAGGCAGATTCTTAACCACTGCACCACCAGGGAAGTCCGGCCTGCTGAGATTCTGATTTGAATTGCAATGAATCTATCAATCACTTTGGAGAGAACGGAGGTGCTAACAGTATGGAGTTTGCTGACCCATAAACATGGTGCATCTCTCCATTTACTTGGGGCTCCATTATTTTCATTCATTCATTTATGGCTGTGTTGGGTCTTTGTTGCTGTGCGTGGGCTTTCTCTAGCTGTGGTGAGCGGGGGCTACTCTTCGTTGCGGTGAGCGGGCTTCTCACTGTCATGGCTTCTCTTGTTGTGGAGCATGGGCTTTAGGCGCGCAGGCTTCAGTACTTGTGGCACATGGGCTCAGTAGTTGTGGCTTGTGGGCTCTAGAGCTCAGGCTCAGTAGTTGTGATACAAGGGCTTAGTTGCTCCGCAGCATGTTGGATCTTCCCGGGCCAGGGCGCAAACCTGTGTTCCTTGCACTGGCAGGCGGGTTCTTAACCACTGGACCACCAGGGAAGCCCTGGGGCTCCATTATTCTCTCTCAACGATGTTTTGCAGTTTTCAGTATACAGGTCTTGCACTTGTATTGTCAATTCTATCCCTAAGTATTTCATATGTTTTGGTGCTACTGTAAATGGTACTGCTTTTTTTTCCTCTAAATTTCAGTTTCTGGTTGCTTAATATGTAGAAATACAACTGACTTTTGCATACTGATCTTGTATTCTGCAGCCTTGCTAAATGTATCAGCTCTAGTAGCTTCTATGGAGCTTCCATCAAATTTTCTACATCAGTGATCATCTGTCTGTGAATAAACAGTTTTACTTCTTCCTTTGCAATTTGGATTATTGCCTTTTATTTATTTTTCTTGCCTTACTGCACTGGATAGGATGTCTAGCATAATGGCAGGTACTGCAATAAGGATGAAGAATATTAGAAATTAGCCCTGTTGAATATATTCATTACAACGGTTAGAATAGTATAATGACCTGCTGATGGTGGCATGACATTTTTATGGATGATCAAATATACCACAACTGAAAGAAGAACAGCAAACCTAGTACTAATTTTCTACTCTCAATACTTCCCCACCGAAAATACACCTGGAAGGTTGAGTAAGTTGCTAAAGAAATGGAGAAGATGCCATATAAACAAACCAAGGCATGTAGGGCCCTGTTTGTCAACTTTTCTTAAGTCAGTCACCTAACTATGGAAACTACCTAACAAGTTAGAGATATAATGATGTATGGTGTCTGAGGGCTCCAACATTTCCTTCCACCTAACTAATGAGAACAGTTACTTGGAAAGTGTATTTATTAAAATCACTGGACTAAGAGTGCAGCTATCAAAAAGATTTTTGTAACCTTACTTGTGGAAGTAGATGAGCTAAAAAAAAGTTTTAGCACAAACAGCTTTCTAAAGATAATCTTGGCATTAAGCAGAGTATTTGGTATTTTTTCAGTAAATGCTCTAATGTTTGCAAGTATATCTGTGTAGAAAACATTTTTTTCTCCAGAGCTCTTATAAGCACTCAAGACAGCATAAGAAGCAAATCAGTAGAACAGCAGCTTTTTACTTTAAAGATGGCAAAATGTGTATTTTATCAGGCTAATGCCAAATTTAACACCATTATTTACTTTGCTGACTTTTTAGAAAAAGGATACAAAACATAAAATAGTCATTTTGGTAATGACGTCATCTTCAGTTTCTACTGGTAGCTTCAAGGGTTCCAGAGAGCCAAAGTTTACTCCAAACAAACTTAAAATACTACGAATAATGCTGAGTTTTTAAGCAGTAATAAAGAACAAATAATAAGATGTGCACTACATGTCATACAGGAGAAAAAAATCAAAGATACTATGTAACTCGTAAATTCAACATTTACTCAATACCTACTAGGATTCAGGCAGTATAAGGTCAAGGGAAAAAAGACCGCAGTCCCCAGGTCTAATATGGGATGGGAGTAGAGTGAAGGCAGAAGAGGGTTATAACAGAAAGTGACAAAGAAGGCTTCACAGAGGTGCCTGCTGTAATCCAGGAAGGAAAAAAACTGGTTGCCAAGGGAAGTAAAACACTGGATCAAAACAGACTCTAATGGCTGAAGACACAATTTAAAAATAGAATCTCCAAAGATAAGCATATCACCTGGCCAGAACAATTTAGCCTAAAAACATATGAGGAAATCATTTTGTATTAGAGAAGGATACTAATAAATATCTTAAACAAAAATCTCTATAACCAAAAGATTTAGATTCAAGTGAGAAAATTCCATGGCAAACACCGCATAAGAGAAGTAACGATTATAACAGCAACCACAATAAACACACAGAACTTACTATGCTCCAGGTACCCAACACTTTACATACATTAACTCATGAAATCCTAACCACAATCTTCTAAGGTATGTGCTACCTTATCCTCGTTTTACAGACAAGAAAGTTGAGGCTCAGAGAAGTTAAGTAACTTACCAAAGTTTAAACAGGTAGGTACAGAGTATATACATACTTGGACTTGGATCTATAGGTTACAGCTATTTTGACAGCAGACAGAAGGTATTTATAAGACACTTCACTTCCAAATACAGGTAACTTTTACTAGAATGATATTAGAATATTCAAGTGAATGAACAAACTCTGTCAATGTCCAAAGCAACTTGCTTTAAATAATATGGGTTTGTAATTTTTTTTAATAATGAATTGTCTGAATATAGAACTTTGGAAGAAGAATACTGAGACCAAGCTAAAAAGATGAGTGTTGTTTACAAATGATTCATTTGGGGGCAACTTTAAATTCATTAAGCAACAAGGGTAATGATAAGAAAACTGGCTGGTAAAAAGTACTGTACATGAATTATGAAAATATTTTGAAATTACATATTTGTTCACATATATGGAGGAACTGGAGGATTGTGATCAACAAAAAACTGGCTGGAAAGACAGGAAAAAATTAAGGAAACACTCCCATTTACCACTGCAACAAAAAATAAAATACCGAGGAATAAACCTACCTAAGGAGACAAAAGACCTGTACGCAGAAAACTATAAGAAACTGATGAAAGACATTAAAGACGATACAGACAGATGAAGAGATATACCATGTTCCTGGACTGGAAGAATCAACACTGTGAAAATGACTATACTACCCAAAGCAATCTACAGATTCAATGCAATCCCTGTCAAACTGCCAATGGCATTTTTCACAGAACTAGAACCAAAAATTGCACAATTTGTATGGAAACACAAAAGACCCCAAACAGCCAAAACAATCTTGAGAAAGAAAAACGGAGCTGGAGGAATCAGGCTCCCTGACTTCAGACTATACTACAAAGCTACAGTAATCAAGACAGTATGGCACTGGCACAAAAACAGAAATATAGATCAATGGAACAGGACAGAAAGCCCAGAGAGAAACCCACGCACATATACTAAAAAAAACAAAAAATGGTTCTGATGAACCTAGAGGCAGGACAGGAATAACGAAACAGACGTAGAGAATGTACTTGAGGACATGGGGAGGGGGAAGGGTAAGCTGGGATGAAGTGAGAGAGTGGCATGGACATATATACACTACCAAATGTAAAATAGATAGCTAGTGGGAAGCAGCCGCAAAGAACAGGGAGATCAGTTCGGTGTGGTTTGTGACCACCTAGAAGGGTGGGATAGAGAGGGTGTGCGGGAGACGCAAGAGGGAAGAGATATGGGAACATATGTATATGTATAACTGATTCACTTTGTTATAAAGCTGAAACTAACACACCATTGTAAAGCAATTATACTCCAATAAAGATGTTAAAACAAAAAAAAGACAGGAAAGATTACTCACAGGAAGTGTAATATTATTGTTTATTAGCTTTAAATAATTTAAGAGTAGATTAGAAAATGGAATAAAAATGTAGTTTAGACAACAGTTTGAATGACTGCTATTGACAGTATTACTTACCACTTGCTGAGTACCTAGCATGGTCCAGAAACTATGCAAAAGATTTCACATTTCTCATTTAATTTTGAAAGGGGTGTATTATTATCCAGACACACAGGTGTAGGGTGGTACTAAGAGTTGTCAAGTAACTTCCCTGAGGTCACACAGATCGAAAGTGGGGGAACTGAAGCTGATTTTTACAGTCCCCTCAAAGCCATGTGCCTTGTAGACAGAATAGTATATAAGCAACATTTATAAGCTTCCTCGATACACAGCTCAACTTTTACGGAAGCTACAATATAATATGCAAGTTATTAAAGAAAATATTTTGATGTCAATAAATGTATATAAATCATGTGGGTTTGGAATGGAGGATTTTTTTTAAGGCCCTGTCTCAACACCCAAAATTTTTAAATTGCCGTAACTTCTCAACCTAAATAAGTATTTCCATTGCCACAGAGGTCTAATGATCATTCCTGTAAAAGCAAGTAAATGACTGCAGGGGGAGGGCAGAAAGGAGGCCCAAACATGAAGAACCACAGTGTTGGGTCTCAACTGATGTGACAGAGCTTTTAAGACTAAAAAAAGCAGGCAGCCATACTTTACTTGGTGTTTGCTTACTTATCACTATTCCAAGTCCTGTTTCCATTTTCTTTTCAAATAAAACACGAAATTTTCAGATGAATCCATGCACATTTGCTTATATCTCATGTAAATGAGACATTTCAAGTAACGAGAATGGCAGTCAGAAATGTTCTTAGTTTCACTTTTGCGGTTTTTCTTGAGGAAAGTTTCCTTAACATAGGATGACTGGAAACGATTTCTAGTAGCTTATTTAGAAATTTTCATTTTGAAATCATTTTAGACTTACAGAAAATGTGCAAAAATAGTAGAGGTCCCATACACCCTTTACCCAGCCTCCTCTACTGTTGACATTTTACATAACCCAAGTATAATGATGAAAACAGGAAATGAAAATAGGTACAATACTCCTAAGATACAGACCTTAATTGAATTTCACCATTCACATTGTTTAAAGGTGTGTGAATTTTAAACATCAGGCCTGATTTATTTTTCAACTAATGATATTTCTATTGTCCAGTAGGATATTATGAGGAATCCTGAATACTTTAGTGGTGGCGCTACAAAAACAATCAGATTGTTCTAATTTCCCAAGTGATCCTTCACTCAGAGCTCAAGGGCCATCAGAGGAAGAAGGCTTTCGAGGCTCCTCCACACACACCCCTGCCAGGGTTACAGCTATTAGCACCAGTATTCATTCAGAGGACAGAAAGCAAACACCAGGCCCGATACTAGGAAATGGCTGGGAGTCCAAGCCTGAGCCAAGTTGTCTTTCAAGTACAGCATGAAGAGAAGGCTTTGTTACTTTAAAAGACCCACCCAAATGTGCATGGTTGTCTTATGAACGAACAACAAACTGAAAATAAGCGTTGTGGCTTCAGTGCAGGGAAACTTAACTTTGGGGCTTCTTCAGTTGTTGTACTCAGAAGTAGTTCGGTGGCTTGCAATTGTGTAAGATTACAACACTTTACCCCATGAGTTTTATGGTACCTTAGTAGGTATCTGTGCTGAATCGTCTCCTCAGTTCCACATGACTGACATCATAATAAATGATGATAATTCATTTAACACAACAGAAAAACAATCCTCTGTGCAGGTCTCACTGCTGTCTGTCTAGTACCAGAATTTCAGAACACATTAAAGACAGCAGATGATTAATTTCACTCAACTGCCCTCCATACTGTAGGTGATCAAGCTATTGTATAGCTTTGGTACATCCACTTTAAAACATAGCTAGGGCTTCCCTGGTGGCGCAGTGGTTGAGAGTCCGCCTGCCGATGCAGGGGACACGGGTTCGTGCCCCGGTCTGGGAAGATCCCACGTGCCGCGGAGCGGCTGGGCCCGTGAGCCATGGCCGCTGAGCCTGTGCGTCCGGAGCCTGTGCTCTGCAACGGGAGAGGCCACAACAGTGAGAGGCCCGCGTACCGCAAAAAAAAAAAAAAACATAGTTAAAGCAACAGCTGCCTATAATTTTATTATTCAATTAACAACTGAATAATAAAATTACATTTATAATTTACATTAATGAATTCTCTGTGAAGTACTTATATACAAACATGACTTGAAAAAAGAGATCTCCAGGGCTTCCCTGGTGGCGCAGTGGTTGGTTGACAGTCCGCCTGCCAACGCAAGGGACACGGGTTCGTGCCCCGGTCCGGGAAGATCCCACATGCCGCGGAGCAACTGGGCCTGTGAGCCATGGCCGCTGGGCCTGCGCATCCGGAGCCTGTGCTCCACAACGAGAGAGGCCACAACAGTGAGAGGCCCGTGTACCACAGACAAAAAAAGAGATTTCCAGGACTTCCCTGGTGGCGCAGTGGTTAAGAATCCACCTGCCAATGCACAGGACACAGGTCCGAGCCCTGGTCCGGGAAGATCCCGCATGCTGCAGAGCAACTAAGCCCGCGAGCCACAACTACTGAGCCCGCATGCCACAACTACTGAAGCCTGCGTGCTTAGAGCCCGTGCTCCTCAACAAGAGAAGTCACTGCAATGAGAAGCCCACACACCGCAACAAAGAGTAGCCCCCGCTCACCCCAACTAGAGAAAGCCCTCAGGCAGCAATGAAGACCCAACGCAGGCAAAAGTTTAAAAAAATAAAAAAATAAATTTTTAGAAATAAATAAATATGGGATTTCCAAAGCAAAGTTTTAAAATGAAAAGAATAATGAATACAATTGGGAACCACAAGTAAGCGTTCACTTCTGCCCTACCATGGCTGGAGCAATATAGGCAAGTGGTTAAAGGGCTAAAATGGATTCCTCTTAAACCGATGATAAGAGTTCGTAAGAAATTTTTTAATGAATGATTGTGCTGGTAAATATTGGGTTGGCCAAAAACTTCTTTTGGGTTTTTCCTTAAGATGGTACAGAAAAACCCAAATCAACTTTTTGGCCAACCCAATATAATAAATTTCATTTATTCTTGAGCAAACGTAAGATGGGCTCAAATGCTGAGTTTGCCTAGTAATATTTAGGTTTTACAATTACAAAGTAATATTTTTGGATATGTGTGCTTAGGTTTTATTTGGGAGGTATTTATTCTGATTGGAGGGCTGTCTAAGCTTCCTGGATCTGTGGTTTGATGTCTTTTATTAGTTTGGGTAGGGGCAAAAGGTATCTAAACTGAGTAACTGTTATTATTATAACTGATGCTCGTGATACAAATTTTAAGTCAACAAGAAAAGGTGTGATTACTTTTAATACTTCTGCCTGGAAAGACACACTTGGTTTGCTATGTTTAAGTATGTAACAATCTTTTTAAAAGATTTTTATAAAAATGGTTCAAATGGAAGAACTGGGGGACTTACACTAACAAGCTCCATTTATCCAGAATCAGGTACACTGACAAGCCACTATCCTCAAAAGTACCAAAAAATATGTATAATAAGGACTCACTTCTTTTCATTAACCTGCAAAAACTCGCTCATCTGACCCCTGATTCAACAGGATAGGGACTTCATTACCTTCACCTCTGGAGTCTCACAGGGCCTTGCACAATTCCTTATACATAGAAGGCAGGCAAATATTTGGAACCGATATGAATACCTATAATGTAAGTAGTGTTGGATAATTTTACCCTTGTGTAGAGAAGGAGGAAAACATCAACTGGCCAGACAACATAATCCCAAATTGTCCTCTGTGGCTCAGGAAAGAACCGTATAAACCAGGAACAGCTAACAGGTTCCAGCTCAAGGATGAACATTTACTTAACTGGACAAGGCCTTCTAGTGAGCTGGGCGGAGACAGTTAAAAGGCTTGACTGAGGTTCAGCTGGAAGGAGGGCCAGGATCACCCAGGGATGACAGAGTGAAACCAGAGCAGCACTAACAGTATCCTATCGCATATTTACACCAGACATACTAAACTGACACCAAAAACACTCAAGAATACCCAGGAAGCAGGTCTAAAGGACAAACAGAAACAAAGCTAACTCCTTTTCTCCCCATTTTTTAAAGGAGACTACGTGTGAATCTGTACATGGCTCCCTGGAAATCAAAGACTAGCACAGTTTTATATCTCCAAAGGAACTGGGCATCATTATAGGCATTTTTTAAAAGTGCACAAATGGGACTTAATGAAACTTCAAAGCTTTTGCACAGCAAAGGAAACCATAAACACCACCAAAAGACAACCCTCAGAATGGGAGAAAATATTTGCAAATGAAGCAACTGACAAAGGATTAATCTCCAAAATGTACAAGCAGCTCATGCAGCTCAATAACAAAAAACAAACAACCCAATCCAAAAATGGGCAAAAGACCTAAATAGACATTTCTCCAAAGATATACAGACTGCCAACAAACACATGAAAGAATGCTCAACATCATTAATCGTTAGAGAAATGCAAGTCAAAACTACAATGAGATACCATCTCACACCAGTCAGAATGGCCATCATCAAAAAATCTAGACACAATAAATGCTGGAGAGGGTGTGGAGAAAAGGGAACACTCTTGCACTGTTGGTGGGAATGTAAACTGATACAGCCACTATGGAGAACAGTATGGAGGTTCCTTAAAAAACTACAAATAGAACTACCATACAACCCAGAAATCCCACTACTGGGCATATACACTGAGAAAACCAGAATTCAAAAAGAGTCATGTACCAAAATGTTCATTGCAGCTCTATTTACAATAGCCAGGACATGGAAGCAACCTAAGTGTCCATCAACAGATGAATGGATAAAGAAGATGTGGCACATATACACAATGGAATATTACTCAGCCATAAAAAGAAACGAAATTGAGTTATTTGTAGTGAGGCAGATGGACCTAGAGTCTGTCACACAGAGTGAAGTAAGTCAGAAAGAGAAAATGAAATACCGTACACTAACACATATATATGGAATCTAAGAAAAAAAAAAAGGTCATGAAGAACCTAGGGGAAAGACGGGAATAAAGACACAGACCTACTAGAGAATGGACTTGAGGATATGGGGAGGGGGAAGGGTAAGCTGTGACAAAGTGAGAGGATGGCATGGACATATATACACTACCAGAAGTAAAACAGCTAGTGGGAAGCAGCCACATAGCACAGGGAGATCAGCTCGGTGCTTTGTGACCAGCTAGAGGGGTGGGATAGGGAGGGTAGGAGCGAGGGAGAAGCCAGAGGGAAGAGATATGGGAACATATGTATATGTATAACTGATTCACTTTGTTATAAAGCAGAAAGTAACACATCACTGTAAAGCAATTATACTCCAATAAAGATGTTTAAAAAATAAATTAATTAAAAGTGCTTTTTAATATATATTTGTTTGATAATCTGATTAAAATGAAGTGTGTTTAATTCCTTTCTCACACTTTGTCTCAGCCAAAAAAAGTCAATTTGATTCATCACAGGAATGTTGTATCTGAATGAGCATATTTATCTCATTTTGCTCACAACCTTGCATAAACAGAAGAGAAACATCCAAAAGAAGATGACAAAGGAGGAATCCTGGTGTGCATTTTATTGTTTTTTGACAAAGGACCCTAACCCACTAGCCTGTGGGACCCAAGAGGCAAGGTTAAATCTTAACTCGGTTGAAAGTAATGGAACCTGCAAGGAACATATTAGGTGTTGTTACTGCTTTGGCTTCACAACTGTAACTACAGCAGGACACCAGGCAGCTGAGTACACTGGTCCAAAGGAGGAGATGGGAGAAGGATCCAGAGCCTCAGAAGTGACACCCTTTCCATCCATCCTGTCAGGCTTTGCTACACATCCTTCCGTCCTTACTTAGTTTTCTTTGCCATCTCTTTTTAACCATCTGTCTTTAAGAATTCAAAAGTTCTCATATTTTTTAAATTGTTAAAAAAAGATGTCTGCTTCATTATAATGACATTTTGCTAAAATCCTGATCAGCATCTCAGACTCTGACTTTGCTGGTGATCTGGAAATAAAATATTTTGCTCTTATTTTTAGGAGTTTTCTTCCATCTTGACATGCTGTATTTAATTTAGGGGACAAACAGTGCAGTAAAAATCACACACAATCATTTTTACTCTGTTATCATTCCCTTCTCAATCTTTAATATGCCTTCACAGGAATCTATGTTCTGATCAAACATGTCTGTGCAGATACCAGATTGTCCCAGTCTCATGAAATGGTGCAGTGGAGACCGTGAGCATGAGCACCTTCTAAATTACTGTCATTTTGTTCATATACTAAAGGTATGGGAGAGTGTTGCGGATGGAGTGATAAAAGACACTTTAACTATCATAAATAAGAATCAGGACTTCCCTGGTGGCACAGTGATTAAGAATCCTCCTGCCAATGCAGGGGACATGGGTTCAAGCCCTGGTCCAGGAAGATTCCACATGCCGCGTACCAACTAAGCCCGTGTGCCACAACTGCTGAGCCCACAAACCACAACTACTGAAGCCCACGCGCCTAGAGCCTGTGCTCCGCAACAAAAGAAGCCACCGCAATGAGAAGCCCACGCACTGCAACAAAGAGGAGCCCCTGCTCACTGCAACTAGAGAAAGCCTGCATGCAGCAAAGAAGACCCAATGCAGCCAAAAATTAATTAATTTAAAAAATAAGAATCAACAACAATAAACGAGTTACCCTTCAATTTGAATAAAAATATAGTTTTTATAAAGTACTGGCTGTTTAAAAGACTTCTAAAATGTATTGACTTTATACATTGTCCTATAACTGAAATGATAATCCACTGGCCCCTGATTTCTGTTACAAAGCTATGATTTCATTTTAGAAAATCATCAGCATAATGTGAAAATTGTACATAACCAAACTGATTTTATTTTCATTTTGCTTCAAACGTTGCATCTGAGGTTAAGGTTTGCATTTCTTCTAGTTACTGCTTTGCAACTTTGTAACACCTTGTGGCTAGAAGCAAAACTACTTAGACCTGGCAGCATTCTTAATAATCCTCTACACTTCTCTATATATTCAGACACTAGAACAAATCTGACATTCTTATAGGAAATTTTATCATATCCTTTCAAAATACGTGTATTGTTTGCCAAAGGCTCAGTGAGAATACATCTGTATGTTAGAGCTGTCATCATACTTCTAAAAGAAACTACTTTTAAATAAAACGGTTAATGTATACAGCTACCCAACTTTGCTTTGACCTTGAAAAAGAAAGAATGCTAACCTCCAAACAATTAGTAAATAGTCATCAACACCTGCTGTGTAGAAGTCAGAACTACAAAGAATATAAACGATCAGAAGACAAAGTTTCTTCCTCCAAAAAGCCAAGTCCTACAAGAAATTAAAACACAAACACGCGGGAAATGTAGCCTGGCTCCACTCATCCCCATAAACTATCTGTGCTCCCCCATGTCGGTCCCTCGGAGCTGACTCCTTCCTGAAGCAAACACTGTTTCACCCTTGCCCAAGTACAGCAGAACCGGGGATGGGTTGGGGGAGGGGAGGAAGGGAGGCTGGTCTAAGAAATATGGTAGGCAGGGCTTTTAAGTTTTATGTCATCAAGTTAAAGAATCAACACAATTTGCAGAAATGCCTGAAATAAGCTGATTAGATATAATACAACCACCTCAACTTTTTACCAACCTTTGAACATATGAAACAGCAACGACATTCTTAAAGATATTGTCCGCTATGTGCCAAGTTATGTGTAAAATAATTAAGGACATCAACTCTGGAGTCAGACTGTCTGGGTTCAAATCCTGGATGTACCCCTTAACACTGAGTGTTCCTGAGGCCTTGGGCAAGGCACTCAAACTCTTCTTCAGCTTCCACATCTGCAAAATGAAGACGGTAAGCGCACCCACCTCAAAGAATTGCCATGAAGATTAACAGGAGATAATCCATGGAAAGTGATTAGCACAGTGCTGGGCACACTGTAACTGAGAAACGCTACATGTTATGATTATTAGTGATCATGACTGTAGTAATAAAAACAATGTTAACACAGTACAAGGGTACTGGACAGAAAACTGAGGACTTAGTTGGACAGATGGAAGACAATCTCTCTGAGCCCTGGTTTCCCTGTTTTAGTGGGGATGACAACAGGACCTGTCTCTCTGAGTTGTACGTCACGTGAATAAGATGCTAAGGAACATATAATATACTCCTCGGCACAGTGCCTGGCATATATCTGCTCAACACACGACGTGTTTTTTATAAGTATTTGGGCGTCAATAAGTGCATAACTAAATAAACTATTTAAATGCTACAAAGGAAATAAACACGTGCTGTGTTTACTGAGCAGGGAAGATGGGAAGGTCCTACTTTAAAGATGGGTGGACAGGGAACGCCTCTCTGAAGTGACATGATCCAAGACTAAAGAACAAGAAAGATTTAGACGTGAGAAAAGCCTAGGGAAAGAGCCAGAGTGAAAGCTTGATGAGGGATTTTTGTCAACCCTGTTGATCACTATATTCCCCAGGCCGTAGGCACATAGTAGGTACTCAGTAACAATGTGTAGAATAAATGAATAAAGAATATTTCTGGCAGAGGGCACAACAAACTTAAAGGCCCTCGGGTAAGGAGCAGCCTGGCGAGTCCGAACAGAACAGAGGGAGGCTAGCCAGACTGCAGGGCAGGACGTGGACATGGGGAGGCTGGAGTGTAGTGGGCGGGTGCTGTGGGATGAGGTCGGTGAGGTAGGAGGGGCGGATGACACGGGACCCTGTCAACCGCAGTTTAAACTCTGGATTTTACTCTTCTTTCAAAGAGGTGTCACTGAAGGCTTTTAGCAGAGAGTGGTATGATCTGATTTGTTTCTTTAAAATATCACTCTGGCTGTTGTGAAGAGAAGATATTTTAGAGAAGCAAGAATGGAATCAGAGAGACCATTGGAGAGGCCAACGTGGCAACTCAAGCAAGAGATGAGTTAGAGGCTTCAATCAGAACAGTGGACTCTTCTGGGGACTTTCCTGGTGGCACAGTGGTTAAGAATCCGCCTGCCAATGCAGGGGACACGGGTTCGAGCCCTGGTCCGGGAAGATCCCACATGCTGCAGAGCAGCTAAGCCCGAGCGCCACAACTACTGAGCCTGTGCTCTAGCCCGCGAGCCACCACTACTGAAGCCCACACGCCTAGAGCCCGTGCTCCGCAGCAAGAGAAACCCCCTCAATGAAAAGTCCGCGCACCGCAACGAAGAGTAGCCCCGGCTCTCCGCAACTACAGAATGCCCGCACGCAGCAAAAAAGACCCAACGCAGCCCAAAATGAATAATAACATAAAAATAAATGTAAAAAAAAAAAGAACAGTGGACTGTTCTGATGGGCTGGATGATGAGGGAAAGAGAACTGTGGAGTCATTCTTAAGTTTCTACTTTAGCAAGCAAAAGACATGTGTTCTACTTACGGAGAAGGAGACACCTGGGAAGGAACAGGTTGGGGAGAAGGGGAATAAAAACCAAGTGTTCTGTTCTGAGCTGGTTCCCCTGAGACACCCTGAGTAAGGGTGTCACCTAGGAAGTTGGTCACGTGAGGCTGTAACTCAGAGCAAGTGGTCCACGACAGAGCTTTAAACGTGCAAGTCAGCCATATACACAGGGTATTCAAAGCCAAGGGACAACATGAAATAATAAGCTTTGGTTACTTGTCAGATAAGAGAACCATGTAATCTATCGTGTTTCTCTTCTTGTTGGGCTACTAGAAAAGTTCCAAACTCAATATAAATCTTAAAGGAAAATGATCTTCTCAGAGGTTCTGGATATGATGATCTACCCCTTTTACTTCCCCTCCTCTTTATGGTGTTTAGTCTTCTTCCATCTAAATCTTTTTTGTAAGCATATGTACTATTAAAAAAAAAAAGAAAACATAAGAAATGAGGTAGTGAAATGACATGATTTGGGGAGTCAGGGGGGCTGGCTCCCACAGTGCCTTGGGTGGTCTTCAATTACAGATATGTTACCTTGGAGTTATCTGTGGGTATGTGCTTCTCTGATAGAGTAAAAACTCCTCAAGGGCATCAGCTACATCTTATTCATCTTTGAACTACTGTGAAATGAAACAGTGTCTAACTCACAGCAGGCAGGCAATACATGTACACTAACGGCCTCTGTCACTTTTCTATAAATAGAAGGGGTTCAGGCCTTATCAGAATGTGGTAAAGCTCAGTTCTAAGATGTTTTAAATGCAATACAGTACACGAATAAATACCAATCAACCATACAGACAAATGTTGGCTATAAGGGTAAACCTTCAGGGTCTGGATTGGAAGACTTCAAGCACGAGAAAAAAACTGAGCTGGCTTTAAAAGATGCATAGCATTTGATCCGTGAAAGCCCACTGCAGAAGGAAGCCAAAGAAAAGGGGCAGTAAGGAGGCTATTCTGGTTGGAAGGAAAGGAAGGAAAGGAGGGAAAGCAAAAAAAAAAAAGTGTAAGGGGAAGGGAGATGGACAAAAACAGTTAAGGACACAGTATGGACATCCCTGAGTGCCAACAACTTCATGCTTTAGAGTTTTAGAAAGTTATACATTTCTGGGAACTTCAAAGAGATGTTTAAGGAAGATCACACAAATTCAATGTGTAGAACAGATGAGTGTTAACTAAGTCCAGGCATAAGTTAGTAAGAATCTGATTTTAAAAAAAAAAGGAGGCCACAGGTTTCAAAAAGTCAGAGTGAACACAACTTGGTGAGTGATAGAGAAAAAGAGGATCAGATTTAACCTGGGATTTGAGACCAAAGGGGTCAGGAGAATAGTAGCATGATTAACAGAAATCAGGGAGACAGCAGGAGGAAGTGATTTTAGAAGGCGATACCATCGATTTTAGGCAGAATAAGTTTAAGATGATAGTGGCCACCCCCTACCTCCAGATTCCCACTCCTTATAGCACAATGTGCACACAGTCTGCCGAAGTCCTTGCTGAGAAAATTTTTTCTTAGCAGTATTTCCACATAAACATAATAGAGAAACCCTTCCATATAATACAGTGTCTCTACGGTTGCAGAAGCAAATGTAAATGGATAAACTCATAAATACAAAAATAAAAGACATGCCAAAAATTGTCTACTTTTACAAAGCACTGTGGTTTCACATTTGGATGTTTAAAAAAAACCAACACACTATTATACGAAAAGATGCTCAATATTATTTAGTCCTGAGAGAACTGCAAATTAAAACCACAATGAGATACCAGTACACAACTATCAGAATGGGTAAAGTTTTATTTAATCTAATAATAACAAACAATGACATGGATGCAGAGCAACTGGAACTCTCACACATTGCTGGAAAATGGGACAGCCACCTTGGAAAACACTGTGACAGTTTCTTATAAATTAAACTTATATTTTCCCTATGACCCAGCAATCCCATTCCTAGGTACTTACCCAAGAGAAACAAAACCATATATCCATTCAAATACCCACGTACAAATACTTGTAGCAGCTTCATCCATAATCATCAACAACTCGAACGTGTATCAACTAGTAACTGGCTAAACAAATTATAGTACGTGTACACAATGAAATGCTACTCAGCACCACTAAGGAGCAAACTACTGGTACGGGATAAAACAGGAATGAATCTCTTCTTTCATATTAAATGCAAGAAGCCAGGAACAAAATACTACACAGTGTGTGATTCTATTTATATGATATTCTGGAAAAGGGTGATGATATTACATTTTGTTTAGGGTGGTAGTCATATTTTTCAAAACCTGTAAAAATGTACACTTAAGAGGAGTTTTCCTGTATGAAGATTATTCCTCAATAAATCCGACAAAAAAAAAAAAAAAACTATGGCATCTTAACATTGGCTCAAAGAAAAGTATTAAAGCTCAACATTGTTATCTATGATTACTCTGAAAAATTCTAGACATACATACATTCATTCATTTATTTATGGCTGCACTGGGTCTTTGTTGCTGTGCGCGGGCTTTCTCTAGTTGCGGCGAGCGGGGGCTACTCTTCGTTATGGTGCGAGGGCTTCTCGTTGTAGTGGCTTCTCTTGTTGCGGAGCACAGGCTCTAGGCACGTGGGTTCAGTAGTTGTGGCTCGCGGGCTCTAGAGCGCAGGCTCAGTAGCTGTGGCGCACGGGCTGAGTTGCTCCGCAGCACGTGGGATCTTCCCGGACCAGGGCTCGAACCCGTGTCCCCTGCATTGGCAGGCGGATTCTTAACCACTGCGCCACCAAGGAAGCCTAGACATTTCTTAACTAGCTAGCATACTGCAAATGTCCTGAATACTGCAAAGAAACAAACCCCATGCTTTTTCCCTCTTTGGGCCTCAAAACATTCCTGTGCAGAAACTGGGCCTAAGTATCTTAGATACAGTGCAGAAGCCACGTGAATGCTGCTTATTGAGACACTAATAAAGTGAGTCTTGTTTGCTGGACAGCTGTTGCTCCATCGTCTTTTGTCATACACAAAAATAGAGAGGTGTTATGCTTATGGAATGTGACCTTCTCATTGGAGAGCTGTTACATCACACCCGGAAACACTGCCAGAGAAATCCATTTTCACCGTGTGCCACACGGAAAACGGTAAAGACAAAAACAAACAAACAACCATGAAAGATCCCAAAATCTGCATTAAATGAACTGTACAGATCATTTATAAGAAGTATTTCTCAATACTGCTGAGTTTATTTTTATGAATCATGTTTTGTCTCATTTTATTATCCTTAGTGTGTAACTTCAACAGAATATTTTTCAGAGTCCAAGTGACTGTTATTCTTCCAAAGACATTTTCTTTGAGCGCTCCATGATGACTAACGCTATACAATTATGAGAGTAATTCCTTTATTTTTTGTATTATCAAATGCCTACCTCGGTACTTTGCCATTTTACAGTTTGGTCATTTATAAACCATTTTCATTTGAACAAGGGTTTTCAGATTCTTTTGATCACTATCCACAGTGAGAAATACATTTCACATTGCGACCCAGTACACAGACGCATGTATATATGTACACGCAACACTGAAGTTTGACAAAGCAAGGCTTAACCTTACCTCATAAGATGCTATTATTTTCCCTTTTGTTGTTGTCTTTAAAATGCTGGCAAACACCACATAATTCATACCGTGAGCCGCAATTTTTGAAATCATTGCACCAGGAGATGAAAAACAAATACAATGTCTGCATGTTTTGAACATGTTTTGAACAAAGGCTTTCAAATTTTCATTTAATTGTTTGTTTTTAAACATATGAGTCCAAGGCTGACTCACAACTCCCCACACTCTGCTCCTTCTCACTGAGGCCTGGTGAGCAGGAAAGACAGAAGGGGCCTTCAGAAACCAAGCCCCTCCCCACTCCCACCCACCATTAGATGTGGGCGGGAAGGTCTTGGCCTTCTAGGCCTACAAATATTCAGAGCCTTGCTTTCCTTCCTTTTCCATTTACCCTCACTGTTATTCCTTAACCTCTACACACACACACACACACACACACACACACACACACACACACACACACACACAGAGCGAAGTGAAATAAAATTCAAGTGGGTGGAAAAAGAGTTACAATACAGAGGAAAGCAAAGTTTTTCCTAAACATCTCAGGATGTCAGTTATGCCTGCTCTGCTTATTTCCCAGACCACAGACACCTAAACAAGTTTAAATCACTGAACTGGCATGTAAATCCCACTCACAAAATATTTCCAACTCCTAATAGTTTTGAGTTTTTAAACCGCTACTCAATATTATATTCTACTATTCCACACCGAAACTACTGGGTATTAATGATCATAAGATAATTAGAGAGAAGTTTTATATGAAGATTGGAAAACTTACTTTTAAGGACTCCCACAGGGGAAACTGGACCAATGAGAAAGGAATCTGAAGAGAAAAAAAAAAAAAAAATCAAACAAATTAGGCAGGAAAGATCAGTTTGCTTAGTATGACTATATGAACCTATAATTATTATTCAGAAACATTATTTCATTTTAACTTTATGTACATAATAAAGCTACCATTAAATTTATAAGTACAGGATGCATAGTTTTTAGAAACAGAGTTAAACGGTAACTGCCTGTAAAATCTACTAAGTTTTTGAGCCCAAGGGACATAAAATGATGCCCTCTTGAAACTGAAAGAGAAGCTCAATAGGAAGAGTGTCAGGCTGCTTAAAGAAATAGGAAAATAAGTATTTTCCATCACAGGTAATGAAGACTTTAAAGATGTGACATTTTCCCGCTTAAGAGTCTGAGCTGTCTGCTGCTCAGCGGGCCACGTGTCAGGGTTGAAAAGAGAAGCAGGGAGAGGGAGAAAGAGTGGGGGAGGGGGGAGCACAGGAAGGGGGTAGTGGAGGAAAGGAGGGGAAGGGGAAGAAAGGAGAAAGGGAAGAGCGGAAAAGGGGAGGAGGGGAGAGAGAAGGAAAGGAGAGGGAGAGAGGGGAGGGAGAGGAGTGAGGAAGGACAGAGGGGCCAAGGCAGGTGGATGGGAGGAGAGAAAGAAGAGGAAGCAGACAGAGCCACTTGCAGGAGGAAGCTGAGAAGCAAGGTCTGGGGACAGAACACGGGCGTGGGAAGGAAGGAAGGGCTTCTCAATGTGGAGGAGTGAGGGCTCTAAACAGTTGGGCCTGACAGCCTCATTTAGTCTCAAGCTTGGTCAGGGAGAAGAGTCATCTCTAGCAGTGAAGACAATCAGCATACTTAGACTAAGGATTTACAATTAGCTGTACAGCAATAAGCTAGAATTGTTACCAAGCACCTTTCACATGCCAGGCACTGTGCCAGTCAGCACTTCATAGCTTTTATTTCACCGAATCCTCACAACAACCCTTTAAGATGGGTATTATTACCATCCCCATTTTACAGATCAAGAAATGGAGGTTCAGAGATGCTGTTTAACTTGCCTAAAGCACACAGGAAGTAAAAAGCCCAGACAATCTGACTACAGGCCTCTGTCTGACTACTACTCTACCTAAAAGACATCTTATTGGATTTGCCTGCATATAAATTCACCCCCAGTATAATCTATGTGCTTTTAATTAAACTTTCTAAAATTCTAAAATAGAACCCCACCCTCCATATTTCCTAAAATAAAAATACCTAAACTCCAGGGGACCCTACCCACTAGCCTAGGTAATAATATCCACACGCTATCCACTGGGCCTACGTAAGGGATGATGCTGCTCAAGCAGGTTGTGGCCCCAGTATAGTTGCTCTGTATCCAGTTCAGTTGTAAGTGAAAAGTAAATGTGGACTTTGATCAAAAACAATATGCATAGGGGTATGTGAGTATAAGTGAGAGAGAGTGTGTGTGTGTGTGTGTGTGTGTGTGTGTCAGAGACCACAATGTAGAAAGGATTAATGGGTATTTACCTTCCCATGAATTAAGAGCACTAAATTACTTCCAAAATATTTATAGTTAACCAGAAATTAAGAGTCTAGCATCATCTGTCTTATTCTGCTGGAAGAAATGATGGTCCTGGGCTTGACAGTGGTCACAAAAAGAAAAATCTGACTTCCATTCAGGCAGGAAATGGCAGTGAGAGAGGAAAAAAAAAAAAAATCAATGTCAATAAACTAGTTTAAGTTGACAAACTAAAATCTCATGGAATATTGTCATCTTCATAAATAAGCAAGCGCCCCATCCTGTACATCAAAGTTCCACAATAGGAGACAAACTTAGTTGAGCTTTTTTATCACCAAAACATGAAAGCATCTGACACTATCCATTCTGACACTAAAATGCTGTATTTTCAATTAAATTATCAAAACCCAAAAGATGGACTGTAGTTTTCATTTCTTTTTTTGGCTGCGCTGCATGCTTGTGGGATATTAGTTCCCCAACCAGGGATCAAACCTGGGACCCCTGCAGTGCAAGTGATGAGTCCTAACCACTGGACCACCATTTTTTTCAATTTATAAGATGTAATAAAATACCAAAGAGGACTAACAGTGGGATTAGAGATGACTTTAATTTTCTTTGTACTGTCTCCGCCCAACTGTAAATATGTCACATTTTAACAAGAATGTAAATACTTCACATTTTTTTAACATCTTTATTGGAGTAATTGCTTTACATTGCTGTGTTAATTTCTGCTGTATAACAAAGTGAATCAGCTATACGTATACTTATATCCCCATATCCCCTCCCTCTTGCGTGTCCCTCCCACCCTCCCTATCCCACCCCTCTAGATGGTCACAAAGCACCGAGCTGACCTCCCTGTGCTATGCGGCTGCTTCCCACTAGCTATCTATTTTATAATTGGTAGTGTATATAAGTCCATGCCACTCTCTCACTTCGTCCCAGCTTACCCTTCCCCTGCCCCGTGACCTTAAGTCCATTCTCTACATCTGTGTCTTTATTCCTGTCCTGCCCTTAGGTTCTTCAGAACAATTTTTTTTTTAGATTCCATATATGTGTGTTAGCATACAATATTTTTCTATTTCTGACTTACTTCACTCTGTATGACAGACTCTAGGTCCATCTACCTCACTACAAATAACTCAATTTCATTTCCTTTTATATCTCCATTGTATATTCTTGCCTCCTTTATCAAAGATAAGGTGACCATAGGTGCGTGGGTTTCTCTCTGCGCTTTCTATCTTATCGATCTATGTTTCTGTTTTTGTGCCAGTACCATACTGTCTTGATTACTGTAGCTTTGTAGTATAGTCTGACGTCAGGGAGCCTGATTCCTCCAGCTCCATTTTTCTTTCTCAAGATTGCTTTGGCTATTCAGGGTCTTTCATGTTTCCATACAAATTGTGCCATTTTTTGTTCTAGTTCTGTGAAAAATGCCATTGGTAGTTTGATAGGGATCACATTGAATCTGTAGATTGCTTTGACTAGTATAGTCATTTTCACAATGTTAATTCTTCCAATCCAAGAACATGGTATATTTCTCCATCTGTTTGTGTCATCTTTAATTTCTTTCATCAGTGTCTTATAGTTTTCTGCATACAGGTCTTTTGTCTCCCTAGGTAGGTTTATTCCCAGGTATTTTATCCTTTTTGTTACAATGGTAAATGGGAGTGTTTCCTTAATTTCTCTTTCTGATTTTGCATCGTTCGTGTATAGGAATGCAAGAGATTTCTGTGCATTCATTTTGTATCCTGCTACTTTACCGAAGTCATTGATTAGCTCTTGTTGTTTTCTGGTAGCATCTTTAGTATTCTCTATGTATAGTATCATGTCACCTGCAAACAGTGACAGTTTTACTTCTTCTTTTCCGATTTGGATTCCTTTTCTTTCTTTTTCTTCTCTGATTGCTGTGACTAAAACTTCCAAAACTATGTTGAATAATAGTGGTGAGAGTGGGCAACCTTGTCTTGCTCCTGATCTTAGTGGAAATGGTTTCAGTTTTTCACCATTGAGAACAATGTTGGCTGTGGGTTTGTCATATATGGTCTTTATTATGTTGAGGTAAGTTCCCTCTATGCCTACTTTCTGGAGAGTTTTTATCATAAATGAGTACTGAATTTTGTTGCAAGCTATTTCTGCATCTACTGAGATTATCATATGGTTTTTATACTTCAATTTGTTAATATGGTGTATCACATTGATCGATTTGCATATACTGAAGAATCCTTGCATTCCTGGGATAAATCCTACTTGATCATGGTGTAATCATACCTTTTAATGTGTTGTTGGATTCTGTTTGCTAGTATTTTCTTGAGGATTTTTGCATGTATGTTCATCACTGATACTGGCCTGTAGTTTTCTTTTTTTGTGACATCTTTGTCTGGTTTTGGTATCAGGGTGATGGTGGCCTCATAGAATGAGTTTGGGACTGTTCCTCCCTTTGCTGTATTTTGGAAAAGTTTGAGAAGAATAGGTGTTAGCTCGTCTCTAAATGTCTGACAGAATTCACCTGTGAGGCCGTCTAGTCCTCGGCTTATATTTCACACTTGTAAGATGAAAAAAGGTCTTATAACTTACTGTAATAAGGCCTGTAATGTAAAACTTATTGTAACTTACTGAATGTTAGCCTTCTTCACTTCTTGATTAAAATAACCCATAAAACTGAATTGTATGTTATTGGCACTTTTTTGGTACTTAATAATACCAGATTTTGAATCCTGTAGATGGACATTTTGCCCATTTTCCTCTATTAAAAGTTATTCATTAAATTGTTCCTTCAATTTAAAGAAGTAATTTTAAAAATCACACATGTGAAATGGCCAAAACTGTTCTACTGAGTATTTATTTTTAAAAGTGAGCCGAAAGTAAATCCCAACTTCACTCTAAAACAAGATTAATTGACCGTCTCAGGTAATTAAATATTTCTGGCTTCTGGTAATGAAATATTCCTCATAAGATAAACTCCTGATGTGTAAAAATGTTTCAAACATTCTTCAAGTCAAAATCTTACTGAATGCCTTGTCATTTACAGTATGAAGACATAATGAAAGTGTGTTCCACTCATGTGACAGTAGTACTGCCAGCAAACATGGCTCCACGGCAAAAACAAATTCTTCTCCCAGCTTCTACAGAACATGGGCCAGTCAGAAGGCAAGTTCCCTCCCCATGTCTGGTTTGGAGTTTCACAACAATGATGTTTCTTCAAAACGTGGAATTTTAAACCCCATACAGATGTAAGCTGTTATTCTAAAATGTTTTATAGATGAATGAAATCAATAGCTGCACTCAGAGGTCTTATATTCCAAAACACAACATACCCATTTTATTGCACCAAAAGTTACAAAATGGCTCACTGTTGTGGCCTTCTTAATACCTCCATTTAAGATGTTTTGTTTGAATAAGGTTGTTAAGACCCAGAGCCCTAACAAGTGAGCAACAGTAAACTCAGCTACCATCAAAGAGGCAGATGTAGCGGGGAAAAAACCTGCTAAAATTCAACATGGATTCCACTAGTAATAAACATAGCAATAATTCCATACGAGAGTGCATGTGAAGATTCCATGTGAAGTAGAGAAAGTGAAAGCTGAGTGGTAAACAGGCAATGGAAGTGTTGGGCAGTACTAATGAAATAAAGAAGGTACAAAATTACATTATGAGCACGCTTTACCTATTACCAAGTGTTTGGACTAGATTATCCTTGAAGCCAATCAATGCTTATAATCCTATGATCTTAAAATAAATGCCTATAACCTTATAGTCCTTTAACAAATAATAATGTGATATATAATATAACTGAAGGGATATGAAGATATGATTTCTAAGGTATCATTTAGCTCTAGAATTCTATGGCTCAATGGACAGATCAAATTAGAATACCAATACGTTTTAAAAAATAAGACTTGATCATAAACTGCAAAGAACACAATGGATCCTACAAGTGACGCAAAGGGGAGTCTCCTTTCTGTTGCAAGACAGTGCCCGAATTTCTGTGCTTGATTTCGGGTTTTCCATTCTAGTGTTGCAAAGATAACAAAGCCAGTTCTCCTGTTAAATACTCTGTCCCTTTTTCCATCCAAGCCTAGTGGTAACCAAGGACAAGTGAATTTGAAGACCTGAAAACATTTTGCCCCAAAGTGACTACTATTATTTAAAAAAGAAAAAGAAAAAGGTGAGACCCATTCAAATCTGGTCTGCTGCCATCTGACATACCAGGAAAGCATTCTAATAATAAATATTGATTTTTAAATTTAACAACTATAATTCATTGACATGCACTGTACATAGAGAGCAGAATGTATACCTAATAAAGGAAAGTAACCTAAAAGTAGAAAAAATTAAAAGTGACTCACTCCTCAGGTTTATAAACCATACTAAAATTCCAAAAACATCTTTCCAAAGAAAGCACTAAATGGACACAAGAGTATCAAAATAAAATAGGGAAGGAGGTGAGTGTGAGCAGTTTGATTCTCAAGTAAGATTGGATCTCAGAGACAGGAGCACTGAGAGTATCAAAACTTCTACAAAGATATAGTAAGCAAAACAGGGTGGTAGTGGCATCAACACAGACATACAGACAATGGAACAGAATGAAGAGTCCAGAAATAAATCCTTGCATATATGTTCGAATGATCTTGGACAAGAGTACAAACACCACTCAATGGGGAAAGGACAATTTCTTCAACTAGTAGTGTTAGGAAAATGTATATTCACATGCAAAGGAATCAAGTTGGACCCTTACATTACACTATATACAAAAAATTAACTCCAAATGAACCAAAGATCTAAATGTAAGACCCCAAACCATAAAACTCTTAGAAGAGGGGAAAACCTTCAGGATATTAGATTTGGCAATGATTTATTGGATATTACACCAATCCACAGGCAACAAAACTAGACAAATGGGACTACATTAAAATTTCAAACTCTGCATCAAAGGACAAAATCAACAGATTGAAACGGTAACCTATGGAATGGGAGAAAATATTTGCAAATCATCAATCTGATAAAGAGTTAATATTCAGAATACACAAACAACTTCTACAACTCAACAGTAACAAAAAATCCTGTTTTTCAAATGGGCAAAGGATTTGAATAGACATTTCTCCAAAAAAGATATACAAATAGCCAACATGCACATGAAAAGATGCCCAACATTACTAATTATTAGGAAAATGCAAATCAAAACCAAAATGCGATATCATTCATTATGAAACTACTATGAAAGAAAGAGAGAGGGAAAGAGGAAAGGAAGGAAGGGAGGAAGGAAGGGAGGGAGGGAGGGACGGAGGGAGGAAGGAAACAAGTATGGACAAGGATGTGGAGAAACTGGAACCCCATCCTGTATTGGTGAGAATGTAAAATGGAGTAGCCACTTGGAAAACAGTACGGCAGTTCCTCAAAATATTAACAATAGAATTACCATGTGATTCAGCAATTCTACTTCTGGGTATATACACTAAAGAACTGAAAGCAAGGTCTCAGAGAGAGATTTGTACACTTATTTTCATAGTAGCATCATTCAGAACAGCCAAAAGGTGGAAGCAACCCAAGTGTCCACTTACGGATGAAAGGATACACAAAATATGGAATATACATACAACAAAATACTATTCAGCCTTAAAAAGAAGGTAATTCTGACACGTTACAGAACAGATGAACCTGGAGGACATTATGGTAAGTGAAATAAAGTCAGAAAAAGACAAATATTGAAGGATTCCACTTATATGAGGTATTTAGCATAGCCAAATTCATAGGCACACAAAGTAGAATGGTGGCTGCCAGGGGGCAGGGGAGCTGGGTTAAGATGGGAAAGGGGAGCTGTTGTTTAACGATTATTACATAAGTTTAAGAGTTTCAGGTTTGCAAAATGAAAAGTGTTTTGAAAACAACTGCACAACAATGTAAAAACACAACACAACTGAATTGTACACTTCAAAATGGTTAAAATGGTATGTATTATGTGTATTTTATCACAATTTTTTAATTAAAAAAAATTTTTTTAAGATATTGTTACTAAAAAGACAAGCCACAGAGTAAAAGAAAATATTCACAAAACACATATCTGAAAAAGGACTTCTATTCAGAATAAAGGACTTTCAAAACTCAATCATAAAAAGAAAGAAAAACAAATAACCCAATTTTTTAAATGCACAAAAGACTTGAACAAGCACTTCACAAAGAAAGTTACAAAAATCACTAATATAAGCACAAAAAAGATATTCAACATCATTAGTCATCAGGGAAGTGTTAATTAAAACATACTGAGAAAACAATCTGGTGTTTCCCCCCAAAGTTAAACATACAACTTGGCAATTCCACTCTTAGGTATACGGCCAAAACCAGGGACTCAAACAGATACCTGTACACCAATCTTCACTGCAGCATTACTGACAATACAAATAACCCAAGTGTTCATCAACAAATAAATAGATAAACAAAATGTGGTCTGTCCCTACAGTGGAATATTATTCAGTCATGAAAAGGAATGACGTTCTGATATATGTATGCTACAATATGGATGAACCCTGAAAACATCATGCTACGTGAAAAAGCCAGATCCAAAAGGACAAATATTCTATGATTCCATTTACATGAAATAGCTAGAATAGGCAAACTTAGACCAAAACTAGATTAAAAGTTACGGGGCTCAGGAAAGAAGAGAGTAGGGAGTAATTGCTTTATGAGTAGAGTTTCTGTTTGCAATGATGAAAAAGTTGGGGAGTAGCTTGTACTGATGATTGCACCATATCGTCAATTACACTGCAGTGTATACCTAAAGTGGTTAAACTAACAAATTTCATGTGGTATCTATTTTACCACAATTTAAAAACTGTTTTTTAAAAAACACACATTGAGGTGCCATTAAACAACCACTAAACTGGCTGAAATAAAAAAGACTGACAAAACCAAATCATCGTAAGGGTGTGGAGCAACCACAACTCTCAGATTTTGACAATGGGAACTTAAAATGGAACAATGACTTTCTAAAGGAGTTTGCTAAGTTTTTATTTGATCCAGAAATTCCACTCCTAGGTACTTATTCAAGAGCAATGACAATATATGTCCACAATAAGATCTGTACGTGAATGTCAAAGCAGCCTTAATCACAATGGTTAATGTCCATCAACAGAAGAAAAGCTACACAAATTGTGGTATATTCATACAATGGAATATTAGGAATGAAGTGGAAAGAACTACTGATACATGCTGTAACACTGATGATGCTCACACACACCAGATCAAGTAAAAGAAGCCAGACACAAAAAGGATTTATACTATAAGACTCTATAGAAAGTTCAAGGAAAAGGCAAAATTAACCTGAGTGGGCAGAGTAACTGGGATGGGATATCAGAAAACATTCTAGGGATATGGAAATATTCAATATCATATCAGGGGTGTGGATTACATGAGCATATCCATTCTTCAAAAGTGTACATCTATGATGTGTGCATTTCAACGCAGACAAATGTTATCTACAAATATACTATGAAAAATACAGTAGTAATCACAGGGAAGAGTGGGTAGAGATATAGATGAATAAAAATGACAGAATACTGATAACTGTCAAAGCTTGGTGATGAGCACTTTGGGGTTCGTTTACCTTGTGTATGATTTAAGTTTTTCTTAAGTTAAAAAAAAAGTGTGCAAGTAAAGCACGATTATTAAAATTCATATACAGAAGCCTAGAACTAAAGGTCAAAGCGGGCTTCCTATCTCCAGTTAACCAAAGTTAAGTGACACTAATAGTTTGGGATGTAGCTTCTCATTTATCTCAACATACTTAGGTTTAGTTTTGGGATTTTCTTTCAAGTAAACGTTAGTATACACACAGTTCCAAAACTAGAAATTTTCCCTAAACAATGTCTAGTGATACTTCCATGTTGATCAATATAGATCTGTCATTTCTGACCATTGCATAGTATTTTATAACATTTAACTATCCCTTGATAGTTGATGTCCAATTTCATCCCTGATAAAACACTACTTTTCTTTAATCAATCATTCTGATACGTAGCAGATTCTAGATATATCATACAGATAGTAAATATATAATTTCTAAACATACCTAATAACAACGTGGAAGGCTAATGCCCAACATTAACCCTTCATCAGCACAATCATCCTTATAAATGCCCAGTGTTAATATTTAGGAATATCAGAGCACAAAGTTATCTTCCTTTAGGTATCATTTAATAAATCAATCAAAATGAAAATCACAGTATCACACTGGCTTTCACATATCTAGTGAATAATTCTAACACATCATTCAACATTAAATGACTCTGAGCAAATGTTCAATACTTGCATTAAGATTTAATCCTGCTTCCAGGGGTCTGTAAACAATTACTTATGCAGTAGAATTATGGTATCAAGAATTACCAATATATGTCTGACTTACAGAATATAAATATAAGGTCACAAGTATATACAAGTTGTGCCCTATCTTTAAAAAAAAAAAAAAGAACTGTTTTTGTTAGCTGGGATTCTTAAATAAAATTAGAAATACTTTTTAAAGTTTTCTATTTAATTCAAGAAAGTTAAATAAAATCTATCTTTATATAAATATACACACATACACATATACACTGATTCCTTTCCATTTATTTTCCTGGCTTCTTTAATGAACTATGGATCACCCCACAATGCTTATGATAATCATTCAGCAATTGGGACGATTCTTGCTAATGAAACCTGAATTTTCTTTTTGAGTATACAAAGCAAAGGAAGAAGTTCATTTTCAGTTCTTCACAGAATCACTTCCAACATGTAAGGCAGTGTTGATTTAAGTCTTTTAAGGAAACAGCCAAAGAGTAATTGAAGGAGGTGCCTGCGACTCAGAATTTCAAAACCAGAATTCCTGTCAAGAGGTGAGGACTCTGGCACAGGGTCAGGAAACAGATGTTCTCAGTTAGCATTTGCAGGCAACTTTAATCCCTTACAAAATATAATCAGGTTGTGCTTAAGATGTTTTTCTGCAGCTGAGAATGGCTTTAGCAAGTAGAGTTCAGCTGTCTCTCCCACCTACCACTCCCTCCTTCCGTTCCAGCAGCCCAGTTAGCTCATGACTCAGAAAGCAAAGAAAAATGAGTAACCAGTTCCTCAAGAAGTTCTACAATACAGAGTAGACTACTGAATCACCAACTGTCCTTGTTAACTAAGGCACATGCTTATTTATCCAGATTTTCCTCATTTCTGAAGCAATTTGATTTTTGGTAATAAAGACGTTCTAACTGATGGCTTCCCAAACTCTAAAAAGTAAAAATAAAATTAGATAAATACGATTTAAAAGACTAGCCAAGAGCAATGAACATCTCACCTAACATTAAAAACATTTGTATAGGTACATCCTTTGGGTATTTAGGCAAAATTACAACTTAAAAAGAATCATGAAAAATAAAAAATTTCTATAGTGGTTAGGCTGTGCAGGTAGCTCACTTGCTCCCTCCATCCCTCCCTCCCACCTACCTTCTTTCCTCTCCCAGCATCACCCTCAACCTCCCCAAAATAATCCAGTGGCAGTAAAAACAAATTTGAAAGCAGCCCCATTAACATAAAACGACAACCAGGAGCCTCATCACAAGTGGGGCGCTGACAAAGTTACAGTATGGTCAGAAGGAAGAGGGGCTGGAATAAGGGCAGGAAGGTACAGGTGTCTTACTTGCTTACTTCTCATTATCTCCCACTGCCTGGCCCAACAGTGCTCAGTAACTATTTACTGCACGAGTGAATGGAGGAAAGGCAAAGGAATGGAAGAAGAGAAGGCAGGGAAAAAGGCTGGTGGCAGGATTAGGGTAGAACCCAGGTTTTCTGGCTCACAGTCCAATGAATGCTCTCTCCACTCATGAACTATTGCTCTAAAAGTATTCGCTAGAACAGTGCTTTGACAGCTGAATGATAAGAAAAAAGAAAAATGAGTATCAATTAAATACAAAAGGCAAAAAATATAAAAATAGATCCCATTCATTATATGTGTTAGTGAAGTCAGTAAGAGAGAAATATGCGGGTACACACACAAACGCACACACATATACATCCCAAGAAACAGAAACTTTGGAAAGCCACTCTACAAATGCTTCTCCAATTATCTCTTATTCATTTATGATAACAGAAAACAGCATTAAAGCCCAGGTGTTGAGAACTATAAATAATCTACTTTGTACAACTGAAGAAAAGCCATGCTTCCAGAAGAATCATTTCCAGTAGAGTTTAAGGCATCAGATAAATGAGTGTAATAAACTGCCAGAAGACACTGCCCCCACTTTACTGGTTACCTTTTCTTCAAGTTCAGTTAGATGGGTTGAGTACTATTACATAATTTGTCAACAGTCTACCACAGGTAATCAGCGTTTGACCATAATTATAGCACTAGTTTATGCTTATCAGCCAATTAAGAGATTAGGAGGGGGACTTCCCTGGTGGTCCAGGGGTTAAGAATCTGCCTGCCAATGCAGCGGACATGGGTTCCATCCCTGGGCCAGGAAGATCCCACATGCCTCGTGCCTAGAGCCCGTGCTCCGCAACAAGAAGAGAGAAAAAACTTTAGAATCTGATACAGTTTTTTTTTAAGATGGGAAAAAACAACATACTAGCTAATAAAAAAAGGAACAAGAAATTAAAGCAGATTTTATCAGTCAGCCTTGCTACAGTATCAAAACAACCCTCAAATCTCCGGGGCATACAATACACCGTTTTTCCCATTCACATGATATGTCAGCTACAGGGTGGCTGTGGTTGCCCCCAGGCTGTGGATTTTGCTCCACGTGTCTTCTCGTTCCAAGACCCAATCAGAAGGAACAGACCTTATGAGACATGCCATTCTCAAGGCAAAAGGCAGAAGCTACAGGGCGGATAGAAACTTGTTATGCCTCTTAAAGCTCTGTTCAGAACTAGAACACTATCATTAACACGCACATTCACGGACCAAAACAAGTCCTAAGGCCAAGCCTGACTATGGGACAGGGAGACACTGCAGATCATTTAACCACAGGCAGGGAAATATAACAGATAATCTTACAGGGAAATAAGCAGAACTGAGAACTATGATATAATTTATCCCACAGATCTTCCAACTTCCATGCCTACTGCTTTTCTCCCCACTGTTGGTAAGTCTAGGCAAAAGCACATATCCACAACCATTAAGGGAATGAAAAAATGAAAAATCCAGGCTCAAAGAAGATCCTGGGAATACAATGACATGAACTCACCCCCCTTTACCCTCACCCCATTTTCAATTTATCTGCTGCAACAAATATAGTTCTGGAGCCTGCAGACAGCTAAACGAAACTGAAGGCTTGGGTTCCTCAGAGTATAGAGGAGGGAACTGGAAAATGTGTTTTTTTAGTTTCTAGGAGCTGGGCTTAGTGCCTAAGGACTAGCGTCTTGGAACTAGCCTAGAACAAGGACTGTAAATTAATGCTTCTAGAAAAAGCCTGGCCCATGGAGACCTTTCTTG
>NW_020173397.1:14194060-14205415 GCF_003031525.2 Neophocaena asiaeorientalis asiaeorientalis
CCCTGTGGGGCCTTTCTGGCCCCTGGGGGGGGGGGGGGGGGGGCATGTCTCCCGGCTTCATTAGAGGCCAAGGCCAAAACTAGACCCTGATGAGCTGACAAGGAAAATATGACAACATGTAAGGAGGTTGAGCATCCAAAGAGACAGTGATCAGTCAGGACAAAGGGAACAAACCCATGGCTAAATATAGTTGTTTGAAGTGAGAGAAACCAATAGGGGTCAGAAAAATAATACGGGAACTTAGGGAGATTTAACCACACCAGAGCAAAGTCTTCCTGCATTGAAAAACAAGACTTTCCAAATAAACAATACAGTATATTAACTGAAGGAAAGAATGGATTGTGGCAAAGCTCCAAATTTGTGGTCTGGAAGATCAAATGGAAAAAATAGCTCAAAGCGGCAAAACAGAAATCATGATAGAAAAGATAAGAGACTTGGGAGACAGATTTAATGTGATAAACAGCAGTTCTAGCAGAAGAAAGATGAACAGATAGAGGAGAAGCAATAACAGAACACAACAGAAGAAAATTTGCTTGGACCAAAGAAAGACCTCAATCTGTAGATTTAAAGAGCTCACTTTACTCTAGACACAGATCTAGGAGTAGCCCTGTAAATTCCTGAACTATGTAAGCTTGTATACAAGAATATACAAGCTTGGAGGGAGCAAGAACTTACAGAGGAGAGAATTCAGAGAGACATCAGACTTCTCATCTGCAACACTGGAAGCTACAGCAATAGTTCTAACAGACTACTGAGGAAAAAATGGTAATGCTCAAACACTACACCTGGCAGGTAAAAGAGACGGGTGGATACTCAGAAAATGTACCACCCACAAACCTCATATAGGAAAATATCTGTGAAAGAATTCTGACAAAGAACAAACAGATTAGAACAGAGACCTTCTGGGGGAGGACATCAGAGAGGGCAGAGAGCAGTAGTAAGAAAGAACTTTGTACTTGCACTTGCTTCCTTTCCCTATATCCAGTTTCATGTATCTGTATCAATTCCGCTGAACCTACTAACCATAAGAAAGACAAATGCTGCCAAGGACAACTGTAAATCTAATTCTAGGAAACCATCAATTATAAGGCACACCTTAACTTCAGAGATGTTAAAATGCAAAAGCAAACAAAAAACAAAAACCAACCCTGCTTTTTAGAATTACGAAATATGATCGTTTTATATACAGTTTAGTCCAAATGAGTAATTATTAACTGTCCAGCAGCATGTAATAAATTCTGAATCAGAGTTCTTGACACAAATATACAGCAAAGCCATATCTAGTAAGCGCTGAACTGAAAGTATTAAACTAACTCAGGAAAATCTAGGAGGTGAGAGAGGGACTAAAAATAGGAGTAAAAGTATCCTAAAGATCCCAGCTAGGTATGGGGTAGAGTGAAATATTCTCAAGTTCTCACCTTATTGAGGAGGGGTGGACGGAGGAGGTATAAAAATGAGCCAATCATATTAAAGTCAAGTTGGTGGGGAGAAATCACTAGCATCTCATTTTCAAATAATGGTATGTAAGTATCTCCAATGATGAGCACAGAAAAGAAAAGGTAATTATTAATAGGATGGAAATGTGTAGCAATTTTTAAAGTACAAACAACAACAACAAATGCAAAATAACTTGATCAAACCAGCAAAAATTTAAAAAGGAAACAGAAACCACAAGTTAAACTACATAACAAACAAAGCAAGTTAAAAGAAAAACTATTTATACGAGAAAGAAAATTATTCCATTAAAAGACCAAGTTATATTCTGTTTAAAATAAAACAAAATGATAAAGAAGTGCTTAAAATAAAAGGATAGGCAGAGGAATTAGGTTTAGAAGGTTAAAATGACTAAATGGTATCTTTTTAAGTGTCCCTAAGTAATGATAAAAGCTATGATTTATGAAGAAGACATCTTATAAACCTATAGCCAACCAAAACCTTAGCAGTTAAATGAATAAAAAACAACCTAGATAGGGATGCCTGCTGTCAGCAATATTAGTGAACATTCCTTAACGGGTGTGGGGAACACAGTAAGACGTGAAAATACAATAACTGGTAGGAACACAAGAAAAAGAGGGGAGGAAAGGAGAAGGAAAAAGAACTCTTTTTACTCACATGCCACAGAAAACCCAAGAGTTTCTAGTAAAACAGTTCTAGGTTTAATCAGAAAATTGGGTAATATGGCTGGTTACTGAGAAAATTAAAAAGTCGGTATCTTTTAAAACTATTCTATCGATAAGCTCCTAAAAAGAAAAGTGGGGTAGGGGGCCTCCATTCACAACAGTAACAAAAACTAGAAAATACCTAAGGATAAATTCAAAAAAGGGGCATATGACATAAAATATACGAACAGAATTATGAAATTATATCAAAAGACATCAAACAAGGTCTGAAAAAATGTAGAAATTATACTGTATTCTTGTCAGTTCTCCCAGGCTTAATACATATATTTAATATTCTTTCAGTTATAAAACTATCCTTTAAAAATTGTATACTGATCTTAACATTTATATAGAAGAAAATATACACATGCATAGCCAAGGATATTTTGAAAAAGAAGAGCAAGGGGGGAAGCAGAATTCAGGTTCAGATATCAGAATATACTATAAAGCTACTTCAAACAAATAAATACATTATTAGTCTAAAAGTAGATAAAACTATTAACACAACAGAATAGTGAACCAAGTAATAAATTTCAACACATATGAGAATTTAATTTATGAAAAGGTAGAGAAAGGTGCTAGCATAATACACTATGGGTAACTAGAAGAAAACAGAACCCCATCTTACTCCAGGTACAAAATATAAACACTAGACCAAAGATGCTGCTAAAAAACTACTAGAGCTCATCAATGAATTCGGTAAGGTTGCAGGATACAAAATAAAAAGAAATCTCTTGCATTTCTATAAACTAACAACAAAAGATCAGAAAGAGAAATTAAGGAAACAATCCCATTTACCATCACATCAAAAAGAATAAAATACCTAGGAATAAGCCCACCTTAGGCACAAGAACTGCACTCTGGAAACTATAAGATGCTGATGAAAGAAATCAAAGATGACACAGATGGAAAAATATACCACGTTCTTGGACTGGAAGAATCAATACTGTCAAAATGACTATATTACCCAAGGCAATCTACAGATGCAATGCAATCCCTGTCAAATTACCAACAGTATTTTTCACAGAACTAGAACAAAAAATTTAAAAATTTGTATGGAAATGCAAAAGACCCAGAATAGCCAAAACAATCCTGAGGGAAAAAAAAACACCAAAAAACGGAGCTTGAGGAATCAGGCTCCCTAACTTCAGACACAAAACTGGCACACACACAAAAAATATATAGATCAATGGAACAGGAGAGAAAGCCCAGAAATAAACCCATGCACCTAGGGTCAATTAATCTACAACAAAGGAGGCAAGAATATACAATGGAGAAAAGACAGTCTCTTCAACAAGTGGTGCTGGGAAAACTGGACAGCAACATGTAGAAGAATGAAATTCGAACACTCCCTAACACCATACACAAAAATAAACTCAAAATGGATAAAAGACCTAAATATAAGACAAGATACTATAAAACTCTTACAGAAAAACATAGGCAGAACACTCTTTGAGATAAATCACAGCAATATCTTTTTGAATATATCAATTTCCTAGAGTAATGAAAATAAAGACAAAAATAAACAAATGGGACCTAATTAAACTTAAAAGCTTTTGCATAGCAAAGGAAACCATAAAGAAAACGAAAATACAACCCACAGAACGGGGGAAAATATTTGCAAACAAAGTGACCGACAAGGGATTAATCTCCCAAATACATAAACAGCTCATGTAGCCCAATATCAAAAAAACCAAACAACCCAATCAACAAATGGGCAGAAAACCTAAATAGATATTTCTCCAAAGAAGATATACAGATGGCCAAAAGGCACATGAAAGGATGCTCAACATCGTTAATTATTAGAGAAATGCAAATCAAAACTACAGTGAGGTTTCACCTCACACCGGCCAAAATGGCCATCCTCAAAAAGTCTACAAACAGTAAATGCTGGAGAGGGTGTGGAGAAAAGGGAACCTTCCTACACTGCTGGTGGGAATGTAAATTGGTACAACCACTATGGAGAACAGTATGGAGGTTACTTAAAAAACAAAAAATAGAACTACCATATGATCCAGCAATCCCACTCCTGGGCATATATCCAGAGAAAACCATAATTCAAAAAGACACATGCACCCCCAACGTTCACTGCAGCACTATTTACAATAGCCAAGACATGGAAACCACCTAGATGTCCATCATCAGAGGAATGGATAAAGAAGATGTGGTACATATATACAATGGAATATATTCATCCATAAAAAAGAATGAAATAATGCCATTTGCAGCAACATGGATGGACCTAGAGATTAACATACTACGCGAAGTAAGTCAGATAGAGAAAGACAAATATCATATGATATCACTTATATGTGGAATCTAAAAAAATGTACTTATTTACAAAACAGAAACAGACTCACAGACTTCGAAAACAAACTTACGGTTACCAAAGGGGAAAGGTGGCGGGGGGAGGGAGAAATTAGGAGGTTGGGATTAACATATACACACTACTACATATAAAATAATCAACAAGAACCTACTGTATACCACAGGGAACTCTACTCAATATTCTGTAATAACCTATATGGGAAAAGAATCTGAAAAAGAATAGATATATGTGTGTGTGTATGTGTATGTGTGTATGTGTGTGGGGTGTGTGTGTGTGTGTATATATATATATATATATATATATATATACATATATATATAAAACTGAACCACTTTGCTGTACACCTAAAACTAACACAACATTGTAAATCCAACATACAATATAAAATAAAAATTAAATTAAAAATTTTTGTTTTGATAAAAACCCTGCAAAAAAACCCAAAAACTAAGAGACCTTAAACCCAGAAGCTACAAATGAGAAGACAGGCGTATTTACTACAAAAAACATTTTAAATTTCTATAGCAAACAACAGAAAATGCAAAAGAACAGACAAAAGATTTAGGGGAAACATTTCCAATATGGAAGACACAGGCTTAATATTCACAAATACCAAGAACTCTTACAAACTGACAAGATGAGCACCCAGGAACAAAATGGCAAAGGACGAAAAAGAAGCAAATTCACAGGAGAGTAATTCCCAGTGGTCAGTTCAGCCAACAAATAAACAAGATGACAAACTCAGAGAAATGCAAACTGAACTATGAAGGAGGTATCACTGAACATAAACCAGATCTGCAAAATTGATAAGATCTGTTCCTGCTGCAGACAGGAATGCAAGGGAAAGGGTCCTCTCAGACATTCCTTGTGGATGTGTGAATTGTTAGTTTTAAAAGAATATTGTAATATAGAAACAACTATTTAAAAACATAACTTTAGATACAGCAAACCCAATCCGAAAAATTCATCCCACAGAAATAAAGCATTTCTGTTCAGGGATGTTTACTGCAACACTGTTCATAGTGACTAATGTCTAGAAGCAAACTACGTGAACGCCATTTAACAGGGAACGAGGTGGACTCATGAAAATAATCCCCTACCAGGAAACAGTAAGTAGCCATTTAAAAGAATGAATCAGAACTCTAATGGCTGACATGAAGGGTCTTCTTTAGCTATTTTTTAAAAGAAAGAAAAACAAAACATAGAAAAATAAGTATCACGTAAGCCATCTTTTATAAAGTGTAAAACACATATGTTTTGAATACATGAAGAAAACATTATAAAATTTAAAAAGAAAAGGTAAAAATTACAAAGATATACCAGGACAGGATGTCTGAGATGTCAGGAAAAGTAGTATGGAATTTATCCTGTGTCACCTTGGAGCCCTACTGCCTACCACAAACAGTGAACACATTTCAAGCATTCAAAAAATGTTTTAGAGAAAACAGAGAAAGAGAAAAAAAAAAAAAAAAAAAGGCTGGCAGTGGAGGGAAAACCAGGGCAGGATTCTACTGCTAGGACAGGAAATTTACAGGATGATGAGCATCTTGTAAGGCCAGAAATTAAGAAAATACTCAAAACCAAAAAAACAAAAACAAAGCCCCAACACTCACATTGAACAGGGTATGTCAGAGGGACAAACGAGCCAAGGGAAAGAGTACCCAATAGTTCAAACTAGAACAATTCAAACAGTAAAATAAATATAGTAGTATTGGATCAGAATCTGAAGTATAAAATAAACATCCAGGAATCATACTAATAAATGATAGAATAAATGATTAAATTAGGGAGAAGAAACAAACCTATACAGAAGAATTCCAAATAATTCATGTAGATGCCCTGCCCTCAAGAAGGTGGAGCATAAGTCCCTACTCCTTAAGTGTGGGCTGCACACAGTGACTTCCTTCTAAGGAGGACAGTGTGGGAAAAGGAAAGAGTAACTTCCCAGTGGAGAAACCCTATATGTAGACAAGCACTACCTCAGCCAGGTGGTCAACGTCAACATTAACAGTGATAAGTCAAGTAGGTAGTATGTACCCTAACATCAGTCTAAGCATGAGACAAATCCCAATAGACAGGTATTCTACGACCAGAGGAGTTGACCAGAACTCCTCAAAACTGTCAAGATCATCAAAAACAGTCTTAGAGACTGACACAACCTAGAAGAGCCTACAGAGACATGAAAACTAAACGTAATGTGATATCCTGGAATTAGGTAGAAACTAAGGAGACTTGAATCAAGGATAGACATTAGTTAACAACAATGTACTGCTATTAGTTCATTCATCACAACCAATGTACCATACCGATGTAAGATATTAATAACGGGAAGCTATACAGGGTATATGGTAACTCTATAGTATCTTGGCGATAATTCTCTACATCTAAAACTGTTGCAAAAAATAAAGTGTCAGAAATAGAACAAAGTCACAGAAACATCTACCACACTTAAAACACTTCTGACACCGTATGTGTGAGGTTTTATTCCCACACGAGCAATTCTCTGTGAAACCAGCTGAGTGTCCTATAATTCAATTGGATTCAACTCCAGGTAGTTAAAGCAGAAAACCCCACGTTAAGGGGTCAGCCCCACAAGACTGCCCTCCACTTCAGACGCCAACTGCAAGTAAAAAGGTGGGTCCTCAGATTACTTACACCTTCTGTCCAACTTGGCTGCAAACTGGAGGTTTCCGTGACACACACACACCCTACCCGCACCCCGCCCCCGCCTCGGATTCAATCATTTGCTAGAACAGCTCACAGGCCTCAGAAGAACACTTCTGTTCAGACACATGAACAGGCAGATGAAGAGATACATAGAGTGAGGTCGCCAGAGTCTTGAGCTTCTGTTCCTATGGAGCTGGGGTGCACCACCCTCATTCAACCTGGAAGCTCCCCAAAGCCCATACTTTGGGGTTTATGGAGGTTACATCATAGAGTCATGACGCGTCATTAGCTTAAGCCTCCAGTCCCTCTCTACTCCCCGGAGGATGGAGTGTGAGGTGGAAAGTTTCAAGCTTTTAATCATGGCTTGGTCTTTCTAGTGACCACCCTCATCCAGGAGCCCACCAGGAGTTGCCTCATTAGAACAAAAGACACTCCTATCACCCAGGAAATTCTAAGGGATTTAGAAGCTCTTGTGAACCGGGGTCAAAGACCAAATATTATGGGGCTTCCCTGGTGGTGCAGTGGTTGGGAGTCCACCTGCCGATGCAGGGGACACGGGTTCGTGCCCCGGTCTGGGAGGATCCCACGTGCTGAAAAGATGCTCTTAGTGTTCTTACTACTTACAAACATGTAAGGGTTTTAGGATCTCCATGCCAGAAACCACGGACTGTGACCAAAATATATATTTTCTATTACTTCACACCTGCCTACTCAACATTTGCATGTGGATGCCTAACAGACATCTTAAATTGAGCGCGTCCAAACTCAACCCCTGATCTTCCTCCCAAACCTACTCTACCTACAGTTTCTCCCATCTTAAAGGAACTATAAAAGTCCAATTGTATAGGCCAACTGGATGGACCTTGGAATCATCTTTGATGGCTCTTTTCCTCTCACAAACCACATCCTTTTCAGGCCAACTTACTGGAAACTCCTAAAGTCAGGAACAGACTGGAAGATTAGGAGAAAGCAGGAAAGTTAAAGATGGGGTAGGGGTGGGGTATCTTAATGAATCAAAATCCCTTGAACAGCATCTGGTATATAGCAGGTCCTCAATAAATACTTCTTAAATGTATGAACATATCTCAGAAAAACATACTAAAATAGAAGGATAAATGCCATAGCTCTTTATTATGGAAGCTGACTTAACAATCACCATCTAAATCAATGTTAAAATAAAGGAAAAAATAATGGAACAATTTTCCACAAAATATTAAACCTCACTGTCTTTTAGTGGTTTTCTTCTTTCAACTTACTTATATTTTAAAATGTAATAAATATACAATTCCTTTATAATGAAAAATTCCTTGAAAAACCTTAATGGAAACTCATCTCAATTTTGTCCAACACATTCACTCTTGGAAGGAAGGGGTGTGGAAATGGGAGAAAAAAGGGGAACTTTTTAAAAGCAAATTCACTACAATGTTCTTCATTATTAAACTGGCATACAATACAGCTTGCTCCTGGGGAAAAAAATTTAGTACCACTCAGACACATAAAATTTCAATGGCTTTATAAATTATTTGGTTTACAGATGTAGAGTTTTAAGAAAAGGAAGAGGTTCTTAAGTAAGACATGTTTTAAAAAATCTACAGAGGAAGCCCAAAAGGAGGAAGTGTGGAAAAACAAATTATGGCATACACAGAAATTAAATATGAAGAAAATCTTTTGCAGAGAATTTTAGAGGAAACAATTTTATCATAATGACCATTGACAAGATGGAATTTCAGTGTAAGAATCAAAAAATTTCCTTCATTTCCATCTTTAAAATCAAGGTAAGAGTAATAACGGCAAACCGTTAGTGGTCACTATGTGCCAGGCACCGTTTGAGGCACTTTATATACCTTAAAAATAGGTTACAATATATTACTAATTCTAATGCAGCTTTTTAAAAAACAGCACACATTTTGGGTTTTAACAAGGTTAGCCACAATATTGTAAATCACCTGCTCATAGGGTAATTTTTCCTTAAAGATATGCTTTTCTCATAATCCGGTAAGAAAATGTTAATATTTTCTTAAAACATTTTAAACGGGGCCATTTAGACAACAAATGGGAAATTAAGATTAAAATATAAATGCAAATACTTATAAAAGAATACCTTGTAAGGAGAAATATAATGGTGTTTCATTGACACACAAGTTTATTGATTAAACAATGTATAATACTCTTATAAAGACACCTAAGCTACTTCTTGAACACCGAGTTTTCAATAAGGTAAAAATTCTGTAATGTAGTAGATGACTTCAGCAGCTTTAGATGAATGGAAGTTTTGTTAAATAGGAAACATAAGTGTGTCAGATGGCAAACCTTTTAGAGTCCCATGATTAAAGGACACAGGATAACAATGAATCATCTGAAAACATGTGAGCTGTTCAGGAATATATATAAGCCACAGCTGATCTCCTACTTATTGGTAGGTAATACATTAGACCACATGTGCCGGGTTTAAAACCACAAAGGTCTAACACTGATTCACATGAGGAACGTCTCTTAGAAACAGGTTTTCACATTAAATAAAACTTCAGAGGAAAAAGGGTTGAAGTCTAACTATAAAGAAAAACGTTTGCTATGAAGTAAGTCATTCTTTGAATTTTCATCTTAATAGAACTTTTATTCTCTTTCCATACCATTACTGAAAGAATGCAACGTCATCACAATGCTAAAAAAGATCAACATACTTAAAAGAATCTGTGAAAACTTTTCTTCCTAATTAAAATGTAATCATAAGAGACAAGGAATGACCAAATACTACAAGAGAATAAAACATACTTTCATAGAATATTTACTAAGTATTTCAAATTCCTAATAAAGCACAGTACATTTATTAATATAAATCCAAGGCATATTACCTTTATTACGTGTTTTTTCAATCTGACACAACAAAAGATTTTATTACATGTTAATACCTTTACTTTCTTGATGACTAAACCATTACTTGCCTTGCCATCGATAAATTAAATGAGAAAGAAATGAATGGAAAGGATGGTCAGGACAGAATGAACTAAAAACAAAAACAAAAAAAAACTAAGAGACTTTTAAAAAGTATAAGTCTTTTATGGAAAAACTTTTAAGTAAAACAGAATATGAAAGTTCAAGAAGTCTTAGTTTAATTCTATCTCCATGAACACTGTGAACATCTACTGAAGGCCCATTAAGCATCCACGGCTAAGCTAAACCCCGGGGATACAAGGATAATTAAAACAAGGTCTTTGACCTCAAGGAGGCTCCATTCTAATGGTATTTTTTTCTTCTAAGAACTAAATAAAAGAGATGTTACTCTACCGAATAAAGTCACTGGCTCCATTTCCCATGACTATCCCAGGGCCTGGTCCATTGTGGGCACTTCATAAATGATCACTGAAGCAACTGAGCTGAATGGAGCACAGCTAGAAAGGTCAACAGCATATAGGTAGAGGGTGGCTGACTCCCTTTCTTAAAAGTTGACCTTTCTCGACTTCCAAAGCTGAGAAAACAATAAGATGGAGGTTGAAGTTTTGGGCCCCCTCCCCGACCTCTAACACCACAAAATGGTGGAGTCAACTCTTTCCAAGAAGTTTCTTCTCTGAGTACCAGTTCAGTGGTGCCCCTTGGTAGGAAGAGTCAGATGATTTTGGACCACAGGAAGGATCACCAGCCTATTTCAGGTACTAGTTTAATAACAAAGATGAGAACTGGTTTTGCCTCCATGTTTTTCAAGTGTTACCTGTATACTAGAAAAACAAGAAAGTTGGACAGATGACACTGAAGATTTGTCTAGTAACTGCATTTCAGTTTTGGTCTAAAAAATAAGAAAGAATTCACAAACAAGTAACTTTACAAAAAATTTCACAGAAAAAGGGAAAGGAGATGGGGGGCAGTATACATTGCTTGGGGGAGTTGTAAATCAATACTATTATTCTTACATAAATAATTACATGTCTTTAGTATATATGTTTGTATATGTGTAAGTACATATGTGTATAAGTGTACCTGTATATATGTGTATAAGACTCTTTAAGACACTTAATGTGGCAGGATGAAATACCATTTTCTACTTGTATAAGCTACAAAGCCGTGCTGAATCTGAAGAACTATCCAAGAATTTGCTAGTTTTATTTTCTAAAATAAGGAAAATATTCAGTGGAATCTTTTTATAGTTCATTTTTTCAGTGTAAAGAATTACACTGAAAGAGAGAGAGAGAGAGAGAGAGAGAGGGAGAG
>NW_020173397.1:14205497-14236523 GCF_003031525.2 Neophocaena asiaeorientalis asiaeorientalis
GAAAGGCAGAGAGCCTTATTGGTGGTGACCTTACTCACCATTTGTCTATCTATTCCTGTGATCTGACCAAGCCAGTGTGACCAAATTTGTTTGTTTGTTTATTTTAAATACAGGCAGGGCCAACAAAGGTGAAGTAGGCAGGGGTCTGGGCTATAGGTCTCCTTCCCAACAACCTCTTTAGCAGGTGATATTTACAATGAAAAGACACCTTAAACGGAATTTGAAAATAGACACTTAGTAGCAATCAGTGACTTAAAAAAAAAAAAGGTTGAACAACCTAATTTGTAAGTTTGGTAAAGTTTCCACTGTCAATAAGTCCAAGGTGAGAGTAACAATGTCCACTGTTACCTTCAGGTGACAGAACCCTCCTTTACGTGATGAGACACAGAACCAGCAAGGGTTCTTTACGTTAACAAATCCTCCAGTACAGGTTTAGATGGTAATATCCGAAGTCCTTGCCACAGCTACTTCTGTAATGTGGACTCCTGATCAGGGTCCTTCAAATGCAAACTATTATTGTCATATATTTAATAAGTTAACCATCTTACAGTGCAATGAGAGTTAACTTGTACAGGTACGCACATATTATACTATATTTAGAAGTACTTTTCAACAAATTACACATAATACAACACTTGAAGTAATGGTCTCTACAAAATAACTTAAGTAGAACTAAAGAAAGACCCAATCCTCTAAACAATAAATTCTCAAAGATTTGATTTCAGTTTTCAAATCAGGCCCACTGATTCCACCAAGCCCTTGTGACCCCCACTACTATCACCTAGGATCCCAACCCTCAGGACCTGGGAACAGTGTCAAAAGTGATGTGGAAACCAGAAACCAGACACAAAAGGCACGGTCAACACTTGTGCATACTGGAAAAGTTACCAGACACCCGAAGATATTTATAGTCTTAAAATCCAAACGACTGCAACAAATGTAACATCCTCTTAAGAAAATGCAACTGTGAAGAAAAAAGAATGACACAGCATTCATCAGAGGGGAACATTTATAGACTTCCTACAAGATTCAAGGCCCCACGTGGAAGTGAAGATGAGCAGGGGCACAAAACTCTAAGTGTTAAGAGGAGACCTCAGGCAGGGGCAACCGACTGTACCAGCTGATGGAAGATGCAGGCCAGGCTGTGAAAAATGGAGAGTGTTTTGAAAGGTGAAGGTGGGGAGTGGGATCTTCTGGCAGAGGAACAAACTAGAAAAGCACAGATAAGGAAAAGCCCTCGAGGAGCAGTAACTCATGTAGGTTAGCTGGCAGGTAGGGGATAAGGACTAGGGGCGTATACAGATGGGGCCTGTGTAGGCTGGGGCCCAGCCGAAGGGCACCGTGAAGAACAGTCTGAAGAGTTTTGACATCAAACAGTAGGCTCTGGGGAGAATTCAATCAGTGTGAGCTGGAAAGGGACTTAGGAACAGGGGTACTTTAGGAAAAGACCAGTTAGGAGGTCACTGCAACAGTGTGGAAGTGAAGCGGGTGGGAGACTGAACTAGGCTAGAAAGAGTAAGAAGTGGAGACAGCAAATAGGGGTGAAAGGCCTTACGGAAGAGCAGTGGATGGGGCTTTGGTAACTGAACGTGAGCGCTGACAGAGAAGTCAAAGATGAGATCAGTAGTGGACACTGGTGAAACGAGGGACCAGGAGCTTGAAGCTTGGGCTACAGTCCGTCTTTCCCATTAGCAGGATCTGTGACCTTGAGGTCTTTGTTTCCTTGTCTATAAAGTAAGACTACTAGACATCAAGGTCTCAGAAGTCCTTTACAACATTAAAGTTTTAGAATGTCAAGGTTCCAAGGTTTTAAAATCATTTTTTGAAGCACCCGTGATTCCACAGATAACTGGAATGTCCTCTGTTTCAGTAGATCACCTCTTGACTACCTTGTCTGCCCCTTGTACCCCAGAGTTAAATTGATTGTAGATTATTATTTTAGTTTAACTGTTTTCTGGATTGCAACAGGGTTATCAGAAAGAGCAAAAACTATGGAGCCAAAGAGATTCTTGCTAAAATCCAGATCTGCCAAATGAACCTGTGAAGTTACTCGACATAAGCCTAAGCCTCAGTATTTAATCCACAAAAGAGAGGCACTTCCTGGAAGGACGAGAGATATAAAGAGCTGGGCATCATGTTTAGCTGGCAGGAGATAGCAATTAATGGTAGCTTTCCTACAGATGGCTCTACAGGTGACCTTATTTTAAGGTTTTTATCTTTCCACTTTCCCTCACTACTACTGTCATGCAAGATATCTTACTAAAAAAAAAGGAGAAAAGGTTTTATTACCATAATCTGTGGCGTCTGCAAATTTTTGCCATATTGGACATTCCATTAACAATTACAGGGCTCGCAAAGCTGCTGGCCAACCCAAACAGATGTTTTCTTTAAAACTCCACCAGAAATGTCTCTCTCTAGCCCAGACAGCTTCTCTAACTCCTGATCCGTACGTCCAACTGCCCACTCAGCATCTCCACTTGACCATCTCACAGGCAACTCAAAGTCAGTATGTCCACAATCTATCTCATAGTTTAACGTCCCAACCTCCAAGCCCATCCTTCTCCTGGGGTCACTACCTCGGTCAACACGGACACTATACAACCAGATGATCGTGCCAGACACCTGGCAGTCATTCTTGGCACCTCCTTTGTCTTCACAAGCTATTAGCCAATCCTGATATGTCAATCTGCTCTCCTGGATATCTCTTCAACCTATTTCTCTCCACTGCACGCCTAATCCAAGCTAACATTACCTTTCACCCGAACAAATGCAACAGCCTGACTCATCTCCCTCCTACCTCTTTCTCATTCCCGCACCACTAACAAATTCTGAGAGGAACCAGAGGCAGCATTAGAACAGCAGATCAACAAAAATACAAAAGTGGTCACCTTCCACATAAAGCTTTCAAAGATCTATTATTTTTAGGATAAAATAAAAGATCATTCCATGGCCTTCAAGGCTCTGCATGAACTGGCTCATTTCAAGCCACCTGACCCTGCTCCGCACTCTAAGCCACACTGGCCTCACCCACTGAGAACCTTCATACGTGATCCCCCCTGTTTAGACTGTTCAGTCTTCGCCGAACGCCTTTTCATCCAATTACTATTCATACCTTGGACCTCAGACCCAAAAGCACCACCTCCAGGAAAATACCAGTAACTGATCCCAGATTAGATCAGGTGCCCCATCCGGGACACTTCCACAGTATGTGCCCTTCTCCTTTGAAACACGCATTATATTCAAATTAGTGTCTGTTTCACCTACTTGACCGTAAGCAAAGCAAGAGCAAAGAGCAGGGGCAATACTTGCCTTGTTAATGAATATTGTCCAACGCACAGCGCCTTGTGCATATGAAAGATTGAGTGTACTGCAAATGAATCAATGAACTAACCATCCACCCATCCATCCATCGATCTGTGATACCTCGTGAAGCTGGACTTGACTCTTGATATACAAACAGGGTAGGGTTCATCACCTCACCTTTGCTTAGAATTACTTTCTTTTATTCTAGTTTTTTTTGTTGAATATATGCCTCAGTCTCCCACAAACTAGAACTGTCTAAGTGTTCTGACAGAAATGCTCATACTGGAATTGTGGAAACATCAAAGGAGACTAAAGGCAAGGCAGGGGGTTAAGACCACCCTCGAGCATAAAGAGAGCGAAATCCAAATGAGAGGGAGGTGCAGGAAGAAAGCCAACTATTAAGCTGAGTAGTGGTACACATGGCAAAGGAAGGAAGGAAACAAGACAGCCCAAAACTTCCTGTAAGTTTAGGAGACCTGCTTTTACATAACCAACCTTGTAGAATGCCACATGCACACTAAGGTAGGAGAACCAGAGAGCTAAAGCCGAGGAAAGAAAACAGCCGTGTACAGATCTCTGAGCATTCAAACCATTCTGCCTTCAAGATACTATCAAATTCCTAGGTGAAAGGAAGATTGGAACAGTATTCTCAAGTGACTCGCTTGCCTGTGGGGTTTATCTCATTTTGTTTTATTATGAAATCTCTTCAACCTCAATAGATGCTCATAGAAATACCTGTATGTTATGATTCAACAGGCCCCTGTGTGTGGAATGTGCTAACGTGGGGGCTGGAACGTAGTAGGTATTGCATTTATTAAATCCACCGCCTGCTAGACAGAAACCACATGCATGCAGTGGTGTGGAAAGCTGCAGGAGAGAACAGCCAGCCGCTCCTCTCTTTCCTGGTGGGCATTTCTTACCACAGCCCTGCTAAAGAGCCACGCCCCTTGTGCCTTTGGAGCCATCCCAGTGGAGTCCCACTTTACACCGGGTTAGGCTCTACGGGTCTGTGGGTAAGTTAAAAGACCACACAAGCCTTCTCTCTGTAGTGGGACTCCTTGCCAGAAGCCAAGGCAACTAAAAACAGAAGAGAACAGGGAAAGTTTGGATCTGTGGTCAGGAATCCAGGGCACAGCATCTGTGGCACAGGCCAGGTGCGCCACTGTGAGTGGTGTCAGAGCTGCTCCTTCTCGCTATTCTTGCCGCCTCACCAGACAGGTGGCCGATGCCAGCATGCCCAAGGGTGAGAAATAAGAAATTCTCCTTTGTCTCTATGTCTTCATGAAGGTCTTCATAAATACAGAGGTAAAAACACAGAAGCCACTGAGCAAAATGGGAGACGAGGTTGATCCCTCCGGCAGGGCTAAACTATTTACAGAGTCTAAGCCAGTGTGGAAAACCACCTAAGTCACTAACAGAGAGAGTGGTCCCATCTTTGGGGAATCCTATGCTCTTTACGGTACTGGCTTTGGAAGACATTCTAAGCACTTCAACTGTTCCACAAATGATAACCACCAAAGCCCTTTCCCTGTGGCAATGTCATTTGCTAAACAATCTCTCCAATCACACCATTTCACTCATCAAGCTAAGCACACGTGATGTGAGCATAGGAATGGCTTTCTTTACAGGGAGTCAGTAGGAGACTCAAATAGGCTTGCAGGTCTCAAATATATTAAGGATGTGATTTCCAGACTTCCATGTAAAAGAAGACCTTAGAGACAATAAACCACTACTCTCCCATATCCTTAAAGAAAGGGTAAACCTTTTTTTTTTTTTTGGTTTTTCATTTAAATATAATGAACTAATAAGTAAGATACACAAAAAATTCCTTTATTCAAGGACAGTTAAATAAAACCACAACAAAATTTTACATCCTCTACACCATCTAAAGAACTTACATGAAGGTGGCAAAGGCCTAATATTTTTTAAATTTGACTTTTAAAACTCCCTTTTTCTGTTCTGTGGATGTTGGGTTATATTGTGCAAAACTGATAGCAGGAACACCACTTAGCAGAATGTTTCACCCCACTGTACTGAGGCATGCTGCCAACTAGGCACAGCGGGTGAAGAAATTTAATTTTGTCTACTGTGTAAATAATGTGTATCCCAAGCATTTGCAAGAGCGTTTGGCGCATACTACTCAATAAATATTTGTTGAATGAATAATAAAGTGAACTAACAAATGAAAAAAAAAGAATTTACAAAAGCTGAAATGAAGTTGTTAAAGGAATGTACTGACCTGGAAAAAGAATAACTGCTTTTCCTAAACAACATTATTTTGGGAATACTGGGATATGTCAGGGGGACTATGGCTTGACCTCCTGTCATACTGCATAGAGCTGTGTTAAGTCACTCAATTATACAAAATAATATTTCTCACAATGGGTGTTATAGTTGGAAGACGAACTAAAACAGAATTTTTGCTAAAAACATTTAAAACAAAAAGGATCCCTTCAATAAGAGAAAACCAATGAGTACATTCTTTTTTTGCGGGGCATGCCAATTTGTTCAATCACTTTGGATGAGAGTTTGGCAGTACCTATTAAATTAAATACAGTCAGCCCTCTGTAGGTGTGGACTCAATCACCCAAGGATCAAAACTGTTTGGGGGTAAACGTTCCAGAAAGTTCTGAACCCAACCTTAAATTTGCTGGCAACTATTTACATAGCATTTACATGGTATTAGGTATTATAAATAATCTAGAGATGATTTAAAGTATATGAGAGATATACCTGAAACTTACATAATATTGTACAACTATACCTCAATAAAAAATAAGTAAATAAAATATATGGGAGGATGTGCTACGTTATATGCAAATACTGCACCATTTTACATAAGACACTAGAGCATCCACAGATTTTGGTATCCTCGGGGGGGCATCCTGGAATCAAAGCCCACAGATACCAAGGGATAACTGTATCCATCTCACCCTATGACACAGCATTTCTACCCCTATGTATACACTCAAGAATGAGTACCTAGGGACTTCCCTGGTGGTCCAGTGGTTAAGACTCCATGCCTCCACTTCAGGGGGCACAGGTTCAATCCCTGGTCACGGAACTAAGATCCCACATGCCACATGGTGTGGCCAAAAAAAAAAAAAAAAAGAGAGAAAGAATGAGTACCTAAACTCACAAAAAATCATGTACAAGAGTATTCATAACAACTTTATCCATAAGAGCCGAAAACTACCAACAACCCAAACATCTATCAACAGGAGAACCGAAATACAAATTGTGCCATATTCATACAATGGAATCTATAAAACAATTTAAAAAAAGAACCACTACATATATAACATGGCTGAATCTCAGAATGAAAGAAGGCTGTAACAAAAAGAACATATAGCGTGTGATTCTATTATTTGAAAGCCAAGAACAGATTAAAGCATCTATGATGGAAGTCAAAACAGTGGTTAACTCCTGAGGACGGGGGTGTGAACATGAAATGGGAAGGGGCCCCAGAGAGCCTCTGGGGGGATGAAAAAGTTCTGTATCTTGACCTGGGTGGTGATTATGGGGATATGTACATAAATGCAACACATCAAGCTGTACACTTAAGATCTGTAGAGTTCAAAATATGCAAATTATACCTCAAGGAAGAAAAATCAGTACAGGCCTTTTCATAAAAGCAAAGAAAAAAACAAAGATGGAGGAGGAAATGATACATCTGTCTACATAAAAATGTAAAACTTCCACGTGGAACATAAGTCTTGTAGAAAAGTAAAAACCAACTGATACAACGAGGCATATATTTATAATGTATCAATACATGATAAAATATTGATATCCTAAATATGTACCTCTAAGAACATACAACAATAATACATCTCAAACATAAAATTAACAAAGGATGTCTGTCACCAGGTAATTCTCAGAGGAAACACTAACATGGCGACACGAACCCTGGGCAGTAATCTCAAGCTGAGTAAGTATGCCAGGTAAAAATGGACTGTAACAAGGCCCCGAATGACAGTCAGCCAGAAGTCCACAGTCATCCCACACGGAATCAGTCATTTTCCTAGTAACAAGTTCAAGAAATGCGATACTTCAGTTTTATTTTGTGGCCCCCTCCTCGTGGCAGATGGCACTTTCTGAGCACAATCACAAGACTGAGGTCGGATTTCCATCTTCCTCCACTAGCAACAGCCAACCTTTGCCTGGTACTGAGAATGCGGGGGAGGGGGAGGGTTACCTGCTCCTCCCCTCGCAGGTGACTTCTGTTGCATCCCAGTGAAGGTTCTGAGATGTGGGTCAGTTTTGTGCCAGTGACATCTGATCAACACCTTGTACTCATGAAGGGCCCAGAGCACAGATGGGCTTTTCTGGGCACTCCCGTTCCACCCTTAAACTCTGAGAGGGGACCCTCTCGGGTCTCCTGCCCTGCCTCCAAATCCTTCTTATAAGTACCTGGTGGAGTAACATGGAAAGAGCTTGGGGGCAGATTCTCCTCGTACCTGGGTCTTCCAAGAATCCTAAACTCTCATGATAGACAACACTGAGCCTTTAAGAATGTGTTAAGATTTCAGCGATGTCCTTCTTACCCACTCTTTCGGCTGTCACCTCTTCCTTGTCTACAAAAGGTCAAACAGTCTGTGTGTCCATTCAGTCTCTTCTTGTGACCCCACGTAATTCAGTTGGCCTGGCTGCCTTGCAATCTCAGCTCTAATGGGCTCAAGAAAGAGAACTATGATTTTATATGTTATCTGGCTTTTTTCTCCTTGTGGCTTTTTATATCCTAAGCAAAAGGGCACTTCAGAAAATATTACAAAAGGAATGAAAATGAAAACACAACATATCAGAGTTTGGGAGATATGGCTAATTTGGTGCTTGGGGGAAATTTATAAATTTAAATGCTTAGATGAGGGGAAAAAAAGATCGATCTACAAACCAGTCATCTAAGCTTCCAACATAAGAAGCTGGAAAGAGAACAGCAAAGTAAACCCAAGATAGCAGGAAAAAGGAAATGACAAAGATAAAAGCAGAAATCAGTGAAATAGAAAACAGACCAAAAATACACAAAATCAATTATTTAAAAATTGTTTCTTTGAACAGATCAATAAATTCACAAACCTCTAGCTATACTGACCAAGAAAAGACACAAATTATCAATACTGGAGATGAAAGAGGGATCATCACATTAAAAGGATAAGACAGACAAACAACTTGGATGAAATGGAAAAATTGTTTGGAAAGTACAACTTTATAAAACTGACACAGCTAAAGAGAACACCTTGACAGTCCTATATTTGTAAAATATATTGAATTTATCAAAAGCCTTCTTACAAAGAAAACCTAGGCCCAGATGGTTTTACTAGTAAACTCTAAGGAGAATTAGAATTAGAGAATTCTAATTCTGATCTCTAATTCTAGAGAATTACAATTCTTCCTTATTCCTGAACAATAAGGAAGAATTAATACCAATCTTACACAAACCCTTTCAGAAAAAAAAAAGAGACTATTTTCTAACATATTTTATGAGGCCTGCATTACCCTGATACCAAGTCCAAATAAATATATTCCAAGAGAAATCTACAGATCAGTATTCCTCATGAACACAGATGTAAAAATTCTTAACAAAATATTAGTAGGTTGAATGCAGAAATATACAGAAATGGAAATACACATGAGTGAGGTTTATCCTAGGAATACAAGGTTCATTCATCATTCTAAAATCAATAAAATTTGATTTTAACAGAAGAAGAAAAACCATATGACAATTTCAATAGATGCAGGGAAAGTATTTGAAAAAATGAGACACCTATTATTATAGACAAACCAAGAATAGTACGAAACTTTTCTAATCCATAAAGAACATCTATAAGAAGCATACAGCTGACACCATACTTAATGACAAAAGACTGCATGCCTTCCCCATGAGGCTGGGAAAAATGGCAAGGATGTCCACTTTTGCACATCTACTTAACATTTTATTGGAGGTCAAGCCAGTATAGCAAGACCAAAAAAAAAAAGCATATTGGAACGGAAAAGTAAAAAAGTAAGAAGACTAACAATACCAGGTGTTGGCAAGGACATGGAGCAACCTGAACTCTACACACAATAGCTGGTAGACGTGTATTATGGTACAATTACTTTACCAAAGGGTTTGGCAGTATCTCAAAAAGTTAAATACATACCACATGGCCCATCTATCTATGTGTGTGCCCAAAAGAAGTTAAAACAAACATTCACACAAAATCTCACATAAGAATGGTCACAGTTGCTTTGTTTATAACAGCCCAAAACTGACAACTCAAACATCTTTCTAAGGAGAGTAGACAAACTGTGGTCTATTTATTCAGTTGAATACCACCCAACAACAAAAAGAAATGAACTACTGATATGTGCAACAACATGGATCGACTTCAAAAACATTAAGCTGAGTAAAAGCAGCCAGACCCTAAACAGTACACATTCATTTATTATAAATTCTTTAAAATGCACAAACTAGATCTAAAGTGCTAGGCAGATTAGTACTTGACTGGGGCTGAGGATGGAGATTTGACCATGAAGAATTTCTGGGGGTGATGAGAATGTTATGTACAGGGCATTGGCAAACTATGGCCTGCAAGCTGGCTGCCTGTTTTGGTGAATCAAGTTTTCCTGGAACACAGCCATGCCCACTTATTTATGTGTTGTCTATGACTGTTTTTTGTTTGTTTTTTGCAGTACGCGGGCCTCTCACCGCTGTGGCCTCTCCCGTTGCGGAGCACAGGCTCCAGACGCGCAAGCTCAGCGGCCACGGCTCACGGGCCCAGCCGCTCCGCGGCAGGTGGGATCCTCCCGGACTGGGGCATGAACCCGTGTCCCCTGCATCGGCAGGCGGACTCTCAACCACTGCGCCAGCAGGGAAGCCCCTATGACTGTTTTTAAACTATTAGGGCAGAACTGAGTAGTTGCAAATGAAATATTATGGCCCACAAAGTCTGAAACATTTTACTGTGTGGCCCTTTACATACAAAGTTTCTGTTTTTTAACTCTATCTTACTTGGGATGATGGGGTTATAAGGTTGTATGAATATGTCAAAACCTATTGAACTGTATGTTTAAAATGGATCTCTTGTAGATCACGTATCTCAGTAAAACTAATCTAAAAGGAATAAGTACTTTGAAGAAGATAAATCATGATGCAAAAACAAAATATGAGTCCAAGAATTTAAAAAAAAGACACAATATAAAACGAAAGGAACAAAATTGGGTTAATAAATGAACTTTAACAACTGAAAACATCTTTCACACATAACGCATTATTCCTTTATTTTTAGGCTAGACTATCCTTTTTATTGTCATACAGCTGATTGGAAAATACTGTTTTAGAGTAGGCAAAACTTGTAAAAGGCAAGACAGCTCTATGTGGCCTCTATTAACTCTCTCTCGACATCCCTTCCACTCCCTGTCATCCTCAGCCCACAACCCATCTGAGGGAAAAGACACACTGACACAGACAAGTGCCTCATTCTGTCCACCCCAGAGAGGAGAAGCAATCTCCACTTATTCCTAATCCTAAGGCTCCAAGCAACAGCTAGACTAAATGCCTACTTCAAGATCTCATTTTCAGTAGGAACTTTGTAAAAAAGTGAGTTTTATAATACTAAAATAGTTGTGAAATGGACATTTTTATAATATAAACTATAATAATTAAAAAAACAAGAAGGTAAAAAAGAGCTGGGGGGGCGGAATTTGTTCCCACTTAATCATAAAACCTGACTAGAAACTTACTATGAAAAACTTGTAGAAAACTGTTTATCAACAAATGTGTGATTTTCAATCATCGACGAACACCCCAAATAAATGACGTATAGAATGAAAATTACCTTATAGTAACTGACTGATTATTTAACATTGACTGAGTGCCAGGCTATAAATTAACTTAGAAGTTAAAGTCATGGTATATATATATATATATATATAAAACTTCACATTCTAATTCAACATTCATTTGCCCATGCTTATTTGTTATTAAGACCACATGTTGGCACTGAAGTATTTTATGGTTCATTTGAGACAAACACGCATAAAATTGTGGGAAACAAATAGAGCCCCAGAAGTCTGTTAAAGGCAAGATACTCAACTCCAAGGCAACCTGTTATGAGGCCCTCTGAAGCCTAAAAGTATCTCTGTGGTTGAAAAGAGGTTTGTCTTAATAAAAAAAAAAACTCCACTGCAACTGTAATGAGATTGCAACTGTAGCAACTACTCACCCAGTTTTTATTTTTATCCCCCACACTGGAAAACATGGATCCCATTACTTGTTTATTGAGAGAAAGTGTGCCAAGACTTTAAATGACATCTTCAACTAGTTGTGTATTTAAATTTTGCAGGGTAAAAGTGTCCTTTTTGTAAATGTAATCCAAACCATATATCGAACTAGTGAATAGTGAAATAGTATTAATACAAAGGACTCCTTCCTTGAAAGACACTTTGCTATACCCTAAAGATGAAAATGTCAAGAGAATCATCACAGAATCAGCCACACACACAACTATCTTCAAAGTGCATTTCAGACAAGGCTGGTATTTTAAAGCAAGTTCCTCCTGATATTTCTGAGTTCTCTGTAGCATACCACAGTTAAAATAAGGCAAAAAGCAATGAAGTGGACAAGAAGCTAAGCAACAAGAAAGTATAATAAAATCCCCAGGGAAAAAAATTTTAATTTAAACCCACGGTTTTAAATTACCATGGCTTCCATGGTAATTTACCATGGTTTCCATGACCCCACAGGTTAAATACCAACCAGCTTCCTCATTCCCTCCCTGTAATCACTCATGTACCCTGTGCCCACCCACTGGGCACACAATTCAAATTAACAAACCTTTAAAGAACGTCTGTAATTTGTTAAGCATTAATGATAGATACATAAGTGAAAGAGATGCAAACCCCTGTACTAAAGGGCTTTTCACACTGTAGGGGATACCCAACAAACTACCAGCACTCTACAGTATAGCGCTCAGGGAGCCCAGAGCAAGAGGTAGCTGCGGCTGGGGAGGGAATCCTTCCTCGAAGGGGGAATACTGCAGCGGGGTCAGGATGTATAGACTCTTACCATCCATACTATAAAGGGCAAGGGAAGTAATCTGAATGGAGAGAATGGTATAAACCTTGGCATGCATCATAATCATCTGGATTATCTGTGTTAAAACACAGACTCTGGGCCCTCTCTTCAGACTTCTGACACAGGGAGTGCCTGAGAATCTGCATTTAAAGTCAAATCCCAGAGGATGCTGATGTGATGCTCTTGACCCATTAAGCACACTTTGAGAACCACTGGTATAGGCAGATGTGTATAACCTATTTGGAGAATCCCATTACCTTCCCATGGTTGGAGTACAGGACAGCATTAATTTACAAGTTCCTTCCCACCCCCAAAAAACTGTTTCCATTCCATTAGTTCACTTTTATTTTCTTTTTTAGGTGAGCTACACACACTTTAAAGACCATGACAACCAGGATAATAATGACCAATGTTAACATAAAAAAAGAATTATACGGTCTAACAATAATTTTTATGTGAAATATTTTTAAATGCAGCAATTTTTTTAAATTGTTGAACTCTGGGCATTTTAAAACAAAGTTTAAAGCTTTCACAAACAAATTATCTTAAATTTACTTTTAAACATTCAAGTGTTTTCTACGACTTCACACCTAGGATGGCTCTAATGTAAAACGGAAACTAACAAGTGTTGAGAGGAATCAGAACCCTCATACGGTTCTGGTGGGAATGTAAACTGGTGGAGACATTTTAAAGGAAGTTTCGTGCTTCCTCAAAAAGCTAAACAGAGAATTACTGTATGACGCAGCGATTCCACTCCTAGGTATATACTCAAACGAATGGAAAGCAGAGTCTCAAACAAATACTAGTACATCAATGTTCACTGTGTGCCATAGTCTAAATGCTCATGTCCCCTCAATATTCACGTGGTGGAATCCTAATGCCAAATGCGATGGTTTTTAGAAGGTGGGGCCTTTGGAAGGTGCTTAGGTCATGAGAGTGGAGCCCTCATGAATGAGATTAGTGCCCTTATATAAGAGATCCCACAAAGCTGCCTAGCTCCCTCCACCAGATGAAGCTACAACGAGAAGTCTGCAACCCAGAAGAGGGCCCTCACCTGACCATACTGGCACCCCGACCTTGGATTTCCAGCCTTCAGAACTGTGAGCAATAAATCTCTGCTGTTTATAAGCCACCCAGTCCGTGGCATTTTGTTACATAGCCTAAACGGACTAAAACACTACAGCATTATTCATAACAGCCAAAAGATGGAAGCAACCCAAATGTCCATCAACAGATGACTGGATAAACAAAACGTGGTATATACTTACAATGGGATATTATTCAGCCATAAAAAGGAATGAAGTTCTGATGCAAACTACAACATGGATACACCTTGAAAACACTGTTCTAAGTGAAATAAGCCAGACACAAAAGGAAAAATATTTTATAATCCACTTACATGAAATATCTAGAATAAGCAAATTCATAGAGAAAGAAAGGAGATTAGGGATTACCAGGCGCTGGGGTGTGGGTGGAATGGGGAGTTATTGCTTAACGGTTACAGAGTTTATGTTTGGGATGATAAAAAAGTTTTTCAAATAGATAGTGGTGATGGTTGCACAACACCATGAATGTAATTAATACTACTGAATTTTAGACTTAAAAATGGTTAAAATAGCAAATTTTATGTTATATATATTTAACCACCAGAAAAAAAGCTGGAATAGTTTAATCTCAATTATTTGTCCCAAAATCCCACTGGAGACTGAATCGCTGATATTAGTACTTTGATTTCAGTTTAGCTGAGCCCTTAAACTACAAAGACATGTCAGACTGCTCCTGTTTTGTCTATAGTATTTATATGCTCACAAAGAAAACCCACTTATGAGAGGAACTTCCCTGGTGGTCCAGTGGTCAAGACTCCGTGCTTCCACTGCAGGGTGCAAGGGGCACGGTTCCATCCCTGGTGGGAGAATGAAGATCCCACATGCCACACAGCGTGGCCAAAAAAAAAAAAGAAAGAAAGAAAGAAAAGAAAACCCACTTATGAGAGACTAGGCAACAGTTTTAATGAAATTTGTATGGCAAATAAACTGTCTAGTGAAAGCACATGAAGTGTTTTGATAAACAGGCTGGCAGGATACATCATGTATCAGAATGATATCTCTGCCCATAATTTTTATTTGCTTAGCCAGAATATGAATTTCCAGTGGTATATGGTCTCGCTTGCTTCTGGTATCCTCAATGCGCAATACATTTGGAACTTAAAAAAAATTATATTAGAGTCGAATTATATAATGAGGCTCCTACAATACAGCAAATTTGTAATAATCTGTGCCTCTGCTATACTTCCCCACTTCACTATCTTTGATTCTACAACCTCTAACCTGTTTGAAATGATGCACACTCTTGATTACCTACCTCGAGACTGTTAAGCTCCTAAAAGGTGGCTGTGACTCTGCCTTCACTCTGTATCCATAGCTTCTGGCATATACAAATTATATCAGCGTTAAGTCAAAGTTTATGAGTATAGCATAAGTCACCTGGAGGTGGGGAGAAGAGGTTAAGGACAGCTCAAATCTATGAATCTAAAAATTCTTCTATCCTTAATATACAAACTTGGTGTCTGTTAATATCACCTTAAAAATCCTAACCAGGAGTTCCAGTTTTTCTATCAATAATTAAATTATCCCAGTCATGTTACTCTTAGAGAACCATTTTGAAGAAAGATAGATCCACTTGAGAAAAAAGACAAGTTCTCATATGTCTTTAAACTATAGCAATACACTTGATAATGTAAAAGAGCTCCATTCTCTAAATCTAGACACTGCTTCTCCAAACTTCTCTCATCCATGAGAACACTAAAGAATGACATGAGAATCCAAGAAACTTAATGAGCTTGTGAATTATTATTTAGGGGAAGAAAGATGAAGACTTTGGACACAGATGTGGCTTTTGACAGCTGCAAGCATAAAATTTAGCTCCTAGAAAGCTGTTAGGTGCTTAATTTAAAAATCCCAGGATTCTAACAACGGATACCACCGTGTTACAAAAACCCTAAGATGTACTTTCCAGTGACAAAATCTTTCAAGTTTCTTAACGTTACGGAGTAAAATGTTGCTGAGTTTAGCAGGTCTTTTTTGACCCTAAAAATCGTAACATATGTCATAAATCATCTTCTTGATAATAAGGTATCAATACAGCCACAAAGGAAGAAATCCCACAACGCCCATGTGAGCTTAGCAGAGGGTCCTGAGCCTCAAATGAGATCACAACCCTAGCTGACATCTCAACTACAGCCATGTGAAACCCTGGGCAGAGAGAGAACCCAGCCACAGTGGGCCCTGACTGCTGGTCTAGAGAACTGTGGAATAATAAATACCTGTTATTTGAAGCCACTACGTTTGTGGTAATTTGCTATACAACCATAGAAAACTAACACAGTCATCTAAAGCACCTCTAGGTGTTGCCTAACTTAATCTGCTATTACATGACACCTTCTTGAAATCATTCATTTTAATAGGGTGAAAAATTTAGAATATTCTAATTAAATGATCTTGACTATTAAATGTCTGACCTCAGACCAGGGAGTAGCTAAAATAATGTATTTAATAATATATATATAAGCTGTTAAGGTTTCAGAAATCTTACACTACTTTCTGACTCATGGCCTGAATTTTACCCAGAAGGCATCTTGATCACTGTCAGACGCAACCACCTCGTTTTCTGGACAAGCCGCAGAGAGGGTGCTGACGTGCCCAGGCTCACAGCATTAAAGACCAGGGGAGTAAGAGTGAGAGCCCGGGTCCCCAGCACACGGAGAAGCCTGTCAGGTGGCCTCCTCCTAAAGATACTGGTAGTTGGCCTTGACTATAGAGAGGGAGAGAGAAAGGATATCTACTTTGTTAGCTACTGCATTAAAATGCCTGTGAAATAACTACTGCATGCTTTAGAAAAGTGGGTTTTTAAAGCAGATACTGGAAAAGAGTCAAAGACTAAAAGCAGCACTAAGGAGGTCAATGGTAACTAGAGCACAACTACCGTATTATAATAATGTCTTCCTTAACTTTAAAGCAGTGGTTCTCAACCAGGGACAATTCTGCCCCCCAGGGGACAGCTGGTTGTCACTACTCGGGGAAAAAGGACAGCGTTTCCAGCATCTACTGGGTAGACGCCAGAGATGCAGCTCAACATCCAATAATACACAGGACAGCCTGCACAGCACAGAATTATCAGGCCCAAAACGTCACCAGTGCCAAAGGTGAGAAAGCCCGTGGGAAAGTATCACAGGTGTCCCTCTTTATCCTTGCTGACCCCTCAGCACTGTGACATACCCCAACTGCCCTCTCTTAAACACTCGAAAGGCAAAGCTCTCCCATATCCCAATTTTCCTTGGCTTGGGATTTAATCACCTTTTCCTTGTCTTGAATTTAAACACAGGCTAACTTTTTTAACTCTTATTTTCAGCAAGTTGTATCCTGCTCTGACAGCACAGACCCATCTGCACAGCTCAGTGTTCCTTTTTACAGGCAAAACCAAAACACTATGATGTATACTTGATTTTAACAAATGTACGTTTTATACACTGATCAAAATTCAGCAACCTAGGGCTAGTGAAGGACTAATGGAACTTGAGTGCACAGTACAAGAGTTGAGAACCACTGCTAAACTGCTGGCAGCAAATAAATATCACATGGGGCAAGCAAATCATACAAATGGCTGACGTGATGAAGGTGCCAAAACAACAGGAAGTGGCAGAGGCTCCAGTGATGAGGAGGGCAAGCTTCCGTCTAAGGGGAGAGCTGCTACTCAGCTCAACCAACTCCGGCCACACAGGAATGTGGGCTCAATACTGTCAGATATCCTGACTTCCCAAGAAAACTTGGATATCTCGAGTTGTGTTTGAAACCACCCAATTTTAACACGTTGGCTTATAGTTTTAAAGTATTTTATGGGTCCAATATTTCAGACCGCCACTTTGAAATGTATGGTCTGGGAATTATAGTAAGGGCCAATGAAGAGGCTCCAAAGGGCCTATTCAGGGTATGCTCAGGACATCAGATGGAGTGGTAGGGACTCTCAGGATGAAGCTACATGACAAGGCTCCTAGGGGAGACCAGCAAGTTCCAGGGTGACTTTAGCAACAATGATTATAACATCATAACCATAACAATAAATCATAAACTCTTCTTCAGGACTGTATGTCAGGCACTAACTGAGGCACTTTTTGTGTATGAACATATGTAATCTTTCCAACAACCTTATGAGGTAGGTATTATTATTACCCTCATCATAAAGATGAAGAAAATGAGGTAAGTGAGATTAAATAATTGCCAAAGGACCCAGGACTAGTGAGTCGTGGAGCTGAGATCTGCACCCAGGGAGGCTCCCTTCAGAGGCCAAGTTCCCAACCACCACCCATCACACTTCTCACGCTGACATCTGCAGGCAGTGAGTTCCACCTCTCTCACTACCTGTACCTACACATAAAATATGCTTCATCAATCTTAGTTCTTATCTACGTGCCAACATTTAGATAAGAAAAAGCTGCAACAAGGCTCAGTGTCCTCTGTCTGAACATGTATGGAAATGCAAACATTTTTTTCTAAACGAAAATGTTAACTCTCTGCTCTCCAGAAATCACGTGGGCCTAGCAAGATGCAGTCCTTCTTGTTAGTCGAAGTTTGACTTTCCTAATGATAGTTTGTGCTTCTTCTTACATAAGAAGACTGACAATCAGATGTGGATGTCACACTCTCTTGCATTTAAGTCAAGAGCATACAAGAATTGGTCATGCTCTCTGATCAGAGTGGGAACTGGGTCAAACGATTCTAAACCCACCAGAGATTTCTGGCACACACTTGTACTATACAAGGCAACTGCATAGACACTACACATGGCAGCATCATTACTAAAACTCCTGTAAATGCATGTATTAGAAATCCATAACAACTTAGCAAGCAAGATTATACCTCAAAGCAGCTAGTTTGCAAATTAACTCACATTCACTTCCTCTAAAAACAAGAGCCCTCACTATAATAAACTTAGGGAAACTGGCAGTTCTGAGATGAATTTTAAAAAGAAAATTCATGTATACCTGAAACTAATGCAACACTGTAAATCAACTATACTCCAATAAAAATCTTTTTTAAAAAATTCACTTTTCACCTTTCATAGGAGCTTTGCTATTTGCTCTTCTTCACTGAGCCTATTTTCCATTTCAGCATCAAAAGCTCCAAGGAAAGAATGAGTTGTCATTTTATTCTTGCAGATCAAAAATTGGTCCAATATTATTAAAATTATAGACTCTATTTAGAGATGAAAAGGAACTTAAAGTATTTTAAATGCCATTACTCCCAAATATGCTTAGAAATCCAAACAAAATCTCATTTAAAAATGGACAGAAATTTAAATAGTAGGGAAAACAACTCTGCATATACAGAAGCATAAATACAGATCAACAAGTAAATTTAACAAGATGCTAACATATAATATACATGTGTTAGCCATCATTTTGAAGAAAGCACTACAAATATCAGTATTAGTCCACCTCCCTTAATATATGCCACAGTCTAAAACATATATATTTCCTACTTTCTCTCCAGTAAATAATACTGCTCAAACTTTTTTTTTTTTTAATGAAGCAAATAGGGAAAAAAAACACCCGTCTCTCTCAGAACACCAGGCAAATAAATATGCACAAACCATGGTGGTGCTCCCAGAAGGGTGTATTTAAGTCCCCATTCAGTCTTGGATCTTCAAAACAAACAAACAAAAAACAAGTAACAGGGCTTCCCTGGTGGCGCAGTGGTTGAGAGTCCGCCTGCCGATGCAGGGGACACGGGTTCATGCCCCGGTCCGGGAGGATCCCATACGCCGCGGAGCGGCTGGGCCCGTGATCCATAGCCGCTGAGTCTGCGCGTCCGGAGCCTGTGCTCCGCAACGGGAGAGGCCACAACAGTGAGAGGCCCGCGTACCCAAAAAAAAAAAAAAAAAAAAAAAAAAAAAAGAAACAACTAACAACAAAACTGAAAGATTCTTTCAGAAAGTAGTTTTTAGAATTTAATTGTTCAAACTGTTAAAGATGAACAGGAAAAGATCACCCAAAGTATACACAAAGAAAGAGAAATTGTACATGAGATTAATTCAGTATTCTTTAGAAAAGAATGGTAATTCAAATCCATATTTACCAATGTCAATATAACTAAGTCTGGACATTACAAAGGATCTCCCAAAATAGTCAATAGCCCACTTACTTCTAGTAATATTGGTTATGGCTGAATTCCAGTATAACAAAAAAATAATAATAATAACCTACCCTAGAAGTCTACTGGAGTTCACTGTAACGGGATTTGAGCTATAATTAAATTTGATTAGTTTGGTTCAAACCTCAAGTTCAAAAGAATTAACAGCATGAATGGACGAAAAGCCCTTTTACACGGGCATTTTGAAAATATGAAAAGGGCTGACACAGCAAGCATCAAAGACTTTAAAAGCAATTGACCCTTCCCAGAGCAAAGGAGAAGTGCTAACAGCTGAAACTCAGATGCTGCATGCAAAGAAAATAAAGTTCCAGATGGTTCCAAAAGCTTGGTAGTTTATTAAATATTAAATACTATTGTTTTTAACTGGATTTTGCCCAGGGATATCCAAATGTGTCATCTATAAAATGTGAAAAAGAAGTTCGATTCTGTCCACTGAAAAACTGAAGCAAAATTTTCAAAAATCGCTAGCATGGAGGAAGCTTCTCAAGGAGTTACATGACTTTCAAATAATCACGATGTTTAATTAAAAATAGAAACAAAACACCTATAACCTTTTCTAAAAAGCCAAAATTGTTTATCCAAAGAAAAGAAGACTTCACAGAATTTATCATATTAGTATTTCGAAATATTTAACTCTTACTCTGTATCAGGGGATGGTTACACACACATGCACATGCACACTTGTTCTCCCTTTAAATTACCTTATACTTTTGGTGCATTTTAAAAAGCAGAAAATAAGTAAATAATTTTTTTTTTTTAAATGGCCGCACCATGCAGCACATGGGTTCTTAGTTCCCTGACCAGGGATCGAACCCACACCCACTGCATTTGGAAGCGCAGTCTTAACCAATGGACTGCCAGCGAAGTCCCATAAGTAAATATTTTCTAAAATTTTTAAAGAGAAAGTAAAAGCAACCAGCATAATAAATTTGGCCTACAGAACTTCGTTAGTGACTGAGAGTTAACACAGAATTTAGAAGCAGTTTAAAAACATTAGACGGTTTTATATATGAAAGTTTCTTGTATGCACTGTTTTAAATATATATATATACACATATATGGAAATGTGTTTATACACATTCACACATATATCACATGTGTATATATATAAATGTAAAAGTGTATATATAATAAGTGTGTATATGTGTATGTTGTATTACATACACACACACACACACACACACGAAACCAACGGTCCCTTTTCAACAAAATGAAGTTATTTAATTCAGTTTACACACCCTGCATTTTTAGATGGCACCTTTAAGTGAGTTTTTATGTTAAAAGTTTTCTCTTATTACCATGCTATGTCTATATACTTTGGGATTTGGAGGAGAGCAAAGACTGTTTTTCATGAGATGGAAACCGCCTGTGCCAAATGAAGCAGGTGTGAGATATCTCAAAGATGAAAGGAGTCCTCCAAATAACAACATCATCCTGTAATGCTTTCTTGACATGTACAATTTTGCTATTCCTCTCTCTGAGATTTAATATGAAGCATTATGTTTGTGATCTTTCCTAACAGAGATGAGTAGTCGGATTGGTGCTCAGAATTCTAGTGGTTTCCAGGGTTGGGAAAAAAGTCACTTCAACATGGATCTGACAAAATGGACAAGAAAGGGAGCCACAGCAGACAGGCTATTGTACGTCCTAAATGCTTATTTCTTAAAGCATTAGCTTTAGAAGCAAAAAAACTGTTGATGTAATTCTTTTATTGTGAAAACCGTTTATTTCAGATCATTAGCTTCAAAGTAACTCAAAGCAATCCCCCACCAAAAAAAGAAAATCCCATGAAGAAATCAATCATAGTGGTTACTCTTCCTTTTGCCCATTAAAAAAAAAAAATTATGCTGAAGGTGACACATGTATCTTTCAGGAATTTCTCATTACATTAAAAAAATTCTACATATATTTACGACAAAAGGTTTTACTAGAGAAGAAAAAGTAATAATTTCTCCACTTTCTGTAATAATATCCAACAGTTCATTTTTCTCCTGATTTACCAAATGGTTCTAGAATTTAAGTTTTTTCTTTATTTCAAAAGAAAACAAGAAAATCTTTTAACTGAACTTGGTACCATCCAGCCTAGTGGATCTCACATATCGTTGTGCATCAGAATCACCTGGAAGACTTGTAAGGCACAGGTTTCGGGTCTCACCCCCAGAGTTTCTGATTCAGAAGGTTTGGGGCCTGTGAATCTGCATTTCTAGACGGTTTCCCTGGTAATGCTGCTGCAGTTGGTTCAGGGACCACACTTTGAGAACAAATGATCTAGTCAATATTTTCTTTCTCTTGGTAAGTAGCAAAGTTGGTAATGAGGAAAAAGGAACACCGAAACATGGTATATGATATACTATATCCTTAATAGGAATAAAGACTTCTGACCCTAAGAATTAAAGAGAAGTTGACATAAAGGAAATCTAAGATAGGCCTCAGAGATGGATTTAGCCCAAGATTCAGAAAACTATTTCTGTAAAGAAAATAAACATTTTAAGCTTTGCAGGCCACACAGTCTCTGCCACCACTACTCTGCCACTGCAGCATGAAAGCAGCCACAGACGAGACATACATGAATATGGGCCAATAAGGCTGTCTTAAAAAAACAGGGTGGGGTCTGGTACGGCCCACAGGTTTACCAACCACTTTTTTTTTTATTCACTTATTTAATTTTTGGCTGCACTGGAGCTTCGCTGCTGCATGCGAGCCTCCTCTAGTTGCTCAGAGCGGGGGCCATTCCTTGTTGTGGTGCATGGGCCTCTCATTGCGGTGGCTTCTCCCGATGCAGAGCACAGGCTCCAGGTGCGCAGGCTTCATTAGTTGTGGCTCGCAGGCTCAGTACTTGTGGCACATGGGCTTAGTTGCTCCGCGGCATGTGAGATCTTCCCGGACCGGGGCTTGAACCCGTGTCGCCTGCGTTGGCGGGCGGATTCTTAACTACTGCGCCACCAGGGAAGCCCTTACCAACCACTCTGACAATGAGAAAACCAACACCCAGGGAGATCAAACAACTTCAAAAAGCACAAGAGAGTAAGTGACATAACTGCAACTAGAACTTCAGTATACTAATACCTGACAGAGTAAAGAAGCCACTGTTAAAGTAATATTTTGATAAAGAAAAGCCACAAAATAGAATGTGTTATGAAACTTCATGTACTTTAATAATCAAAAAGAAAAAATGACTTTACTAAACAAAAGGGTATGTTTTACACTCTCTCATTAATGCAAGACATTATTATTTAATATTTCTGAGATTATTTCTAAATAGGAGGCTTACACAACAGAGGACACTGCCTGAACTCTTGTCACATGGCCCCCTGCATCTAACGCTGGGCTGGAGCACAGCCTATGATGGAGCCTTCTGATCAGCGACTGGGGGAAATGGAAAGTCATGGGTTTCCCACTTCTTACCCTCTTAGTCGAATTTCACTAAGACTAAGTGAATGGATGCCCTTCCTTACAAAAATTATTCATGATGACACAAGTTCTCCCACATAAAATCCAGAGGAGGTAGCAAATTTTAAAACTTAATGTGCAGACAACTAGGTTTGCTCTTAATTCTAGTTATTAGATAACTAAATTTAAACAGAACATTTAGCTGATAAGTCAACATGTTTATCTTTACCACACAAACAGCTAAAAGTATGGGATTATACTTATATACATATACGCACATAAGCAATTATATATGTATATGTAGGCACACACACGCACACGCACACACACACACAAACACATACTCTTTATGCTTTCATAGCTGCCTAAGCTCTTAGTCTTAAAACTGACATTTGAATAAGTGAATATATTTTAGCAGTTGATAAAGTAAATTTTATGCATCGCCTTACAACTATCTACGTCAGTTTATAAAAAATAATAAGCCCGTGCATACATATTATGAAAAATAAAATATCCTGCACTTTAACTATCAAACACAAACTCAAAAAAGTTTTCTCTAAAGTTGCTGGACAGTTACAAGTGTGTATATCCAATTCTGGATACAAATGATGAGTTCTAAATCTGAGACAAAGTTTTAGACATGTTTGATGTGTCCTGAACCATGCATGAAAAAGCATGTTATTTACACATCAAAGCAGCCCTGAGTATCCGAAAACAACTAGAGTGAAAAATGCCCAAATCTAATTTCATCCCTGTCCACACGCTTCTTTGAACTAATAATTCAGAGAACTGGTCAGTATGTTGAACTAATTAGCATGCTTAATGCTTGCCAACTTTGATGGCTCCAATTCTTTATATTAAAAAGTAGAATATTTTTTAAATAATTTTTTAAATGCACACACAAGCAAATTTGAGAAAATGCAAAAGCTAGCACAAGTTGACATGTGTTGAATAATGCCTCAAAAAGCCCCAAAATATGGGTGACACCTGTTTAATACTCTCTAAGCTCTGAAACGGGTTGTAAATGATTTTGGGGTTTCGATTTGCATGAAACGAATTAGGCAACATTTTTTTCTGTATCTAGTCATTTTCTGTAATAGTCAGCATGCACCTACCTTTATTTCAACATGAAGAATCAAAATTAAGTGTTCCTGGTAAGAGGTTAACGCTTTGTTTTTTTAATTGTACTGAGAGCCACTTCACTCAAAATCTCTGAAGCGAAATCCCACACCTAAGAGCCAAGGGCAGAGCATTTGCCTTTACTACTCACACATCTGAGCCTCAGGGAAACATTTCTTACAAAGGTCACTCTAACATTTACTTTTGGTAATCAATGAAAAACCCATAGTAAATAGGTTACTAAGTATTATAAGCAGTGTTAATTAGCTAGCAGCGCCCTGATTTGGGGGGCGGGGGGCCAAGTACCAGATGGATTTTTTTTTAAGTTCTATTTAATGTTGATATTCTAAGACCCATTCCTATAATTTACATGAGAACATTACAGAGAGCCCTCCAAGCAAATTCCATCTTGACTTGCAATTCTATTTTTCCCTTCTAACTTGAGGCAAGAATTAGGCATTCAAAAAACAAAGGTTAACAAAGGTCCCAACCCCAAAAGGAGGTTAAGTACACGTGATTACAAGCAGGAAGTCCAAGCTCAGGGTTTTAGTACCACTTGAAGCATAAAAAACATTCTTTTAGGGCTTCCCTGGTGGCACAGTGGTTGAGAGTCCGCCTGCCAATGCAGGGGACAAGGGTTCGTGCCCCGGTCCAGGAGGATCCCACATTCCGCGGAGACGGCTGGGCCCGTGAGCCATGGCCGCTGAGCCTGTGCGTCCGGAGCCTGTGCCCCGCAACGGGAGAGGCCACAACAGCGAGAGGCCCACGTACGGGGTGGCGGGGGTAGGGGTGGGAACAAAAAAAAATTCTTTTAAAGGCAGCTAGCATACTTTTTTTTAAGAATGTTTCCCCCAGTATCGACACACGGATTCCATTACTCTCCTCTACCTTTTTCCATTTTGTAAATGGGTTACCTAAAATTCAACTCATCCAGAGAAGGGGTTTACTCCCTGACTGACTATTCATTCCTATACTTGCCAGCACTTTCACTACTGATGAACTGCTTTACAAATGCATAGACGTGCCCTTCCACATACAGGTAGCAGAAGCTCTCTGAGGGGAGAATCTTTGACCTCTTTTGTCTTATCCACACACTGCTAACTCCATAGCTCTGAGCCCCACACGTAATAAACATTTTCAGGTGACCTAAAACCACTGGATCATCACCTGAGCAACAATATTTATCTCCCAACCACAGTGAACTTCTTTTAAGCTGCAGTATACAAAGGAAATTTCCATAATCTGTCTTTTGCATTAAATATTTCATATTAAATTCCAGTCTGCAGACCCTCCATTCTAGGAAAGGAGGCTAGGTTAAGAGTCAAATAATCTCGGTTCTCAGTTTACCTTCACCACAGACTAGCAGAGTCATCTTGATAAGTCATTTCAGGTCTTGTATTTTATAGAATAGTGTGAAGAGGATAACTCTCCAAGCAAAGATGCTTCATGTTTGGATAAAATAAAATACACAGCACCTTTTCTTTCTTCAAGTCAATGTCAAGATTATTTATACCATATGGCAATGTAGCAACAATAACAACAACAATAAAATGAGCGGTCCAAATTATGTAAGGAAATAATACTATCTCCTGAATCAAAGCTAGATGAAGACCTAAGCTTCTAACCCACTGATGTACACATATTAAAGGTACAGTGGTTCAAGAGGAAATAGGTCATTCTTACAAAAATGGAAAGAAAAAAAGGATAAAAGATACATAAAAGTTTTAGAATGTTTTTAGCCCTTTTTAAAGAGATGATTTAGAAAGGAAAAAGATGGAAAACACATAAGTTTGGGGGGTTTTTATCAGTTCTGTCAGTTAAAAAAAAAAGGTGAAATGTCTTAGAACATCAAAACATCTTTCAAGACTGGGATGTTCAAAAATATGAACACAAATACCTGAGGAGGAAAAAACAAGCAAACAAAAAACACATTGCTTGGCACCTAACAAGGAACCAACTCAAATTTGTTCCAGATACAGACCCACATCTATTAAAAAATAGACAAGAGACACTTCACCAAAGAACATCTAAGGATGGCAAATAAGCACATTCAATATCATTACCATACAGCCAACTGATTTTCTACAAAGATGCAAACGCATATCAATGGAGAAGAGATATTCGTTTCAACAAATGTTTTTGGAACAACTGATCATCCATGCGCAAAAGACAAACCTCAGGGCTCCCCCCTGGTGGCACAGTGGTTAAGAATCCGCCTGCCAAGGCAGGGGACAGGGGTTCGAGCCCTGGTCCGGGAAGATCCCACATGCAGTGGAGCGGCTAAGCCCACGAGCCACAACTACTGAGCCCGCGAGCCACAACTACTGAGCCCGCGAGCTGCAACTACTGAAGCCTGCGCACCTAGAGCCCATGCTCCGCAACGAGAGGCCACCACAATGAGAAGCCCGCGCACCGCCATGAAGAGTAGCCCCCACTCGCCGCAACCAGAGAAAGCTCGAGCGCAGCAACGAAGACCCCACATAGCCAAAAATAAATAAATTAAATTTTTTTTAAAAAGAACCTCAACCTAAACCCCACCCTTAAATAAAAATCAACTCAAAATGGATCATAGATGCAAATATCAAATATAAAACTTTTAGAAGGAAACATGGGAGAAAACCTTAAGGACTTGGCGTTAGGCAGAGTTCTTAGACACGACACTCAAAGCACAATTCATAAAGGAAAAAGTTGATAAAATGGACTTTGCCAAAATTTTAAGGTTTTATAAATAATACAGTTCAGAGAATGAAAATACAAGCTAGAGAGTATCAGAAAGTAATTATCATGCAAATCACATTAGTGACAAAGGGCTAGCATCCCAAACATATAAAGAACTTTCGAAATATTAAAGTAAGAAACAACCTGATTAAAAAATAGACAAGAGACACTTCACCAAAGAACATCTAAGGATGGCAAATAAGCATGTTCAATATCATTACCATTTGGGAAGTGAAAATTAAAACCACTATGGGATATCATTACACACCTATTACAATGGCTAAAATTTTTAAATCCTACCAAAACTAAGTGGTGACAAAGGTTTAGAGTATCCATTGCTGGTGGGAATGCAAAATTGTACAGCCAATGTATTAGAGAAAAGAGTTTTGCAGTTTCTTATAAAGTTACCATACAACCCAGCAATCCCATTCCTGAGTATCTACCCTAGAGAAATGGAAATTTATGTTCACACAAAAACCTGTGCATGAATATTTATAACAATTCTCTTCATAATGGCCCCAAACTGAAAAGAATTCAAGTGTCAGGCTTCTCTGGTGGCGCAGGGGTTGGGAGTCCACCTGGATGCAGGGCACACAAGTTCGTGCCCCGGTCCGGGAAGATCCCACATGCCGCGGAGCAGCTGGGCCCATGAGCCATGGCCGCTGCGCGTCCGGAGCCTGTGCTCCGCAACGGGAGAGGCCACAGCAGTGAGAGGCCCGCGTACTGCAAAAAAAAAAAAAAAAAAAAAAAAAAAGAATTCAAGTGTCCTTCAATGGGTAAATGTATAAACAAACTGTGGTATATCCAAACAGTGGAATAATTAAAAGGAACACACTATTGTTACACACAACAACTGGGATGAATCTCAACAGCACTATGACGAGCGATAGGAACTAGTCTCAAAAGACTTTATATTACATGATTCCATTTAAATGACAGATCCGCTGTTGCCAAGGATTAGAAGTAGGGAAATGAGTATGACCACAAAGGGATAGCACAAGAGTTTAGGGGATGATGTGAATATTTTGTACCCCGATCGTACTGCTGGTTATATTAATTTATACATGTTGTTAAAATGTATAGCTCTGTACACTAAAAAGAAGTCAATTTTACAGTATGGTAACTTAAAAAACAAAATAAACAGTAATTACTTGTTGTTCTTGCCTGAGATAAATATAGGAAAATGGGAAGGAGGAAGAAAAGCAATGTATTTAATTTTTAAAAGCTTTTCTGGGATCTCCATGGTGGTTCAGGGGCTAAGACTCTGCACTCCCAATTCAGGGGGCCCAGGTTCGATCCCTGGTCAGGGAACTAGATCCCACATGCATGCCACAACTAAGAGTTCGCAGGCTGCAACTAAAGATCCCGCACGCCTCAACTAAGACCTGGTGCAGCCAAATAAATAAATGAATATTTTTTAAATAATAATAAAATAAAAGCTTTTCTGCCCAATAAAAGCCTACATGCAGTAATACAGCTAGAATCCAAATCTTAGTTTCCAAACACCACGCTCCACTAAAAGAAATCAAGGGCTCCTTGGAGAAGTGGCTGATTACAGGATTGGGCAGGTAAAGTACAAAGACTGGGACACCTTGATATACCAATAAGGAAGTTCCCAAAGACTAACAGGGAAATGTGTAAGAACAGTAGGCTTGAAGAGGCTCCCACTGCCCAAATTTGGGGCAGTATGAGCATCAAAAAGAGTAATAATGGAAATGGGTTATGATTATTAAATAAAAAAGAATCTACAGGGCTTCCCTGGTGGCGCAGTGGTTGAGAGTCCGCCTGCCGATGCAGGGGACACGGGTTCGTGCCCCGGTCCGGGAAGATCCCACATGCCGCGGAGCGGCTGGGCCCGTGAGCCACGGCCGCTAAGCCTGGGCGTCTGGAGCCTGTGCTCCACAACGGGAGAGGCCACAACAATGAGAGGCCCGCATACCGAAAAAAAAAAAAAAGAATCTACAACTGTGTTGATGGTTGCACATATTGGTGAATACACTAAAACCCCGTGAATGGTTACTTTAAATCGGTGACTGTATGGTGCATGAATTATATCACAATTAAGCCATTAAAAAAAAAAAGAATCCATAAGTATATAGGGATACTAAAAAAGGGACCTGGGGTGGGGAGACATGGGGTGAGGAGGTGGTAAAGGAAGAAAGCTCTTCTTTACAGAAGAATGCCAGCTAACAAATTCAAAGGAAAAGGACAGTATTAGGAAAATCAGCATTTTGCAATCACCAATGTAATAAACACTTCAGGCAAGAAGCATCCACAGATGTTAAAACTATTGGGTGAAAGATTATTGGGAAACAGGATAATCACATGGTCTCTGAATATTACCCCATAGATTACTTCTCGAAAACAAAGGAGAAATGAACGTCTGAAGTACAGAAAGCTAGGGAACACCAACGTAATCAAGTGATTAAACTTAGCTTCACCAAGTATGGGACACTATGTGACCCCTGGCACAATGCCACAAAAGTATCCAGCACCATCCATGCAATATCCATGCACACTCACAAAATTTAATATGTAATCTGAATATAATCATAAGGAAATCAGACAATCCAGATTATGGAACTGTTCATAGAACAACTCTGCCCTGGACTCTAAAAGAATGTCAATGCCATGCGGGGGGAAACAACCAAAAATGTGTGATCCTTAACCGGATCCTGGAGAGAGGAAAAAAAAAAAGTTAAAAGCTTTATTATTGGGACAACAGGAAAACTAATAAAACTGACCGTATATTAGATAATATGAATGCATCAATGTTACTTTTCTTGGGAAGGATAATGGTATTGTAGTTATGACAGGAATGACTATTCTTAGGAGATATATGCTGAAGATTTAGTGATGAACTGTCCTGGGATGTGTGTGCTTCCTACTTAAAGTGTTTCAGGAAAAAATACTGTAGCGAGAAAGACGAACAAAGCAGACGGGACAAAATGTTAGTCAGTGAATTGGGGGAAAAAGACATGTTTTAACTTGTCTGTAAGTGGAAATTTTTCAAAATAAAATGTTGGAGAGAGAGAAGAAAAGAAAAAGAAGATGTTACTATGCATTTTAAAGCCTACTTACTTACATTCCCAACAGAGAAAAGGAAATACATACACTGATATGAAAAGATCATAAGAGTTCAGTCAAAGAATTCCAAGCCCAACTCTGCCCTCTGCTAACTGTATTATTTTATGTAGATCAAGTTACTAACACCACTGAATGTCAGTTTCTCATTGGTATTGAATAGGCAACTGCCTGTTAGTTCATAACATGGTTTACAAGATAGACGAACACTACAGATTGGCTGGGAATCATGACTAGATACATAGGGGGTATGCACTTTTCAAGCACTCAGTTGACATTTATGATTCTTTGTAGGATTACTGTAAAGATTAAATGAAAAAACATATGCAAAGTACCTAGTCTGGTAAAGTGGCAGAGTCTGAATAAATTCAATCTACTTCCTCCTTCAAATACAGAAAAATAAAGTGACAAGAACTTACTGAGAGGTTACTATATACCAGACCCTTTGGTGCCTTCACTTAATCAAAACTAGTCCAAAACTTAATGATTCAAATGTGTTATCCACACAACACAATTTTTTCAGACTCTTATTAAACATCCATAAGGAAGAAGAAAGAACCTTTGTAAACAGTTGCATGAACCAACATCCATAAGGAAGAAGAAAGAACCTTTGTAAACAGTTGCGTGAACCAACAGATAAATCAGCAGAGAGTGTAACTTTCACAAGATCCTGGTTGCTCCGTGTAAGACATATCACTGTCTCCTCTAAACACAGATATTATTGATATCTGCTCCCAGGCAAAAGGCATACTTAATTTACCCTCTGAAGAAAACAAACTTCATCCCAAAGTGATTTTTAACTTGTTCATCACTCTATTTCCCAAAACAGAAGTATGGAATAATTCACGGATAAACAACAAGGAAAACTCATCACATGTAAATCAAGATATAGAGGAACTTTATTAGAAAACTTGGTACCAGTTTATAAGCTTCCTACACACAAATTTCATCATTTATTTCCCAAATATAGTTAGGATACAACACACTAAACTGGTAAGATCGGCATGCTTCTCTAAGAATCATAACTTATTAACATAATTACCTCCTCTTTAAAAAAAAAAAATCAATGAAACACAGTTGAGGCCAAAGAATTGTTATGAATGGTTATCATTAAGTGTTGTTAGTAAGAAATTTTTTTTTTTTTTTTTTTTT
>NW_020173397.1:14237037-14237721 GCF_003031525.2 Neophocaena asiaeorientalis asiaeorientalis
CAACAATGAGAGGCCCGCATACCGAAAAAAAAAAAAAAGAATCTACAACTGTGTTGATGGTTGCACATATTGGTGAATACACTAAAACCCCGTGAATGGTTACTTTAAATCGGTGACTGTATGGTGCATGAATTATATCACAATTAAGCCATTAAAAAAAAAAAGAATCCATAAGTATATAGGGATACTAAAAAAGGGACCTGGGGTGGGGAGACATGGGGTGAGGAGGTGGTAAAGGAAGAAAGCTCTTCTTTACAGAAGAATGCCAGCTAACAAATTCAAAGGAAAAGGACAGTATTAGGAAAATCAGCATTTTGCAATCACCAATGTAATAAACACTTCAGGCAAGAAGCATCCACAGATGTTAAAACTATTGGGTGAAAGATTATTGGGAAACAGGATAATCACATGGTCTCTGAATATTACCCCATAGATTACTTCTCGAAAACAAAGGAGAAATGAACGTCTGAAGTACAGAAAGCTAGGGAACACCAACGTAATCAAGTGATTAAACTTAGCTTCACCAAGTATGGGACACTATGTGACCCCTGGCACAATGCCACAAAAGTATCCAGCACCATCCATGCAATATCCATGCACACTCACAAAATTTAATATGTAATCTGAATATAATCATAAGGAAATCAGACAATCCAGATTATGGAACTGTTCATTTAACAACTC
>NW_020173397.1:14237879-14298197 GCF_003031525.2 Neophocaena asiaeorientalis asiaeorientalis
GGAGAAACCTAACAACCAAATGCAATGTGTGATCCTTAACCGGATCCTGGAGAGAGGAAAAAAAAAAAGTTAAAAGCTTTATTATTGGGACAACAGGAAAACTAATAAAACTGACCGTATATTAGATAATATGAATGCATCAATGTTACTTTTCTTGGGAAGGATAATGGTATTGTAGTTATGACAGGAATGACTATTCTTAGGAGATATATGCTGAAGATTTAGTGATGAACTGTCCTGGGATGTGTGTGCTTCCTACTTAAAGTGTTTCAGGAAAAAATACTGTAGCGAGAAAGACGAACAAAGCAGACGGGACAAAATGTTAGTCAGTGAATTGGGGGAAAAAGACATGTTTTAACTTGTCTGTAAGTGGAAATTTTTCAAAATAAAATGTTGGAGAGAGAGAAGAAAAGAAAAAGAAGATGTTACTATGCATTTTAAAGCCTACTTACTTACATTCCCAACAGAGAAAAGGAAATACATACACTGATATGAAAAGATCATAAGAGTTCAGTCAAAGAATTCCAAGCCCAACTCTGCCCTCTGCTAACTGTATTATTTTATGTAGATCAAGTTACTAACACCACTGAATGTCAGTTTCTCATTGGTATTGAATAGGCAACTGCCTGTTAGTTCATAACATGGTTTACAAGATAGACGAACACTACAGATTGGCTGGGAATCATGACTAGATACATAGGGGGTATGCACTTTTCAAGCACTCAGTTGACATTTATGATTCTTTGTAGGATTACTGTAAAGATTAAATGAAAAAACATATGCAAAGTACCTAGTCTGGTAAAGTGGCAGAGTCTGAATAAATTCAATCTACTTCCTCCTTCAAATACAGAAAAATAAAGTGACAAGAACTTACTGAGAGGTTACTATATACCAGACCCTTTGGTGCCTTCACTTAATCAAAACTAGTCCAAAACTTAATGATTCAAATGTGTTATCCACACAACACAATTTTTTCAGACTCTTATTAAACATCCATAAGGAAGAAGAAAGAACCTTTGTAAACAGTTGCATGAACCAACATCCATAAGGAAGAAGAAAGAACCTTTGTAAACAGTTGCGTGAACCAACAGATAAATCAGCAGAGAGTGTAACTTTCACAAGATCCTGGTTGCTCCGTGTAAGACATATCACTGTCTCCTCTAAACACAGATATTATTAATATCTGCTCCCAGGCAAAAGGCATACTTAATTTACCCTCTGAAGAAAACAAACTTCATCCCAAAGTGATTTTTAACTTGTTCATCACTCTATTTCCCAAAACAGAAGTATGGAATAATTCACGGATAAACAACAAGGAAAACTCATCACATGTAAATCAAGATATAGAGGAACTTTATTAGAAAACTTGGTACCAGTTTATAAGCTTCCTACACACAAATTTCATCATTTATTTCCCAAATATAGTTAGGATACAACACACTAAACTGGTAAGATCGGCATGCTTCTCTAAGAATCATAACTTATTAACATAATTACCTCCTCTTTAAAAAAAAAAAATCAATGAAACACAGTTGAGGCCAAAGAATTGTTATGAATGGTTATCATTAAGTGTTGTTAGTAAGAAATTTTTTTTTTTTTTTTTTTTTTTTTTTTGCGGTACGCAGGCCTCTCACTGCTGTGGCCTCTCCCGCTGCGGAGCACAGGCTCCGGACGCACAGGCTCAGCGGCCATGGCTCACGGGCCCAGCCACTCCGCGGCACGTGGGATCCTCCCAGACCGGGGCACGAACCCGCGACCCCAGCATCGGCAGGCAGACTCCCAACCACTGCGCCACCAGGGAAGCCCAGTAAGAAATTTTTTAAGTTATATTAGGAACTAGAGAAAGCTAATTACTTGACAAAAAAATCAGGATAAAAAATAAAGGCCTTCAAACAAAGGAGCTATATCCTTATATTTATTATGCCTTCCAATATTTTCATTAGATTAGGACAGTAAGGAACCAGAAGTGTAAGACTGTCAGAAGCAGAGCGGTGGTCCAACCCAGGTAGTCTGGCTGCCAAGCCCGTGGCCTGAACCAATGTGCTCTGACACCTCCAGGCGACAGCAAATCCAGCCCAGGAAAGCAGTGAGAAGTCCAGACACAGTGAATGGTCACGGTGGATTAGAAGTGGAAGACGGACGATTCCAAGATTCCCAACGGAGAAAAAAAACCAACAACAAAAAACCCACAGAACTACAAAAAACCATGATTTTGAGGCTGTCACACTAAATAAGTGAAAAAGGCAAATCATGTACCCCCAAAAGGCAATTATAAACTCCAAAGGGAAAAAAAATAAGAGAGTTCATGCCCCAAGTGTTCAGCAAATTAAAATATGGACAAATTTTACCAAGTGATGGAATGCAAGAAGAGAGTCTATTTGATTCCCATGTTGGAAACATCTCCTTCAGGGTAACACAGGAAGATGTGTTAGCAACACAAAAGGAACAACAATCCTGCACACTACATGGCCTAGTGATCATGCATGAAGTCTCAAATAATACACACACTAGTTCACTGGCGTTCAACTTTTCACTGGTGTTCAACTTTTAGAATCAACCCAGAAACGTCACGAAAGAAGTGACTGTGGGTGAAGGACAGGATGAAACTGTCAGCCATCTTCATAATCTAGGATCAAAGTGTAGGTGAGAAAAAGTCAATCCAGAAAGCGGTAGTTGAAGGTGAAAGAGGATATGGTGGCAAAAAGGAAGTAAGAGCCTCATCTTATAAAAAGAAAGAAGATGCTGGAAGTTTGTGGGATAAGAAATAAAGACTCAAATATATGACTTCATGTTTCTAAAATAACCAGAGGAATGAAATTTGTGTAACCGAAAAAGGTTGGGGAGGAGCATAATGCCAGCTCCATCACACCCTCCACTCCAAAGGCTCAGGAGAGTGTGTCTAAACTGACAAATGAAGACACAGATGCATAAACATATTATTCAGAAATATGGATGTAATAAGAACTAAAAATGGAAACAGTTAAAAGAGGCTACCTCTGCAGACTGGGACTAGAATGAAGAGGGACAGGGCAGGAGACTTGCTTTTCAAGGTAAAATCTTCTTTCTCTATTATGTGAATTGCTACCAATTATTACTTTGATAAAAAAAATTTAAGGATTTCCCTGGTGGCGCAGTGGTTGAGAATCCACCTGCCAATGCAGGGGACACGGGTTCGATCCCTGGTCTGGGAGGAGCCCACATGCCGAGGAGCAACTAAGCCTGTGCGCCACAACTACTGAGCCTGCGCCCTAGAGCCCGTGCACCACAGCTACTGAAGCCCGTGCGCCTAGAGCCCGTGCTCCACAACAAGAGAAGCCACGGCAATGAGAAGCCCGCACACCACATCGAAGAGTAGCCCCTGCTCGCCGCAACTAGAGAAAGCCTCCGTGCAGCAACGAAGACCCAATGCGGCCAAAAATATAAATAAATAAATAAAATTTTTTTTTTAATTTTCATTAAGTTGTAAGTTTAAATTGTCGTTATTTTAGAAGATCGTTTTAAAAATAAAGTATTTCATACAGTGTCCAAATCTGGTATTCTTTTTTTCCCCAGCTCTTTATTTTTATTTTGTTATTATTTTTGGCCACGTCACGCGGCTTGCAGGATCTTAGCTTAGTTCCCCGACCAGGGATTGAACCCGGGCCCCCTGCAGTGGAAGTGCGAAGTCCTTACCACTGGACCACCAGGGAATTCCCAGCTTTTTATTTTTTTTTTTTATTTTTTTATTTTTTTTTTTTTGCGGTACGCGGGCCTCTCACCACTGTGGCCTCTCCCGTTGCGGAGCACAGGCTCCCGACGCACAGGCTCAGCGGCCACGGCTCACGGACCCAGCCGCTCCGCGGCATGTGGGATCCTCCCGGACCGGGGCACGAACCCGCGTCCCCTGCATCGGCAGGCGGACTCTCAACCACTGCGCCACCAGGGAAGCCCCCCAGCTTTTTATTTTTAAAAATAAGTTATCGACTTTCTTAAAAGTTACTCAGACAATACAGGGAGCTCACATATACCCTACACCTAGCTTCCCTAATGTTAAGAACTTAACCAGAGTATGATTATCAAAACCAACTCTTAGCATTGCTGCAATACTAACATCTAAATTATAGACCTTATTTGAATTTCCCCAGTTTTTCCGCCTAATATTCTTTTTCTCTTCCCAGGATCCCTCACTGCATTTGCTTGTTGTGTCTCCTTCGTCTACTCCTGGGTGTGACAATTCTTTTTTGTGACTTCGACGTTCATCACTTGAATAAAGTAGTGTCTGCCAGTTCTTCCAAATGTGAAATTACAGTTGTAATTGAAAAACAGCTTTAAAAAAATAGCTTGAGGGAAACACTTTACGACTGTGATATTCATTTTTGGTATGTTAAATATACCTATTGGTTCTTGTATTTGAGAGATGAATAATGAAGTACGTATGGATTAAATAAAATAATATTATTCAGGAATCTTGGATTGGAGAGTACTATTTATTAAGCTTTGTTTTTTATTTTTTAATTCGAACCACTTTTAAAAAGTGCCAAGCAATCAACTCAAGAGCTTCAAGGTTCAGACACACTGAAGTTTCTGCCACCAACATTTAAAACACAGACATCGTGTGCCCTCTAGTGTGCCATTTCTATAACGCAACCTTTGCATCAACAAATTCAATAACAAAAAGCAGAGTGTTTTCACAAAGGAAAAGAAATACCCTCTCATCAATTTCTGCTTCTCCACTAGTCAACAAATTATCTGTTAATTATTTGGCTAAGTACCAAAACCATTTCAATGCCAAAGACGATCAACTCTTTCCCATCTACTGGGTTATTTCTCAGAATATATGTGAAAGCTCAGGAAACAAAAGAGGACAGAAGGCTAAAATCAGTCAAAGCATTTTCAAGCAAACTTCACAAAGGCTAGAGGAAAGAAGATGTTGAAATCAATATTACTGCCTAATTCAGAAAGCACAGTTCATTGTGTTCTGCCTGTATAGATGGCTCCATTTCTATTGTTTAGAATCTTCTAACACTCAGAAACTGTGCTCCCCTTCAAGTTAACAGATGTGGTCCAAGTCTCACAGATATACTACCACTTTGTTTTCACACAATTTACTGAAAAATTCTGAGCGCAATGAATAGTGAATTTATCTGCAAAACATGAGCAGGAAGCAAAGTGTAACCAGAAACACAGGCTTTAGCATCACATAGGCTGGGCCTCTGCTTCCAGACTTGCCATATACTACATATACTAACTAGCTTGCTTTTCCAAGCCCATGCTACTGATCAATTTTAAAACAAACAAACAAAAAGGTTAATATCTTACAGTTTTATCTGAAGATTAGAAAAATACAAGTAAAGTATTATACATGATCAGAATTCAAACTGTAACTGTTATCATTATATAACCCCAGGGTAATCTGCTACCAGATAGTAAAACCCATTTTCAATAGCTCTTTTAAATGACTCCCTGCAACCACAATCCTTTATTCATATATAAACATTCTAGATTTTACCTTCACATTTGGTTTTCTTAATACATATAGTTTCTTTCTTAATACCTCTTATAAGATGGTGTTTGCTCAGACGATAAGATAGTACACAATCCTAAGACTCTCAAGAGTAATTTTTACCCAGTGTTCATAGGACATAGTTTGCACGTAACTGATAAAAGATTTTCTTCATGAATAAGTTGCTTACTATTTTCATATGTCATTTCAAAAAGTGTTTTACATATATAAAATATTCATAGGAGCACCCCCTAACAAGAAATGACAAAATTAAAATAAGGGCTATTTGCGGAAGACACAAGAATACCAGGAAATATGATAAGAAGAGACAAGGAGAAAATTAAGCTCACTGGAAGTGCAGAAAGTTGAGATGGCAGAAAACCACTAACTTGCCTGGGAATTAAGTGAGGACTGACTCCATGATTCTTGCCAAATGCATCTTAGGCCTAAGCATCTGCTGGAGATTTTAAATATCTAAGTATTTACAACTAGTCTACTTCTGAAAAGTGTGATTAAGTCCTTGGTTTGTTCATCAAATATTTTCTGAGTGTGCTGTATGTCAAGGAATCTCCTAGGTGTTGGATTAATAGAAGGGAACAAAACAGGCAAGAAGCACTTGCCCTCAAAGTGTGTATATTCTATCAGAGGAACGCAGGAAATAAATTTATAAACAAAAAGTGAAGATAATTTCAGATAACGGTACTTGCTAGGGTACCAAGTGAGCGATCGGGGTTTTGGCAGGTGTATGTTAGCTAGAAGGGTCAAAGTAGGCCCCTCAGAGAAGGAACATGTGAACTAACACCTGAATGATAAGACCAAATCAAGCAAACATTTGGGATAATAGGCACTTAAAAGCCATTGTTCTCCATGAATATCTCTATCTCCTTTTGCTTATGTCCTCTGATTAACTTTTCTTTTTAACATCATGGAGACTTCTAGTTGCTGAGAACTTGTTTTCCCCAAACTCCTGGCACTAATGTCTACTTAAAGTTTCAAAAATGAGAAAGATATAAATATGGACTATGAATTTTAAACATATATTTTCCTCTCCCCCAAAATTCGTCTGCGTATAAAATGCAAACTATATAGCTCACCATGGGGGCTAATATCATGGGCTCTCAAGTCCTCGGTTTCCTCCCTTACTGGATGTAAGACTCTGGACGAGGGACTTCCCTGGTGGTCCAGTGGTTAAGAATCCGCCTTGCAACACAGGGGACGCCGGTTCAACCCCTGATCAGGAAACTATGATCCCACATGCCGCAGGACAACGAAGCCCACGCACCACAACTAGAGGAAAGCCGCGCACCCCACAATGAAAGATCTCACGTGCTGCAACCAAGACCTAATGCAGCCAATAAATTTAATTAATTAATTAAAAAGCAGTGTATAAATGGAGAAATCATTAAAAAAAAAAGACTCTGGACAAACCACAGCCTTACTAAGCCTCAGTTTCCACAAAGCAGGGATCATGTTTTGGGTTACCGTATTATTTGAAATAATGCACGCTAAGAACTTAGCACAGTGACTGAAACATTGTAAATATTTGGTAAGCATTAGCTATTATTTCAATTGTGATTTACATATTTTTTAAGGAAAGTGTCTACATATAGTATATCAACACAGGTATTCTGAGATCTTTAAAATCAAAACAGTATAAAAAAGTAAGTAACTTTGAAATAAATTCCATTTTCAAAATAATGATTACAAAGAGACTGACAAATGATTTTTAAAGAAGAGCTTCCACACTGTTCCCACAAGGGCAAAGGTGGCGGGGAAACAATAAGAACAGACATCAAAATTTACAGAGTAGAATTAAATGTCCAAATAATTGTAGTCTAGACAAGTGCTCTGGATATGAACAACAGGGTCCCCAACTACGGCGCTTAAGTCAGCGGTGTATGAAATGGTTCCCTTTCAGAAGGAATTGAGCTTGAACTAGAAGGACTTCAACAGATAAAATACAGCAGACACGGTAGGGTGGTGACTCAGTAACTGCAGTCCCAAGCCCCTCTTTGCCAGCCTTTACCTACCACACTGAAAAGCTGCATACATATTCAACTTCTCAATCCCCATGCAACTCAGGAGAGCTTTAGACACCTGGCCCAAGAAAGCTTTGTTTTCCAAGTAAACAGACGGACAGATAATGCCTCCTGCCTTTCCCACTTCTTCATACTTGGAAAGGGGCTGTGATGCCAAAAAGTGTGGCAGCCATTTTGTAACCATGAGTAATTTAGCCAGAGTATTAAGGTTCCCCAAGCAGAATGAAAGGGCCTGCATCCTCATGCCCTCATTTAACCAGTACACCAGCCTTAGAGGGACCATCTCCAGATTTCCTGTTACAGAGTGAGAAAACAAAAAAGTTCTAATACTAAACTGTGTTTAGTTCAGCCACTGTAGTCAGATTTTGTTATTTACAGCCTATCTGCCATCTAAATTAACACACAAATATGAAGGGACAGGATATTTCACATGAGATGAAAAACACAAAGGAACATCCTAGACAAAGCTACTTCAACATCATGGTGTATGATGCTAACATCTAAAAAGAATTAAAAGACAGTTTCCACCTTTATCCAACAGCTTTCCTATACGTTTACACTGAAGATTCATACTATTGATTTACTTCTCAGTAAACCCTACACACAGGAACTAGTATCTCTTCTAGACAACATAGCCAACACGCAACAATGGAAATATGTAGCCTTTTCAAAACTGTACAGTGCAAAATGAAATCTGTCCAAAGAATGAGAAAAGTAAATAGCAGCTGGTTTTATGTAAACAAAACATGAGAAAATATGCACTAAACGGCTAAAGCAATTTTTCCACATTAAGATAATTTTACTAAATTGTTCTTTCTAAAAATGTTTGTTTATTTAAGAGATGATGAAAAACTACGCTAAAATCCATATTTGAGGAGTAATAATTTTATGTTCTCTGGATTAAAGAATGAAGTATTGTGCATTCCTCACAGACCATCTCTAAAGTTATAATAAAGTAAATGCCATTAGGTGACATTTTATAAACCGCTTGTGATGAAAGGCAATATTTCATTTGTTTAATATTCCCATTAATAAGAATGTCTTATTACACACTGACTGAAAGCCTGAACAATAAGACAGTGAACAAATTCCAAGAGCAAACAGATTTTTTTCTTTTCCCATGAAGCTAACGTTATGGAATTTTAACAGATGTTCTATTTGGTCATAGTTAATAAAATGAATTATGTAGGATTAAAACAAGGTTCAATATGTTTGCATTGGACTTTAACTGAAAAACGATTTCACATTAAAAGTTTGGAAGGATTTACAACCTTTTTTTCCCTTTATAGTGAATTACTAAGATATATGGGGAAAAAAGGGAATTAATTACTTTTCTAATGAAATCAGGCTTATAAAAACTATTTTTTCCAGGTGTAAGAAGATGGAAATCTCAGAAAAGGGTACACTCTTTGGTACTTCAGCACCTATGTAATGCGAATACCTTACAATGTAGCGTGTCAGAGGCTGACCCCCACCCAGCATAACTCCAAACCCCACAGAGCTCCCCCCGCACTTTGAAACGGTCACAGTGTCTAACGGCATCTGAATGAAAGGCAATCAAACTTAAAGGAATGGAAAAAGCAACGAATATTTACTGAGCTCTGAGCTTGTGGAAGGTGTTATTGCAGAGCCTGTGCATACTGCAAAGAGGTCAAAACCCAATTACTGTCTTCAAGGGTAACTTATATGCTGTCTGGGAAGAGCAGGCGTAATTACACATAGACAGACAAAACTGAAATGTAAAGACAGGGGCTTCCCTGGTGGCGCAGTGGTTAAGAATGCACCTGCCAATGCTAGGGGACACGAGTTCGAGCCCTGGTCCAGGAAGATCCTATGTGCCGCAGGGCAACTAAGCCCGTGAGCCACAACTACTGAGCCTGAGCTCTAGAGCCCACGAGCCACGACTACCGAAGCCCGCACGCCTAGAGCCCGTGCTCCGCAACCAGAAAAGCCACCGCCATGAGAAACCTGCGCACCGCAACAACGAGTAGCCCCCCGCTCACCGCAACTAGAGAAAGCCCGCATGCAGCAACGAAGACCCAACGCAGCCAAAATTAATTAATTAATTTTTAAAAATGTAAAGATAAACCAAAAAAGAAAGAAAGAGATAATGCCAAGGAAACAATTTCATACAAAGACACACAATGATACAGAGCATTGATACAAGCAGGAAAATTCTCATCAGAGAACACTTCTTTTTCTCTTCCATCATGAAAGCAGAAACTAGTACACAGGCTTAAGAACGGTAAATAAGTAATAATTCTAACTACAGTTGCATGAAAATATTTTCAACAGAAAACATTCAAGTATTGCAATCTTAGAAAGCTTTCCTCTAAGTGGGTAATCTTATCTGGAGAAAAAATTCCAGTAAATTACCAATGTGACCCAAAAAAGAATAATCATAAAAAATTTTCCAACCCATTTATGTTAGTAAATTTGATTGGTTCAACTATCAATTAGGGTAGCTGTACATTATTATAACCAATAGGTTGTTTTCGTACAGAAGTAGCCAGCGAACACAAAATCAGTTGCAGGTTGCAATCTGTTAAGTGAATAAACAATTCCATTCTACAAGACATTTGGATAAAACACTCTCCAACTGTAGCTGAGAAGCTTTTTATGCAGTAACAGTTAGCCAGCCTCTAGCTCAAACACAACTATTGTTATTCATCATCATGAAATGGCATTCACACATTTACATGCAGGCAGATCAAGGCTGCATCCCTGTTCAATAACCTGACAGCCTAGAGGCAGCTTTCTTATCTCTGGTCCTAGCAGACCATATTGCTGCAATACCTCCTTTGTGAGACTGCAGCAAGAACAACTGACACAAAGTTTCTAGCACAGAGGGGCAAATGGCTCAGAGAGGTTAAGTAACTTGCCAAGAGCACACAGCTAGTGAGACACTGGCATTCCACACTGAGATGTCATTTCCTGTCAAAAGCTCTTTCAGTTACCAAGAGTACTATTAAGCATAGTTAACATACTTTGAACACATCCTACATGTCAGGGTCTACAGAAAGCACTTCATATGGATCTCTTCATTTAATTCTCACCATAACTTCAATATAATTTCAAACCATCAGTTCACAGTAAAGGAAGAAAACTGTTGTCAGATATATGTTCATACGCCCAGTCTCACTTAAAATTGCAGTGAGATCATTTTTCATCTCTGAGATTGCTAGTACCATTGGTGAGGCAGGGGTCAACAGAGAGCTCCCACACTGTGTGCAAAAGGGTCGACTGGTACTTCTGCGAAGGGCAATTTGGCGATTTGCATCAAAATTACAAATGCCCATACACCCCTAACCAAGAAATTCCACTTTTCAGCATCTAACCTACAAACATTCTCAACCACGTATGAAATGACACAGGAACAGTATTATCCATTGTAGCATGTCTGTCCTGCCCACCAATGAGGAAGTGGTGGCACAATGATCCCTTTGTACAATGGAGTCCTACACAATCATAAAAAAGTGTGCCCCTTATAAAGTGATATAAAATGATCTCTAAAATATTTTGGTTAAAAATCAAATAAGATGCTAAACACCTAGGATAGGGTAGCTCTGGAAAAACACACAAGAGACTTATATAACATGAAGACCTTGGGGGGAAAGGAAATGATAGAGCTGGGAAAGAGGATTTGAAGGACGATTCTTAAGGCTTGATTCCTAAAGGTTCCTGTTTCCAGCCACTAGATTAGGGAAAATTCTCACTGCCTGAAATAGACAATAAGGGAAACTGGGTTTGGAACTTGCGAGTGAACTTTGCAGTCAGAGTGGGGAATGTTGCACCTAAAGGGACAGACTGAGGGCTTCAGTGAACTCACAGAACAGGATGAATGACTTGTTCTGGCCCGCCCGAGTGCTTGATTTTGATTGCATGTGTAACAGAATTTGGTGGGAGACTTGCGTTATGGAAGTCTGGGAGCAAAATAAGGGTGAGAGGGGGAGATAATTCTCACCTATCTCAGATCTCTTGAGTTGCTACACTCATCTACCAAAAAGAAGCCAGGAGTTACTCATTACCAAAACGGCAACATCCTGCCAATGAGGCTGCTCCAACTGCATTTCACTGTGAGATTCATTGCAGATAACAGTTAAAAACCAGTCATTTATCCTCCAAACTCCAGTGGACATATGTCAGGCTCTTGTGAGAGCTTTTCCCATATGCTTGATTCCAGGTCCCTGGCAAACATTCGGCTGGGGTGAGAGGTTCAACCATTCCTCCTGGAAAATACCCAACTTGGGTGAGTGCTTTTTTGAAGCGCCTGCTTGAGGTAGAGGGAAATCACTCTTGCCTCTTCTCTGGGTGTGAAAACCCCAACTGTGCTTCGATAAGCAAGGTACACACAACGTGTGTTCTTTCACACCCTTGGGCCTTTGTATGCATTGTTACATCTTCCTGTCTCCTGGACTACTTCTAAGTGACACCTCTTCAAGAATTAAGTCCAGACTAATTTTTATTAATGCAATGAATACTGGGTACCACTCAAGCACTGCTTCCTCTATAACCTCTGCTGCATCTTGGATATACGTGTCATTTCAGCCCTATTACACTGCCCTGTAAAGTGTCTGCCCCCCGTTTCCTTCCCCACCAGAATATGAATCCTTCAGCACAGAAGTGTTCTGCGTGGTGCCCAAGACACAGCAGGCACTCTTAAAACAACTGTCGTGTAGAATGTGTGGATAAAATGCATTTGCTGAGCCTAACTTATTCCTACTTTTTTTTTTTTTTTGGAAACGACTTGCCTTTCTCTGCTTTCTTTCTAATTCACATCCAAGGTCGTGAGGCTGCTCTCCACAGAACTTTCGGGACAATGGACCCTCTGAAATTAGCCTGGCTATGAAAGCAGCTGTGATTTTGCTCCCCGTTTCCATCTTACTGGAATAACCACACTGCCCCACAATGCTTGGCCGCATCTAATTTGGCCTAGATCATGAGGAAAACGAATACTGAAAGGGTGAGGTAAAGAGTATAATCTGTTCACCTTGCTCAGACTCCATCTAAAATTCACAGTAACTAAAATAATTTAGGAGAACATAAGGGATAAGCATGCAATCTCCACAAAAATCAAATGTAGTAAAAACCATGTGACAGCATTCACAAAATCTAAAGATCACACATAATCTATCTTATAACGCATGGATTCAAACTTCAATCTCATTCTAATGGGCTACCGCAAGGGAGATAAAACTATTTTAAAGAAAAAACTGTATACAGAATAAATGTATGAGTTTTCTGGTGACTCTCACTAAGGCTTCAATGTATTTTCTTATTGAAACAATCAAACAAGCTCTTGGCGAACAGATTTGATATTGGTGTCAGGACAATGTAAGAACTGAAACTATTTATAATGTAAAAATTTTGTTTAAAGCAGATACATCACTTATTTTTCTCATTGTGAAAAGAAGCGATGTTTCATTTAGCACAAAAAGATTTGATATTGGTGTCAGAACGATGTAAGAATTGAAACTATTTTTAATGTAAAAATGTTTAAAGCAGATACATCACTTCTTATTTTTCTCATTTTGAAAAGAAGCGATGTTTCATTTAGCAGTAACTCTTCTCTCATTCTATGAGAGAATCTGTACAAAAGCAATATTTCAACTAAAATCAGTTCTGAAGGATATTTTTATGAAAATGCATAATGCAGAAGACCCCAATTAAATTTCCAACAAAGCACTGCCATCTTGAGTAAACAAAGTCATCTCACTAGGGGCACACTTTTTGCAAGAAATGCAGCCTAGAAATTAATTACTAGTGTGACATATGTCAAAACAAATTTTTAGGGCTTCCCTGGTGGCGCAGTGGTTGAGAGTCCGCCTGCCGATGCAGGGGACACGGGTTCGTGCCCTGGTCTGGGAAGATCCCACATGCCGCCGAGTGGCTGGGCCCGTGAGCCATGGCCGCTGAGCCTGCGCGTCCGGAGCCCATGCTCCGCAATGGGAGAGGCCACAGCAGTGAGAGGCCCGTGAGCCACCAAAAAAAAAAAAAAAAAACCACAAATTTTTAAAAGAATAGAATGCAGTTGTAACCATGTGTTTTATCTATTTGTATGCATAACCAGTATTCTCTGGCATGTAAATACATTCATTTATTCAGCATCTCTCAGAAAAACAAAAAACGGTTTATTGCCCCCTCTTTTTGCACCTCACCCAGGTGAAACCTGAGTAAATAACATGTGTTTAGTGAGTGAGAAAATAAGTACAGAATGAAGATACAGTGCAGGTGGTATTTTGAAAGGCAGAAGTCATCTTCACACAAATAACTAATTTTGAAACACTCAGTCTCCCTTCAGGAGTTTTTCCAAGATATACATCAACTACACCACACTACACTAAAGGTTATTACTTTGTGGAAATCAAAGCTTTAAATAACATGTAACAGTGCTGGTGTTTCATAAAGAAGACTGTAATCTACACTAACAACAAACAAACAAAATAAACAAAAAGACTACCTGGAAGTAAAATTCAGACTTCAAAGATTTCAATATTCTGCTAATTATGACAATATGTATTTAAATTAAACACATTTTTATAAATGAGAACGTTTTAGCATCCAAGGGAAATCCAAACAGAAAACAAGGATTCAGAGCAGAGGTATGCAGAATCTCTTCTGTATTTTAATAGATTATGTCCTAATCCTTTTCACAATGTATACCTATATCAAATCATCACACTGTACACTATGAATGCCTCACAATCCTATTTGTCAATTATATATCAAAAAGCTAAAAAACAAAAAACCCTAGGATTTAAACTCACTAAAAAAAAAAACAAACTTACGTCCCAAACCAAAGACTTCTTTTATATCCCATATCCCAGTTATCTATAAATCAACTTTTAAACTTCAAAATAGCCTCCTCTATATGAGCCAAAAATTAAAACATGCTTCCTGCAGTAATATATGTACTAAAATCACTTTGCTTTTTCAACCAAAAAAAGAAAACACTGACCACATAGAGAACCACAGAATTTCGGAACTGGAAGGCTTGCTCTGGGGGCACACTGCACTGCAAGTCACGGGCAGGGTCAGCTCTCCAGTGCAGACTGAACTTCCCAATTCATCATATTTTGCTATCAGGAAGACAAGAGCTAACTGCATGATTTTTCACATAAAAATAGACCTTCGGGACACTTGTCTCCCAGGGTGCTTCTTTCCTTACCAATTTTTCACTCATTCTGTATATTACAGTAATTAACTTGATATCTTACCCTTAGTAGTTATTTCTTCCTATCTTAGCTATCACAGCCATGTAGCCACCTATGACAAGACTGAAGCTCTAGGATGGGCCTTCTGACCACTGGGGCTGCTCTTTCAGCTGACCCATCCTACCCAGTCATCGGATGTAAGAGCCGAGATAAGACTAAACAGTGTTTTAAAAAGTGATAATTTCCCTTTGTAATTTCTTAAACCAGTCTCTCCAAATAAATTTACTAAACAAAGCATATCATTCTTTTGTAGTTCAATATTGGAAATTAAGTTACTTACCTCTCTTAAAACAGTGCTTTTGTAGCCTCGATATAATCCTTGGATGCCCTGAAACAAACAAAAAGCCAAGACCTCAGAAAGTTAGAATAGCAGACTTCTAAATGACATTCTGCATGAAGCACATTTACCTTTTCTAAAGTTTGAGTTTTGAAATATTCACAATGACTACAGTTCTACAAGAGGTTAAAGCTTTTAAACTGGCTTAAAGTATATAAAGCTCTGATCAGCTCCTTTTAAAATGGGAACATCTCTAATAATAAAGCTGACTACATATTAATTAAACTTTACTTATTTTCTACATTTCTTCTCTTGAAAAACAAATACTTGAGAAGCTTTAAATAAACATATTTTCAAAACCAAATGCACACAGAATGCCAATTATCCTTTCACAAAAGAACAGAACTATATTTTATAGTTTCAACTATAAGACGTCACAATGCATGAATAATCTCTCAAAAGTGAGAGATACCTCTAGACAAGCCTTGACTTATCTGTTTAACTATCCACACGATTCAACAGGGACCCTTTACTGAACTGATCTCAATCACACAATTAAACACTCAATGTCTGCTCACCTAGATGACAGAGGGATTAAGAATAAAACTTTTCTAAAACCTAGACTCACTGAAATTTTCATGTGACTGATTCCATTTTAAAGAAAAAAAGGGCTTCTGTACAAACTATAAAGAAGAGCAGCTCACTGGTCCCTAGCCACATGGCCAGCACGCATGAAATTTGATCCACAGGTTAACATGAACCAGTACAAGACGAATTACATTTTTATATAAACATTACGACATTGGTCACTAATATCAGTCCATTACCACAGGTCTCTTCCATGGGTCCTCAAATTCTATACTGATGTTTTAATATAATATCTTTATTCACTTTACATATTCACTATTTATTCCATATCTGATTCCAAAAGAATGATAAGATAAGACTACTGCAATGTAGGACACACACTTAGTAGTGTGGTTGTTTAGAAATTTGAAAAAGAAATAAAAATGAAACTAAAAATTTTGAAAACAATGGAAAGGCAAAGATAATCTTAGCATAAAAAGTTGCTATAATTGGACGACAAATTTAGCTTTGAGGTCTCTTCTAAGGCTCCTAGGATGAGGGCCACAGTGTTCCTATTAGCTACCACACAATATTCTCAATAAGAGAGCTTAAAAACATATTCTCACCTCTTGACATAAGATGTTAGAGAAGATGTGAAATGTTCCTGAAGAAGCAGATACCTGTGCCCTCTGCTTAACTACTTCAGAAGGAACTCGAATCAGGCAAGCAACCTAAAATATACAAATTTAATCATATCCTTAAAAAGAAGTAACTGCTATGAAAAAGGAAACAGCTTCATAAGCAACAATTACAGTTAAACAAAAGCATAATGTACAGGCTCAGTTCAAGATGCAAAAAGTTGGGGGTTTTTTCGGTTTTCTTTTGTTTTTTTAACCTAAAACACTTAGAGCATTACTGGACATGCATTGTGTTACCAACACAGAACCTCTCCTCCCTGGTCCCACGTAGATCCTCCTACCTCCTGCCTCACTCTCCAAACAAATCTGTCTGTAAGCCATTCGATGGGAAGAAGCACATGCACTCATTCTGAACTCCCAATACCTACGAGGACATCTGGTGGTCACATGACAGCCATTTCAAACATGTTTGCTCAATGAATGAATCAAAAGGGCCTTAGCTTTACTGGAGTAACACACGTCAGTAGTAGAGGCAAGACTGAAAAGCGGCTGGTTACCCCAAACCCTCCAACCCACCCCACCCCCAGCCTCGGCCAGATCCCAACCGCAGCACCCCCCGACCTCCCCACCACCCAACAGCTGAGGAGTAACTCCAGGCACTCCCGGGCCCTGCTCCAGCATTTGAGTTGACGTAGGTCCCGACTAGTCAACAAACAATTGTAACATCACCCTTGGTGACATGCCAGGGTCAGTTAGACACCACTCAACCTCACACTTCCAGGACTCCGCCTTCAGTAGCCCACTTATCTTCAGAAATATTAAGAATTGGTCAAACCGGAAAGAACTGGTCTGCCCAGTGAAGGACAGAAGGCAGGGGAAAGGGCAGCAGGCGACAGGGAGGGAGACATATAAACTGATATTTTAAACTGTTTTAATGGAAGTCCTGTATTGAAGCCTCTGTACACTAAGCAGCCTGTCAAGGATACAAACTTTTTTTCCAATGTGGAATTCACACACCTGACTCTGGTGTTCAGTATTTTGTATGTGGTTAAGGAGATTAATTTTAAAACTTTCACAATATGTATTTCATATACAAATATATGTATTTGAGGCACAGTAAGAAATGTGGACAATCTTCAGTGACACACGCAGCAAAATGGAAACAACAGGAAATTTAACAAAACCGTCCCATCAAACAGGATGTTTGCCCTTTTCAAGAGTCTCCTAATCCCTAATTTGAGATGACTACCCAATTTGGATATTATATAAGGCTTTGTATTTCTAATGTTAAGTAGCTCTAAGGTACAAATCAGCAAACTTTTAATGTAAAAGATCAAATGGTAAATATTTTAGACTTTGCCAGCCAGATGGTCTCTGTCACAATGGTGCAACCATGCTGTGGGAACACAAAAGCAGCCATAGATAATAATATGTAAGTGAATGGTGTGACTGTGTTCCAATAAAATCTTATTTATAAAGACAGGTGATGGTCTGCCAACCCCTGCTCTAGGTATAAACACTGGCAAATCCTTCTTTGGTATTAGCCTTGGTAAGAGCAGAGCAGGCACAGAACAGATGTAGGCCTCAGCAACCCCAGGAAACAAGGGATAGGGATGGCAGGTAATGTGATTCTAGGTGTCATGGAGTCAGCTAACAAGGGTGTATCACCTCTGAAAAGTAGCTCAAAAGTAACAGTACTTTTTGTGGACGCACTCCAACTGATATGGTTTGGATAACATACCAGTTGGAGTGCATTAATGACCTGAAGTTATTTTTCTCCCCAAACTGACAAGACTCACAAAACAATATAATCTACTTTCTTTTTCTTCGTTCATCAAACATTTGAATGCCTTTTGTCTGCAAAGATATCTACAATTTGGGCCAATGTATCTTTCCACCCACAGTCTCCCTTCAAATTTACCGGATTCAGTTCAACAAAAACACGTAGAGCCAGACACTGCACAAGACACTGCCTGGTAAAGAAGACTAAGATGGTGCCCTGACTTCAAAGAACTCACAGCCACGTATAAATATTGATACATGGCAAGAGCGAGAGTAAAATTAAAAAGAGGCAAAGACAAGTATCATAGCAAATGGAGAGGAGGGGTATTTAGTCCAACCTCCAGACTGAGGGAAAACTGCCAGAGATTATGCCTTCACAGAACCTTCCAAAGGAGCAAGAATTAGCTGGCAAGAAAGGTAAAAACGGCATGATGGGGAGTGGAAACAGAAAAGCACACAATACGAAAGCAGGGTGTTCAGGGGTAACAGAATCATCCCATATCAAGTTAGCATTCCACAGTGTGTTCCCACCCAAGCCATTCCATACCACCAAAACCTCAAGTTTAAGGTCAAGAGTAATGGGGAGTAAGACTGAACAGACGGCCAAGAAGGCCCTGTATGCCATGCAAGGAGCTTGGACTTCATTGCATAGACAATGGGACCAACTGGAACAGTTCAGGCAGAGGATGTGTAGCAACATGGGTGGAGTTGGAGGGCATTATGCTGAGCGAAAGAAGTCAGAGAAAGCCAAATACTGTATGGAATCACTCAGATGTGGAATCTACAAAATACAACGAACCAGCGAGCGCAACGAGAAAGAAGCTGACTCACAGATACAGATAATAAGCTAGCAGTTACCAGTGCGGAGAGGAAACGGGGGAGGGGCAATATAGAGGTAGGGGATTAAGAGTTACAAACTATTACGTATAAAATAAGCTACAAAGATACAAACACAGGGATAGTTTGTGTTGTGTACAACACAGCCAATAGTTTACAATAACTATAAATGCAATATAACCTTTAAAAGTTGTAAACTACTATATTGTACACCTGTAACATATAAGTACATCAACTATACTTCAATAAAAAAAATAAGATAAAATACACACAAAGTTTGGGCAGAGGAATGATAACCTGTGCTTTAGGGACATCACTCTGGCTGCAGTAGGTAGAAGAATAGTTGCAGGATAGAAGAGAAAGATAAGAAGCAAAGAGGAAAGACAAAAAGAAGGCAAGACACAAGCTCTGAGACTACTACAACAGTTCTATAGAAGGTACCAGGAAATGAATATGGCTCAGAGAAGAAGGTTCAAATTTGAGGGAAGAGTCAGGAGTAAAATGAAAGGACCTGGTGACTGATAAGAGGTCAGGAGTGGGGAGAGAGTAAGATGCTCCTACAATACAGTGGTGCCATTAAATGAGACCAGGGGGGCAGAGGAGGAAAAACAAGTTTAGAGCAAAAAGGATAAATTCACTCTGGGAAATGTTGAGCAGGAGAAATCTGTGGCACATGTAAGGGGCTGTGTCTATCCAAGAAATTAATATCTGACTATAAAGCTAGAAAATAACAAGGCTAGAGATACAGACATACAAGTCATCAGCATATAGGTAATGGCTGGAACCAAGAGAGTAGATTACCTAAATAAAGAGCAGGGCTTCCCTGGTGGCGCAGTGGTTTAGAGTCCGCCTGCCGATGCAGGGGACACGGGTTCGTGCCCCGGTCTGGGAAGATCCCACATGCCGCAGAGCGGCTGGGCCCGTGAGCCATGGCTGCTGAGCCTGCGCGTCCAGAGCCTGTGCTCCGCAACGGGAGAGGCCACAACAGTGAGAGGCCCACCTACCGCAAAAAAAAAATAAAAATAAAGAGCAAAAAGGGAAGGTCAAAAGACCAAGAATGGAAGCCCAAGGAACATCCACTCTTACAGAGCAGACAAAAAGAGAAGAACTGATCAGACATATGAGAAGGAGGAAATCGCTATGGTGAACACTGGTCTTCTGTGGCCGCCCAGTTTTCAACTCTCATATATGAGAGGCTTCCCAGCTCAAGAAAACAAAGGGTTCAGTCACTCTCCTCCCTGGCCTTGTCACCAACTTAGGTCCAGCCACAGGCTTGCTGCCTCATGAGAAGCGTGGCTTGTATATCCTCCAGCATAACCTTGTCACACAACTGGATTCCAGGCAAGAAAGGGCCTCCTCTTTTTTTTTCAGATGTCCCCTAGTTGGTGTCCACTTGGCCACAATTGTGTGACACGGCCACCCCTTGTTAGGAAGGCTGAGAATATGTAGATCTAGCAAAGGGTTAGGGAGACTGCCACCCAAACCAAATCGAGGGAGAAGCGGAAAGTAACTTAACAGTCTCTGCCAACTTTCCAAAAACCAACCTTTTTTCCCACAGGTTAGCCAAGATCAATTTCAACTGAAAGCAACCAAGAATGCCACTCGATATTCGAGGGGACCAGAAGTCTCAGATGGAGATTTGCAGAGCAAGGGGTCAAGATTATCAACCAGTGCACACATGAGGGTTACTGGAGTTCCCAAGAATTGTTTCAATGGAGGGCTGGGCCAGGAGACCCATTACAGTGAATTCATAAGTGATTCAGAGATGGAGGCGGGCAAGTAAAGAACTACACCAGGAAGCTGGTGGAGACGTTAGGAGAGATGGGTTCATGGCTAAAGGAAGTTCTTTGTCTTATCGAGGATTGTAAGTATTTGTACATAGGATGGGGGAAAGTGGTAACAGCAAGGCAGAGATTGACAATTTAGGAAAGAAATGGGATAACACATGAAGACCCCAGAGGCTATGAAAAAGGTAGAGCCAGGAGCCCAAGCACATGCCGACACTGCTAGGATGACCACCTTTGCCTGTGCTGCCCCTCAGCATAGGGTACCATCCTGCATCTAAACTGGGCTTTTCATTCAGGGCTCAACTCCAGGAGGGAATGAGCAGTGGTCTGGGTGAGGGTCTTCAGACCTATACTGCGGCCCCAGCTTTGTCAGTGATCTCTCAAGCATTGTTGGACCAGAAATCTTCATGGTACCCTTTTAGGCTTTGATTCCTAAAATTCTTAGTTTTCTCCAATCATACCTTCTCTTTTTTACTTCAAAAGATTCTCCTTATTCTCCAAATAAACTATTTCCTCACTATTCTCATTCCCCCCAAAAAAACTATTTTAACTGAAAATTTTTTACTTATTAACTTATACCATATAGTTTTTAAAATATATTACTTTCCTACTAAACATAAATACTGTGAGGGCAAAAAGAAAATATGCATTAATTTTACTAATCAACTGGGACGGCGGAGGGGACAGGAAGCACTCTGGTATATTTTTTTCCAAGTCTTATTTAGGTTTGACAACATTTTATCTACTATTTTTTGGTATTATTTCACGTAAAGTAAATAAAACTACCCAAGAGGGGAAATGCAAAAATTACTCATTTCCAAAGAAATACCTTACCAATACTCCAGAATTTTTAAAATACATTTTTTTCTTTGAACTGAAGAGACTATCTTTATATATAGTTATAAAAAGACTAGAAAAAATAGAGTTGGATTACAGGTGATGTTTCTCCTTCTTTTCTGCCCACTTGCATTTTCTAAATTCTCTACAATGAACATGTATGATTACTTCATAAGTTTCTTTAACATAATTTCAAAGGGCAAAAACATTTGTTATGCACCAAAGATTTTAAGTGAGGAACAAAATAAAATCAAAGGACTAACTTAAAATATGCTTTTAGATGCAATCCTATTTATTAGCCTTGACAAAAGCAACATTTAGCTTTAATTTAGTGACAATAACACACACACCCAAAACAGACTAAAGAGCTTAACACTAAGGCCTAAAACTGGGTATAAATTATGTTACTTTCGGTAAGAGTGTAAACTTTTAAATCCATGCTAATAAACCAGGATAGAAAATTAAGTCCACTGAAACTTACATGAACCTTACAGGGCAGCTTCCAGCATCTAAAACTCATTACAGAAAGGAAAATAAATAAATAAGAAAGAAAAGGGTACTCTAACACCTTGTATTTTTCAACTCAAGAGGTCAAGAGTGAAATATGACCCCAATATGTCAAGAAAATACGAATTGTCCACTTTTGTGCCTTGGCATAAATATTTATACATGCTTCGTAACCCTCCATGTTCTTACATTATATTTTTATTTCTTAAAAATACAGCAGCAGAAGAGAAATTTTGTAAAGGTTCTCAGATGAAAAACAATCTAACAGAAGAGGTACAAAGCACCCAGCACGGTTTCCTGACTTCCCCGGCATGGCAATTTTGGCGTACTCCCTTGCCTTCCATTTGGTTTTCTATTAACTCTGATCTTTCTTAGATTTGAATCTGGGCCGCCACAGAGTATTTCACTGCACAGGAACAAAAACATGTTATAGTATCATGGTCCCATGAAAGGAAACAAAGGTAATGTCATCTGTGGGTCTTGGGGTAAAGCCATTCTTCAGAGCATCCTTTCCTCAGACGTCCGGGGTTCAGTATGAAACCATGACCCAGGGAGGGTGACATTTTCATTAAACCCAAAAATGGTGTATATGTTAAAGTTCTAACAAAAGACTACTAAAGCTTTCCATAAAGAAAATACATGTCCCCAGTCTTTTTTAAATCAGCATTAAAAGGCAATACTGGCCTCAGTGGAATTTAACAAAAAATCTGAGGAACTTTAAACTGAGAATGATTACAATATTAAAGTTGCTAAGACTTTTCTTTCTTTAACATAAATAAAAACTTTTCTGATATGGTTTTCATTTTTGAAATGGAGAGCAGAATGTCTCCTTTTAGTATTCACTGACCACCAAGATGCAAAACTACAAGTCCTAAGACTAACCGTATGAAAGGAAAAAAAATCACAGTGAACTCTGGCCTCACATTAGGTATTGTAAAATGAGTGAAGGCAGAAAGGAGAGAGTGAGAAAGATGCTGCTAAACTCCCTGGTTCATTCATTGCCCAAGCCAAGCTCCAGACTTCCACACATCACCTGGCAGCCATTTATAGTCTCACTTCCATCCTCTCACTCTTGAAATGCTCTTCAAAGTGGCTGGACATCACCCACAGTAACTTGTATTAACACTGTATCATTTACCCAACTACTTTAACATAGTTCCTAAAAAAATACCCAACTTAAGGCTTTTACTTAGGAAACTTAATCAACAGCCTATAAATATTGGTCTCATATTAGAAGCTAATTATCTCAGTATTTAATACATAAATCAATCTGAGATAGAAGTTACCAAAGGTCAGGGTACTATTTGGCCTAGGGAGCAAGGGTAAAACCCAAATCTTTTGATTATCATCCCCAGAACTTTTTTTTAATTGAAGTATAGTTGATTTACAGTGTTGTGTTAGTTTCTTGTACAGCAAACTGATTGTTATTTTATATATACATATTCTTTTTCAGATTATTTTCCATCATAGTCTATTACAAGACATTGAATATAGTTCCCTGTGCTATACAGTAGGTCTCTGTCGTTTATTTTATGTATAGTAGTCTGTATCTGCTAATCCCAAAATCCTAATTTGTCCCTCCCCGTTTCCCCTTTGGTAACCCTAAGTCTGTTTTCTATGTCTGAGTCAATTTCTGTTTTGTAAATAAGTTCATCTGTATCATATTTTAGATTCCCCACATATAAGTAATATCATGATATTTGTCTTTCTTTTACTTACTTTACTTAATATGATAATCTCTAGGTCCATCCATGTTGCTACAAATGGCATTATTTCATTTTTTTATGCCTGAGTAATATTGCATTCTGTGTGTGTTTGTGCATATACATATACATATATATGCATATATACTCACAACAACTTCTTTATCTGTTTATCTGTCGATGGACATGGACATTTAGGTTGCTTTCATGTCTTGGCTACTGTAAATAGTGCTGCTATGAACACTGGGATGCATGTATCTTTATCAATTATAGTTTTCTCCAGATATATGCCCAGGAGTGGGATTGCTAGATCATATGGCAACTCTGTTTTTAGTTTTTTAAGGAAACTCCATACTGTTTTCCATAGTGGGTGTACCAATTTACGTTTCTACCAACAGTGTAGTAGGGTTCCCTTTTCTCCACACCCCCTGCAGCATTTATTGTTTGTAGACTTTTTGATGATGGCCACTCTGACCAGTGTGAGGTGATACCTCATTATAGTTTTGATTTGCATTTCTCTAATAATTAACAATGTTGAGCATCTTTTCATGCGTCTATTGGCCACCTGGATGTCTTCTTTGGAGAAATGTCTATTTAGGTCTTCTGCCCATTTTTTGATTGGGTTGTTTGTTTTTCTGTTATTGAGCTGTATCAACTATTTGTGTATTCTGGAAATTAAGCTCTTGTCAGTCACACTGTTTGCAAATATTTTCTCTGAGTCCACAGGATGTCTTTTTGTTTTGTTTATGGTTTCCTTTGCTGTACAAAAGCTTATAAGTTTGATTAGGTCCCATTTGTTTATTTCTGCTTTTATTTCTATTGCCCTGGGAGACTGATCCAGAATTATTTTTCACTAAAGGTACATCATGTTTACATGCGGCTAATGAGTTTAAAGGTTCCAGGTTTAATTATAAGCTAATTCTTCATGTTTAAACCAGCAACTCTATAAATAGTTCAACAGAAACTTAAGTAAGTTGAATAGAGCCAATCAAAGTTTAATCACATTCAAAGTAAAGCTACTTTAGACTTTGCAGAGTAAACTCCAAGTGGCAAATTAATGAAAGAGAATGAAAATTCAGGGCACTCTAAAATTTTTTTAAAAGCACAGTTTACTTACTTGTATTTTATTCCACATTCCCAAAATTGTTTCTAGAAAGCAGGTTTCCAAATTAAGAACACCTAACATTATCTTTCTACACCACCATTTAAATTCAAAACCCCTACAAGTGAACAGTTCATCTGTTTGTCAATTCTGCCATCTGCTGGTTACAAATGGAATCACAGCTGTTGATAAAATAATGCAAAAGGTAATTGTTAAATCCAAATGTACCTTCCTTAGGGTTTAAATTTTATCCACTCATACTGAGTTATAACTTCACCATGCCTTTATTCCTTATAAATAAGCCTCTTTCCACGTATACAAATAGCCAATAGGCATGGAAAGAAAAGATAATTTTTTTGTAAGTATAGGTCTTCTCTTTCCTGACAAAACTAACATTCTTGATAACCCAGACTCTAGACAAAAAGTTAACAGTCTTCTCAACAAAAATAATTTATATCTTTTAGGCCCTGTGTCTTGAAGTTATTTACAGAATTTTACAGAACCCAGAGGTAAGCTTCCAACGGCTTTTTCACTTTTATAACTTTCTGTAACAGAATGGGGCCATGATTTCACATTTGATGACAAGTCTCATGGATGGATTTATAGACTTCAACTAATATAAAATCTGAAAATGGAGGAGACTGTAATGCTAACTACACTAATTTCCTATTGCTGCTGTAACAAATTACCACATAATTAGCGGCTTAAAACAACAAAAATCTATTCTAATTCTGGAGCTCAGAAGTCCAAAATGGGTCTAAGTGAGCTAAAAATCAAGGGGGCTTCTAGAAGCCCCCTGCATTCCTTGGTTTGCGGCCCCTTCCTCCTTCTTCAAGCCAGCAGCTTCACGTCCTAAAACCTCTCTGACACTCCCACTTCCCTCTTATAAGGAGCCTTGTGATTACACTGGGCTCATCTGGATGATGCAAGAAAAAACTTCCCATCTCAAAATCCTCAACTTAATCACATCTGCAAAGTCCCTTTTGCCATGTTAGGTAACATGGCCACAGGTTTCAGGGACTAGGACATCTTCAGGGGGCCGCTGTTTTGCCCACCAATGTAACCAAAGGCAAGTTTTAGAATCCTCACCTTGTCTTAGTTTAAGAAACCCAGAGTGATCTGAGTTCTTAGCATTACCCAAGTAATATACCTCCCATCTCCAGTTGTGCATCAGTTCTGCCATTTTTAAAAGATGACATAAAAAGTAGAAAATGAAGGTGTAATATTTGTCTAACTATTCACTCTGCAATGGTGTTTTATCACCCACAGCAGCTGGGAAACCTTGTGTACAGCACTAAACTTCTTTGAATTTCAATTTCTTCATTTTCTGAACGGACAGCCTTCCCAAAACTATAAAATTCTAAAAGTGTGCTCCGAACAGCAATTTGTGTGACATGGGACCAGAACCAACACTTAATGAACACTTTATGTATCAGATGCTATAGGCTTGAGCACTTTAGAAGTGCTGTATCACTTAAGCTTTACAAGAACTGTGAGTGAGGTAGCATTAACCCGACTTTTCAAGATAAGGAAGACAACAGCTTGGTAAGCTTGCATAAAGGACCTATAGACACAGAGCAAATACACAGACAAGTCACCATTCTGACCCTCACCTGCGTAACTTGACAGCTCATGATCCATAAGCTGCCTCCTTTCAGAGGTCCTCAAAATATTCTCTACCTATTTAATAAATGTATCCAACTTCTTTATATTGCGCCTCAAGGACAGGGGTCAAAATTTCTTATTGTTTCTTAGCACCAATCACAGCACTAGATATATAATAGGCACTCATATATCTACAAGTATTCAATTACAAACCAAAGCAAATTTGTGACAGCGGCATTTAATTCATTATGCTACCAAGAACCCTACTCTTAACAATATGTTAAAAAATAAAGTTCTGTCACTGACAAAGTGCAGACTCCCACAGAAGCGGTTAATCTTAACTTCATCTTGGAGAGAAGTTTTCGGTTTTTCCATTAACAGTGTAGTGGTGGTACTGACCAAGTAACATCCTTGTGGTTTAAGTAGGATTCTCCAGCTTCATCATCCTACATGAAAATCATACTCATTGTTTCTATAAAGCTAAACTTAATCTGTGTAGCATAAACTGACACTGCTCTTAAAGAAAAAGCCAACACGGAGCTCCCCTTCCCTCCCATGCACTAACTACACAAGACGATCAATGAAACGCACTGGCCGAGCTCGTGAGTCAACACCACCTGAAGGAACGCTGCATACCACATCAGAGAGAACAAGTCCACGCAACAGAAAACAGTCTGAAATGCGGCGGAGAAAGAAGCCATCGGGAAAGTGGAGGGACGGTGGGTAAGCTGCTCCCTGACAAGTGCCTCTGCGAAAAGTCTCTCAGCACATCCATGCGAGTACTTTAAGGAATGACCACCAACAGGATCATCGCTGCACAGGGGTCCTGCCAGGCCCTGCCCTCTTCCTCCCCTTACCACTGTCAGCTCGGGCTCAGAGGGCCGGGACAGCTGGAGAGCTGGGGTGTGCTTCTGAGCTGAGCTCGGGAGACTGACAGCAAGCTCAAGCATGCACACACCACAGACACACAACGAGATGACACAGGTACCCACGAGGGAAGAGGCACTGAAGGAACGCTGCCAGAAGGGCTTTTAAAGGAAGAACCTCCACCTTGATTCTCGTCAACTCACCTTCTCCCTCTGCATCCCCTGCCCTGCCTCAGTGGAGGCTCTAGTCATCTCTCTCCTCGGGATTTCTACAACAGTGTCCTCCCCTCCATTCACACACCACGCCCAACTCCACACAGCTGCCAAAGGATGTTCTCAAAACACCAACCAGTGGTGCTCTCCTGCTCAGCCCTTCAGAGGATAACAGGCAAAACCTCCTCACCAGAGTAGGCAGGGCCCTCCGGGACGACCGGGTCACATCTGTGCTCCACATGAAACTGGAAGGCGTCGAACAAGGGCTTTGCCTAAGTTCAATAGCCCTCCTTGGACTCGCCCGCCTAACAATCATCGTCCAAAACGCAGCTCAAGGACTAGCTATTCTCTGAGGCCTTTCCTGAATCAACATCCATCCACCCACTCTAATCCACTTCCCTTCAGGCTCTTGTACTTACTTTTCTTAAAATACCTGTAACCCTTTAGTGTACTTCCATACTTACATGTCCATCTGCATGTCTAGACTGCAACTCTCTAAAGGCAGTATCTTGTCATTTTATCCTCAGTGCCGAGAACACACTAGGCCGTCTTAAGATCTAAATCCACACTGGCAGGTAAGGACAACAAAAGTGGTGGAGGAAACTAAGAGGAGCTGAACAAAAGCAGCTGATATAAAAGGAATCAAAGAGGTCCAAGTGGGGAAAGGACATAAAAAGGAAAGGCAACGGAAAGGAAGTTATTTTTCGCAATTCTGTAGAAAATTCTTTGTGTAATTCTTATAATTTAGCATTCCTAAGAAGGAATTACAAAGTCTGTCTGCCTTATGTACTTAATGCTCTGAAGTGAAAAAAAGCTCCCAGGCACAATGGAAAATGAACAGATAGGAGAAAAGGGCAAAAGGCCCCCTTGGGAGAGGCACGTGCTTAGATGCCTCAGAAAGCAAAGTGCCTGTGTGAGTGTGGCTGGGTATCTAACAGTTCGGTTGCAGCTTCTAATGGTACAGCGGATTTCCTAGCACTGTCTCTACCCTCCTGCCTCCGTGCATCGTGCCACACACAGGCATTTTCATCGGCAGCATTCCTGAGAGCTTCCTTCTGACGTGACAGTGACGCTGCACTTCAGGGATACCATCTTATTTTCCACTCAACTTATCGTCCATGACTCAATTACACAACTGCACAAGAGTCTGACACACTGCTAACACAAGTGCAAATGAGAGTTCCTCTCTGTTAATTTACAGATGTTTCAAAACATATCATGATCATTTCAAAAGATGAAAAACATTTCAAAAGTTGTTAACCTTTCTTCTATTGTTTTGCTCAGTGGTTCTTAGAAAAGGCCAGTAGAGGTCATGAAAAACACTATGCATACACTTTAAACCATGATATTAACAGCATAGTTAAAAAGAACTTAAATCCCTGCTAGGGAAAACACAACGATAAGCAACACATGCCCCATGCTGTGTAGCTGCTAACGCTCCTGACAGCAATGCATCTAATCCTCCAAGCAGCCAATTCCGTGGGGAAGCTGAATAAAAACGACGTGCTTAACCCATATCCTGATGTTCAACGAGCCCCTCAAATGACTGCAGGACACTGCCACCCTCAAAACTAACCAGTTTATTAAACTAGGATTTTTTAGTAGGCCTAAAAGTATGTAATTCTGAGGAAAACAAAAGGAATCACACTTTTGTTCAGTGCGCTCCCCACCTACTAAAATATTCTTACGCACATGACTGCCAAGTCAACTCAATAGAAATATTTACCACTGGGGTATAAATCAAAATTTTTGATAATCCTTTATGAGTGGTGCTTATACATCACTGAACACCAGAAACATCTAGGAATCTTGTTTAAAATGCAGGGCCCACAACGCCACCTCCAAAAATCTTTATTTGTAACCTGCTGCCCAGGCAAATGATCCTAAAGTAGGTGCTCCCTGGGCCACACGGTTGTGTGAAGTACTGTTATAGAGGCTGTCAGAAAAGCATTTACGAAACATGGTATCACTGAGTTCCTAGCTTTCTCAATCCCAAGTTAGAACAGGACTGGAAAGAAAAATCTACCGGCATCTACGTGTGTAAGGACATCCACAGACATCACCCATGAGCACATAAAATTCACAGGGGCCATTTCAGCAGCAAAGAAATTTTAATAATTCTTCTATTTCTGAAAACAATATTAACTAAGTCCGTAAGTAGGATAAGACCCAGAAAAAGTCAAATCCTAAAGTTGAAAAAAAAAAAAAAAAAAAACACTACCACTGCAACGTTATAGCATCTGTTATACTAAAGTAAACCCACCCCAACCCTTCTGATCTAATTACAGATTCTACTTCTCACAGGGCTTTTTCTGTGTCTGATGAAAACGGAGCTGTAAAATAATTGAGGCAGGGATTTAGAGATTTGGTACAGCAAACCTAATAAAAATGGCACAAACGGGACTCTTCTCAGTGTTGTTACATATTAAATCTTATTTGATCGATTTTACTGTATTCCAAATCACAAACATTAGGTAGAAGCTTGTAATTATAGTTTTATTGATTTCTCATTAACTTTTAATCAAGCTGCTGCTACAGGGAATGGTTATTACAGCAGTGTTCTTTTGTTTCTAAGTTTCACACACTTACCATCACTACAACAAAGTAACTGTGGACACATTCAATGCCAACAAAAATATGGTATTGTTTCTAAGGAATGTGTCTGCAACATAACCATCTTATATCAGCGCAGATGGTTACAGAAAAATGACTGCATTAAGCTATATCTGATTTTCTCTTGGTCTCTTTATACCTTTCTGATCACTGGCAGAAATAAACGTTCTTTGTTTTATATTCCTTATTCGTTCCTCCTAAATTCATCTGTTTCTTTCTCTTACTTACAGCGACCACACTTGGCTGAGTCTGCAACCAATTTATGCTCTATGAAACTGAAAGCAAATTACTAAAACAGAAAGGCAGTAGGTACGGGTCTGAAGCATTTATTAAGAACAATGATACTGAATGGTTGCAGGAAGTTTTTTAAGAACGTTTAAAGATTATAGGAGCACCAGAACCACATTTCACAAACTTCATACATCTAACAAAACTCTTAGCATACTAAACTGTAACTGAATTAAAATCAAATAAAGTCAACAGCAAGAGATGTTTCACAGGTGAAATCCTCAATCTATGTACCTGCTGCTGACCAGTTCTCCTCTGAAGGCTCTCCAGGCATCACAGAAACTATAAAAAGGCATCTGACATGAGGCCTTACTGCCTAAGGGACCATGGAAACCATAAGAGACACAATAAAGATAAAAATGTCCTAGAATTATTTATTTCCAGTCTTACAGATACCTATTTCGTAACTCTAAAGTCTACCTACGCCACTTTCTATGCCCAACAGTTCACACAGAATATTACATTTAAAAGGCTCCAATTTTTTAAAAATTACCAGTTACAGATATTAACATATTGGAATACAGTGTTTTCTACAAATGGAAAGCTGCATCACTAACATGACGGATCTAACAGCTACCCTTTGCCCTATTTAATTATACCACTTTATATATTCTTCCAAAGTCTAAGAGACAGAAATTTTATAAATTGAAGGAAGTCTATCCTCCAACATGGCAAACCAGCTTTCAAGCAAGATGGCCCTGTGGGAAATGAAAAAAAAGTGGCCAAGTTCTTTTTGCTGCTTGCTCTCAGCAGCGTAATAGAAAATGTAAACCAAGTGAACTTACGAGGATATATTTAAACTAAATCAGAGCAACAGGCAATTCTAAAATAGAGGCAAGAGCAGTCAAAGGGACAGAATTTTTACAAGCTGGGAGACAATGAAACTCTGACACACCATTTGTTATTCTTGAGTATATATACTTGAAAAATAACTGCATGCAATGAGGTTCTAATGTCAGAACATAATCACAAAAACACAATCTAAACCAAGGATAATAGGTTCAAAGATTGTTTTACATTAAATATATATTGCTTTTAAATCACAGACTAAACCAATATTCAGGCAGAATTCAAGCACTGGAGTCCTTACTTTGGGTAAGAGTGGGGGGAATGAAAATTCCCAGAAATTGTACACAAATTGTCCGTATGTTCACTTTCCTGGAGAGACAACCACAGATTTCACTAGATTCCTAAAGGGGTCTCTGGCTCATAAAGGAACTACTACTTTATGCTCCTTGCTCCTCAAAAATTAACATATTGTGGGCTTCCCTGGTGGCACAGTGCTTGAGAATCTGCCTGCTAATGCAGGGGACACGGATTCGAGCCCTGGTCTGAGAGAATCCCACATGCCGCGGAGCAACTAGGCCCGTGAGCCACAACTACTGAGCCTGCGCATCTGGAGCCTGTGCTCCGCAACGGGAGAGGCCACGATAGCGAGAGGCCCGCGCACCGCGACGAAGAGTGGCAACGGCTTGCCACAAGTAGAGAAAGCCCTCGCACAGAAACGAAGACCCAACACAGCAAAAATAAATTAATTAATAAAAAAATTTTTTTAAATTAATATATTGTTAGTCTCATCACACTAAAAAGCTCAGTAAATTATGAAGGCAATTTTTTTTTTAATCCAGAGTTAGCTTAGGTTCTGCAAAATCATTTTTAAACCAATGACAAAAGGAAGTTTTATAGAAAACACTTCCGTGAATTTAGTGTCTTTCAGGCTAATTTCTTTCAACATTCTCTTCAAGGAACCATCCAAATGATTTCTTAGATCAAGGAATTCATTGTATAGTAACGGGAAAGTATAAAATTATACATTTATCCCAGATATAAATAAATAAATGCAAAAATGCTGAAGAAGACCAGAGGTCATCTTTTTTCCGTATTACACATCATAACCTCAACAATTCAAATTATCACATGAAAAGGGAAACCCTCACTTTTCTTTAAAACTGAGATTATATCCTCCATAATTCCTTTTCTCCTGGATTGCCAAATATATTAGTATCTGATATGTGTTCATCAACCAAAATGATATAATTAATATGACTTTTCTTTACAATAATTTATAAAGAAATTATCTTAACACTTCCCTACTCATTCTATGAGTCCAGTTTTACCTTGATACCAAAACCAGTCAAAGACACAAGAAAAGATAACTACAGACCAGTATCTCTTATGAACAAAGTAAGTCCTCAACAAAATACTAGTACATAAATCTAGCACTATATAAACAGTATTATATACCATGATCAAGTGAGTTTTAACATTTGGGTTGCAAATGCAAGAGTGGTTTAACATTTGAAGATCAATTAATGTAATACACCATATCAGTAAAATAAAGAATAAAACCACATGATTATTTCAACAGATGAACAAAAGGCACTGACAAAATGTAACCTTTTATGACAGAAATAGTACTGAAACACTAAATACTTTCTTCCTAAGATCAGAAACAAGATAAGGATGTCCAATCTCACCACTCCTATTCAACACTGTAGTACAGCTTCTAACCAGAGCACTTAGGCAAGAAAATGAAATAAAAGACATATAGATTGTACAGAAATAAGTAAAACTAGCTCTATGTGTAGATGATACGATCTTGTTTACAGAAAATCTTTAAGAATCCACTAAACTTTAGAACTAATTAATTCAGCAAGGTCGGAGGATACAAGATCAATATACAAAAATGAATTTATTTCTATACAGTAGCAATAAACTGAAAATGAAATGAAAAAAGTTCAATTTACAATAACATCAAAAAGAATAAATTACTTAGGAATAAATTTAACAAAGGAAGTGTAAAACGTATACTGTGGAACTATGAAACACTGTTAAAAGAAATTACAGAAGTCCTAAAGAAATGAAAAGACAGCCTATGTTTGTGGATTGGAAAATTTAAGCATTTTTGTTAAGATGGTATGCTCCCCAAATTAATTTGCAGATTCAATGTTATCCCTATCAAAATCTCAGTTGCTTTTTTTGCAAGCTCATTTTGCAAGAAATTGACAAGCTCATCCTAAAATTCACATAATGAGTTCCCTGGTGGCCTAGTGGTTAGGATTCCGGGCTTTCACTGCCATGGTGCGGGTTCAATCCCTGGTTGGGGAACTGAGATCCAGCAAGCCGTGAGGTGAGGCAAAAAAAAAAAAAAAAAAAATTCACATAAAAATGCAAAAGACCCAGAAGAGGCAAAACAATCCTGACAGAGAAGAACAAAGCTGGAGGACTCACACTTCTGATTTCAAAACTTACTACAAAGCTGTGGTAATCAAGGCTCTGTGGTAGTAGCATAAGGATAGACGTAGAGATCCATAGAATAGAACAGGGTCCACAAATAAACCCCACCTTTACGTCAATTAGTATTTGACAAGGGTGCCAAGGCAATTCCATGGGTAAAGAATAGTTTAGCAAACGGCACTAGGTCAACTGGATATACACACGCAAAAGAATAAAGTTAGACCACAGCCTCAAACCAGATAAAAAAATTAACTCAAAATGGATCAAAGACCTAAAAATATGAGTTAAAACTATAAAACTCTTGAAAGAAAACATAGGTATAAATATCTTCATGATCTCAGATTAGGCAATGGTTTCTTAGATACGACATCAAAGCACAAGCAATGTAAGATAAAACAGATCAACTGGACATCATCAAAATTTAGAACTTAAGCTTCAAAGGACACCATTAAGTGGAAAAAATGCACAGAATGGGAAAAAGTTTTGCCAATATATAAAGAGCTCCTACAACTTATTAACAAAAATACAACCTAATTAAAGAATGAGCAAAGGAGCCGCATAGACATTTCTCCAAAGGAGATATGTAAATAACCAATAAGCACATGAAAAGATGCTCAAAATCATTAGTTACTAGGGAAATGCAAGTCAAAATCACAATAAGATACCACTGAATATCTATTTGTTTGTTATAATTAAAAAGACAGGTAGGGGCTTCCCTGGTGGCGCAGTGGTTGAGAGTCCGCCTGCCGATGCAGGGGACACGGGTTCGTGCCTCGGTCCGGGAAGATCCCACATGCCGTGGAGCAGCTGGGCCCGTGAGCCATGGCCGCTGAGCCTGCGTGTCCGGAGCCTGTGCTCCACAACGGGAGAGGCCACAACAGTGAGAGGCCCGCATACCGAAAAAAAAAAAAAAAAAAGACACGTAGGGGCTTCCCTGGTGGCGCAGTGGTTGAGAATCTGCCTGCCAATGCAGGCGACATGGGTTCGAGCCCTGGTCTGGGAAGAGCCCACAAGCCGCGGAGCAACTGGGCCCGTGAGCCACAACTACTGAGCCTGCGCATCTGGAGCCTGTGCTCCGCAACAAGAGAGGCCGTGACGATGAGAAGCCCGCGCACCGCGATGAAGAGTGGCCCCCGCTCGCTGCAACTGGAGAAAGCCCTCACACAGAAACAAAGACCCAACATAGCCAAAAATAGATTAATTTTTTTTAAAAGAAATGTTTAAGAAAAGAAAAAGACAGGTAACACCAAGTGGTGTCAAGGATGTGCAGAAGAAACTGGAACTCTTACACACTGCTGGTGGGAATGTAAAATGGTGCAGCCACTTCAGAAAACAGCCTTGGCGAGTTCCTCAGATGGTTAAAAATAAAGTTACCATATGACTGATATTTCCACTCCTAGGTATGTATCCAAGAAAATCAAAAACATAGGCAATTGATGATACCTGCTATAGCATAGATGAAATCTTGAAAATGTAAGTGAAAGAAGCCAGTCATGAAAGACCAGATTGTAAGGATTCCACATTTTTTGTTTTTATCTTTCAAGAATTTGTCACATTTATTAACATACGGTTTTCATAATATTCTCTTCGTATTCCTTTCTAACAGTGTAATACAACAGAATTTGCATATTATAAAATTCATCCATTTTAAGGATACAATTCAATGGTTTTTAATATATTCACAGACATGGGCAACCATCATCCTAGTCAATGTTAGAACATTTTCATCACCTCAGAAAGAAACTTGGTAGGATTCCATGTATATGAAATGTCCAGAATAGGCAGATCTATAGAGACAGAGTAGGTCAGTGGTTGTTGCCTAAGGTGAGAACGTTGGGGGAAATGGGAAGTGACTGCTAATGGGTACAAGGTTTCTTGTCAGGGCGATGATGATGCTCTATAACTGACTGTGGCGATGGCTGCAGCTGTGAGTACAGAAAAAAAAAAATTGAACTGTACACTTTAAATGGATAAATCATACAGTATGTGGATTACATCTCAAAACAGTTATTATTTTTTTAGTTGTTTTCTCCTTTTTTCTGGTTTTTTTTTTTTTTTTTTTGGCCGTGCCATGCGGCTCACAGGATCTTAGTTCCCCGACCAGAGATTGAACCCGTGCATCCTCGGCAGTGAAAGCATAGAGTGCTAACCACTGGACCGCCAGGGAATTCCATAAAGTGCAATCTCTCTCTTTCATCACCCTCATTCACCATATTCTCAAGAGAAGAAAATTAGGTTACAAAACAGTTTGTAGATTCTCATCCAAATTTTCTAAAGGAAAATAGTGTGCAGAAAACAAAACCACAATATATCACATTTGTTTCTTATGTAAATCTTAAAAAGGCTGATTCATTTTTCTAACTTCCTAACACAAATACATACCACTACTTTATTAAATGAAAAACGATATATACTACTTGACAAAATGATAAAAGACTTATAAACCGAGACCCTTCTCTTCACTTTCTTGTCCGTTCCTGTTAATGTACCCTGCCCCTAACAACGTTCTGGGATTATTAAAATAGACTAGATAGAGAAATAAGCAGATACATAGATACATACATACAAAACAAACAAGACAATGTGATTTGAAAGTAACAATAGTAAAGGACAATTTCTGGGTGGATACACAAAAATAATTTTAATTGAAGTTGTCCATTAGTAGTAGGCAGGAGGAACTGGAGAAAGGTAAGTGGGTGAGGGGGTGGGAAAGCTCTTATTTGTATTATACTCTTCTCTGTGTTAGTTTAGAAAAAATATATATTCCTGTATTATTTTTTGTTGTTGTTGTTGTTTTGTTTTGTTTTGTTTTGCGGTACGCGGGCCTCTCACTGTTGTGGCCTCTCCCGTTGCGGAGCACAGGCTCCAGACGCGCAGGCTCAGCGGCCACGGCTCATGGGCCCAGCCGCTCCGCGGCATGCGGGATCTTCCCGGACCGGGGCACGAACCCGTGTCCCCTGCATCGGCAGGCGGACTCTCAACCACTGCGCCACCAGGGAAGCCCTCCTGTATTATTTTTTAATTACAAATATTTTACCACATACATTATGATTTACTGGCTCATGAATTATTTACAGAAGAGTTGGATAATTTTTTAAACACACAGGAGGGATGGACTGCCTGTGTTTTCGTCATTGCTTTCCAATTTTACTTCATTATAATCAGACACCAAATGATCTGTATGACATTATCTCTACACTATTTGTTGAAAGTTGCTTTGTGGACTATTGGGTCACACACTTTTATTAATGTTCCAAGTGTGCTTGAAAAAAATGAATAATCTTTAGCAGTTAGGTGCAGAACTCCATACACATCCATTAGACCATTCTTGCCATTGTGTTGCTCAAATCTTCTATGGTCTTAACAAGTTACCTGCCTGGTCCTAAGACTTTTACGGATAGATGTGAATAACTCCAATGAAGATAGTAATTGTATTCATTTTTCATTATAATTCTGGCAACATTTTGCTTTATATCTTGAGACTATGCTATTTAGTTCAGGTTTACTACATCTCCCAGGAGAATTGTTCCTCTTATCATTATACAGTGGTCTCCTTGTTTTTTGCTTTCAGTCTTTTTTTTTTCTTGATCTGATATTAACATTACTATCAGCTCTCTTTCAGCTACTCTTTCTGAATCAGTTAGGGTTGATCAGAGAAGTAGAACCACTAAGAATGATAAGAATAAGAAGCTATTACAGGGATATAAACAGTAATTGTGGGAGCTGGTTAAGCAACTTATGTAGAACTGTTGCTTCTGCATCTAGTGTTGGGACAGAAACTTAGAAGGCATGCAATCAGGAAGGAAACATGGATGTGAAGTGGGGAAGAGCAAGGACAAACTGGAACTCGCATTCTCCCTCACCAATCTCAATGATGTGGGTGACCTACAACATAAATTGGCACCCTTCACGACAGAGCCCACACAACTGACTCAAAATTTAGAGAAGCTGAAGGAGAAGACCCAGTGAGAGTTGGAGGAGCTGGAGGCTTGACTGCTGCCTGAAGCCAACAGATCAGTGATGAGGTGTATGAACTGCAGCAGTGCCTGACCTCCCACCAACCTTCTGAGCATGAATACAACTGCTGCTTTACTTCCACCTTACAAATCTTGAGCAATTTTCTCTTGTAGCCAGGCTAACCTGGAACCCTCCTGGAAAGGGTGTTCTAGGAAATAGACTTCCAGCTCAATTATGCTGACCCAACATGAAGCCACCAAAATTTGCATGGATATTTTCCTCTACCTCTTTAATTTTATTCTTTCTGTATAATTATGTTTGAGGTGTGTCTCTTGTAAATAGCAGATAGCTGGATTTTTCTTTCATCCTATGTAGACTTTCAACTATCATGTTTAATCCATTTACATTTATTGGGATTTATGACTTTCATAATTTAAAAAAGAATTGTCTTTTAAAAATGAAATGAAGTAATACCTGTACTGAAGATATCTGCATACTTTGCATTTCTGAAGTATTTTATACACATAACTTATTACCTACCACTTCTCCAGCAGAGGCAGCCAACATATGCTTCACAGGCATCAAATACGAAGATGAATCAGTGTGCAAAAACCATTTCACATATTCATAGGTGATGAAAAAGGCAGCAGCTGAAATTTAAAACAAACCAGTCTTTCACAAAGTTTAAATATATATGTAAACTGTTAAGAGATATGTTTCTTGAAAAAAATTACAACTCTAGTTATTAAATTATAACAGATAAAGATAATAAATATAAGTAATATAAATAAGTATAAATAATAAATATAAATACTGAACTATAAATATTTACATTTATTATTTATATAATATATACATATATTATATATATATGTATATATTTATAACTATAAATAAATATAAATAAAGATAAAGTAATAATATGTACTATTCCCCCCCAACCCCTTCACTCTTGCAGATTTGACTGAGCCCATGTTACATGCCTGACTTTGGACTTACAAACATGCAGATCCCTGCCCTGAGGAAGACTAACAGCTAACCTGGCATTTACCAGTTTGTACTGATAAGTCACTTAACACTTTTTAAAGTTTTTTGGAAAAGGATATGAATTTCTGTGATGCAAAACGTCTTTATATATGGTCATAAAATAATCAGCTACACTGATTTCTAGACAGGTTAAAATTGCAAACACATATCTTAACTAAATAAAGCATCTATTCCATAATGTTGTGTTGCTGGTTACTCAAAATAACCATGGCTACTTTTTACTCCATCAACTCACTTTTACATCAAGGAAACAATCAACTACTGTATTAAAACTGGAAATCAAAATCTCTAAAAAGCTACCCCTAGGGCTTCCCTGGTGGCGCAGTGGTTGAGAGTCTGCCTGCCAATGTAGGGGACACGGGTCCGTGCCCTGGTCCGGGAAGATCCCACATGCCGCGGAGCGGCTGGGCCCGTGCGCCATGGCCGCTGGGCCTGCACGTCCGGAACCTGTACTCCACAACGGGAGAGGCCACAACAGTGAGAGGCCCATGTACCGCAAAAAAAAAAAAGCTACCCCTATCACCATGAACTAATCTTAGCTGCACAGGAAGGCTTTAAGCCTTGCCACGTATTGTTAATACAAAGATGTTCATCACTCACGTAAAAGGTGAGGCACGAAAGATAAATAAATGGCAAATTCACCTTTCGAAAGGCATTTGAACATGTCACACAGTAAAGTCTGAAACACTCAGGAAAAGAGCTTAGTAGTGAAAATCAGTTCTCCAGTTAAAGTCAACAAGCTTGTAAACACCCCAGTGGCTAACAAACAAACAGCAGGCCAAATGAGGAGGCACACTGTCCCCGGAGGAGTAATGACCATGCAAGCAGTTGTACATAGTTAATGCAGGTCCCAATTCCCACTTGTGATTCTTATTAAGGCTGTTCCTACTTTGGCCTACTCACTAAATAGGCTAGAATATCTCCAGTCGCATTCGACTGTAAGTTCTACCTGCTACACGTTCCACCCACACACCCCCACCCCCACCCCCCAGGAGTGAAAACAAAACAAAAAACTATGGTTTTTCTACATTCCCTTCTCAACATGAAGGGTCTTGAATACAGGTCTTTTCCTCTCTTCTTTCGACCCTCAGTCCTTTCCATACCCCCCGCACAATATGTTCTCAAAAAAGTCTACAAGCCTCTGAATGTTACAGAATGTCACAGACAGACTGTACTCTGTCTAAAACCTTAACCAATAGCAAAAATTGTTTAAAGTGCCATGTAAAAAGTTTCAATTCACCAAAAATTTGCAGAAAAACAGAAAGGCCATTTCTGAAACGCTGACACTCTGACTCTTTATCCAGCATCTCCCATTCAAAGATGTTCTGTGGATGTCAAAAAAAGAAAAAGAAAAAGAAAAGCAGGGCAAGAAGAACACCACTTTCTCAAACACACAAAAATTCAAAACCACATTCTGTGTGTAAAGTCCTGCTGACAAGAATCTAAACCAGCCCCATGAGCTTAATGGAGCACCACGTACCCTGTAGACCATCACTAATACTTCATCTACCAACAATTCCTACGTAATACGTAAGAGAAAAAAGAATATTTACAATGATGAGGGAGGCATCATAAGAATGGATGACCAAAAGACAGGGACTTAGTAACATATTTCTTTGCAATTCCCTAGTTCAGAGGTTCCCAAACTTGTCTACATATTAAAATTACCTGGGGATTTTTTTTTTTAAACCTCCAAAGCCCAGGCCACACCTCAGGCCAACTAAATTCCAAATCTCTGGGAGTGGGACAGCGGTACTTTCTTTAAAAAAAAAAAAAAAAAAAAAAAAAAATCTCTTCAGGTGATCAGGTGATTGCAACACAGACAGATTTAGGAACCAAGGCGCATCTCCCACATATAGAGCTATACTTGGCATGGAGCGGGTCCTCAATAGCGACTTGTTATGATCAATTACTGAAAATTAAGACATAAAATAATTCAAGGATAACCTCATAACAGTTGGCTGCTCTAAGGATGGCTCAGGAAGATAAACTAAAGGACCAAAAAGATTTGCTCTACAAATCTTCATGTGAATGTTATGCTCACAGATGGATACAGACAGACATCTTAATGTCAAGTTAACAAGAAAGAATTTCTAATGACATATACTGAGAAAAAAGAAATCAAACTCCAGAATTTAAGAATCTTCTGGAGCAGGGGTTTTGTGAGTGAGTGTGTGAGTATGTGAGAGAGAGAGAGAGAGAGAGAGAGAGAGAGAGAGAGAGAGAGAGAGAGAGAGAGAGAGTGTGAAAGAGAGTGTGTGTGTGTTTGATAGTGGTGGTTTTCTGTTTGCTAAGTCTGCTTTTGAGTGCCAATCAAAGCATCAGTAAACAATTATTTAAATAAGTATCTGAAAAGAGGTGGATTAAATGAAACAGATTATACTGATTATAGAATAAAAGGGCCATAAATCACACAACTTCAAAACCAAAACAAAAGCAAGACAATGGAAAGAGGAGGTTAGTGGGAACGGGTTGCATCATCTGAGAGCAATTTAGTTAAGACAAAGATTTAATGCCTCTTAGGTTCATCTGCTCCACAAGAATCTCCAAGCCAGTGGTTATTAAACTCAGCTTCACATCTGAATCACCTGGGAAGTTACTAAAACTCCTGATACCCAGGCAAAGACCAGACCAATTAAATTTCTCATGGAGACACAGGCATAAGTATTTTGTAAAGCTCCCCAAGAGATTCCAACGTGCAGGCAAGGTGGGGAAGTGCTGTAAGACATTACAATCAATGTTACAGGAACAACTTTAAGGATTCTAACAAGGAGTTTTAACAACAACAAAAACCACTCATTTAAAGATTGCTCATTTTTTTATTACAAATACACTAGAATGGAATCTATAGCACCAGCTGAGTCAAAAATAATGGATTAATGAATAGAAAATAAATTCAGGAGATCAACTACACAATCATATAAGGAATTCTATATAGGGTTGGACCACATACCATTCTGAAAATAAATCCCATTATCTTGGCTTTATATAAAGCAGTGATAATACCAATATAATTTTTACCATTAGGAAAGGATCCAATAGCAGCAGAAGGAACGCCAGCATATATTCCACGAAAACCACCAGCCTTATTAAATCCTTGGGGGCTCTGCAGCCTGGTTTTAATGGTATCCAGAGGAAATAATATCAAGTCAACACAGACACCTGCTACCCCACCAGCCTTTAAAAAAAAAGAAAAAGAAAAAAAATGTTACAATAAAATAAATTGCCATTTTGGGGATGGGGTAGTTTTTAAAGCATATCTCTTTAAGTATGGTTTTAAAGTATACCACAGACTACTTTGGTACAGTCAAAACACCTCTTACCTAAATCTACAGACTGTCCTGGGAAAATAACCATTATTGTGATATATTTTCAAGTTGTAAATTTTATATTACATATTCTGTTTTTAAAAAAATGTTTAATGATTTTTAATAATTTTAAAATAAATTTCAAATTTATTTTTAATGATTTCACAGGGTTCAAAAAAGTAAACAAACAAACCTCAGAAAGGTAAAGAGCTCAAAGTCTCCTTCCCTGTCCCTAAAAACCCAAGTAACCAGTTTTGGTTTCTTCTTGTGTCCTTCCCAAGTTACTTTAGGCATATACAAGCAAATATGAATATGTATTTTATTTTACCTTTTTTTTTTTTAAGTAAAAGGTGGTATGCTGCACCTTGTTTTTTTCATTTGACAATTTATCTCAGTGATCTTTCCAAATTACACCAAATGTTATATTTTTTGCCCTTTTAACTAATGAGTAGTGAATCTGCATTAAGAAAAAAATTGTTTTCAGACTTACATTCTAAATGGTAATGCTCCTTGTGAATCTAGATCCATATTTTAAGAATCACACATGTAAGGATTCCTATGGTATCCTCTCTACTTTGTGTATATTTGAAAATCCTTTGATACTTTTTAAGTGAATAAATGAAGGGAAAAAAAGAGCTAAATTCCTAGAGGACATTAAAACCTGACCCAAACTAGTCATCTCCCAAGAGATACCATGTTGCTTTGGAGAAGCTGCACTTTAAAACCTGATTAAAAACTAAGTTTTCACCTCATGATTACACTAGTATATGTAGAATATTTTAAAATCTGGTTACAGCTTAGTCAAAGCAAAAAGAGACTCAGAAAAATATGAACTCAGAGACTGTCAAAGAAAGGTCAACACACAAGGTCTAAAGGCATCATTTAAAGATATGAATCAATACCATTTCACAGTAAGCAGGTAGAACTACAGAAGCAACTCTCAATACGGTTCCTACATAGTAAGTTTTAAACTGAATTGCTAACTTTTCCTATCTTTTGGATTTTGAACCATGTGAAAATATTACCTATTTAAAAAGTAAAAGCAGACATTAAAAACTATATATTCCATGACACAGAAAAAGAAGAATCGGTACTATTTAAACATACAGGCAGAGTTCAAAATGATACGCTGTTTCCATCCTTTGGGTTTACAGAATGCTCAAGTGGTACAAAGGTTAGTAGCTAGCAAACACTTTCTGCTCTACTTGCCACTCACCATAAAACCACTGCAAGGGGCTTCCCTGGTGGCGCAGTGGTTGGGGGTCTGCCTGCCGACGCAGGGGGTGCAGGTTCGTGCCCCGGTCCGGGAGGATCCCACGTGCCGTGGAGCGGCTGGGCCCGTGGGCCATGGCCGCTGGGCCTGCGCGTCCAGAGCCTGTGCTCCGCGGCAGGAGGGGCCGCAGTGATGAGCGGCCCACATACAGCAAAAATAAAACACTGCAAAACTTCACTGGAAAAATGAAATTACCCTGATGAGAAATGCAATAATCTCTATTTTCCAATTAGTATAGGTAATTATTAAAAATTAGTGTACACTAGAAAAGTACATTACCATAGGGACTTCCCTGGTGGCATAGTGGTTAAGACTCTGCCTGCCACTGCAGGGGACACGGGTTCAAGCCCTGGTCCAGGAAGATCCCACGTGCCGCGTTGCAACTAAGCCCGTGTGCCACAACTACTGAGCCTGCGCTCTAGAGCCCACGAGCCACAATTACTGAAGCCCATGTGCCACAACTACTGAGCCTGAGCTCTAGAGCCCACGAGCCACAACTACTGAAGCCCATGTGCCACAACTACTGAGCCTGAGCTCTAGAGCCCACGAGCCACAACTACTGAAGCTCACTCACCTAGAGCCTGTGCTCCGCAACAAGAGAAGCCACCGCAGTTAGAAGCCCACACACTGCAACGACGAGTAGCCCCCCCTCGCCACAACTAGAGAAAAGCCCGCGCGCAGCAATGAAGAACCAACGCAGCCAAAACTAAATAAAATTTTTAAAAAAAGAAAAAGAAAGAGCAAAGTACATTACCATATACATTAATACCATATGATCAGCCTGAAAGGCATGACAGAACCCCAAAGACCATGCGGGATACTCTGCAAATGACCTAAAAAGTTGTCACCAAAAGAACACAGAGATGTGCCAGTAGAGCACCACAAGTGGGAGTAAAAGAATGACAAAGTGGGATTTCTTCCCAGATATAAAGGTGGTCTTTTCTAAGTCAAGGGAAAAAGTTCACAAGTAACGTAGCAAAGTTAAAAAGAAAAAAAAAGCCAACTTTTTCAACACTCTTCTCACTTATTCTTTAAGGATTTTATAAAATTCAGTAGGTAATAAAATATTTTGCCTGCCTCTTCATTTTCTCCAAACACAAGAACTAAAATCTTGGTGAGAATGACTGATATGACTGGTTTCTTTAAAAATAGCTGCACTTCATTCTAATTTTCTCTTTAATCTTAGGAGAGGGTTCAGAGAGATGCTTGCTATCTACTGCTAAATTTTAATCAATAAGTGAATTACTCTTTTAATCTATTTGGCTACTTTGCATGCATTGATTCTCCAGCCCTCCTTTCATCAAAATTCTAATCATCTGAGAATAAAATGACCAGATTGAATCTATTTATCTAGTAAATCATGAATCAAGAGTTACTAATTGCTTCTGTGGATTTCAAACTTCTATAACTCAAATGTCACTTAAGTTCATGAGACTGAAAAAAATGCTGCTAAAAGAACATTAAGAATTACCTATGTATTTAGACACATAGCAACATATCTAAGATTTAAACAAAAACTTTAAGGAATGCTTATAATTTTTCATCAAGCCAGCATCAACTGAATTATAAGGGACTCTACTAATTTTTTTTCTTTAGCCTGAGAAATTTGTTTTATCTATGATCACTTATCAAAAATGTTATCAGGTGGGACTTCCCTGGCAGTCCAGCGATTAAGACTCCATGCTTCCACTGCAGGGGACATGGGTTCGATCCCTGGTCAAGGAGCTAAGATCTTGCATGCCATGCAGTGCGGCAAAAAAATCTTTAAAAATTTTTTAAAGATTTTTAAAAAAGGTTATCAGGCAAAGGGTTAGTTTCAAGATTTATGGTAGCTTACACTGAAAATCCTAAGTGCTAGACAAAATCCAAAGAAAGAGAACATAAACCAGATAACCACCAAGCCTTACCAGAGCATAACAATTTATTGAGACCTTGATATCATATAGATAAAATACACAGCACCACCTTAATTTAAAAATGGAAAAAGTGCTGGCAGGCTGTAGAGAGGAAGTGTATAATTAGTGAAATTAGACCCTTTGAAATTCCTCTGGGAGTTGAAAAAAAGTCAAGATTACATGAAGCTGGCAAAACAGAAAGAAACAAAGCAAAAACAAAAAAACTCACTCCTGCTCAACTACAGGACAAAATCAAACCATCCGTCTAATTTAACTAAGCAAAATCATCACAGGCCCCTGGCCTAGACCACAACTAAAAAGAACCAGGCAAAACATTAACATGGCTTCTCGGGGAAACATCCCTCCCTGACATTCTCAGTTTCCCCACAACAAAGTGGCCACCAGTGACTTTAACCACCTCATTGGAGAGCTGTGGCTTCTGCTTCCTGTGATACTTGCCTTCTTCCCCCTCCACCATCCATTCTCCCCGCAGCACTCCTTCACCCTCTACAGTAACATTGTCTGTGTAAAATACAAATTTCAATTTCATCTTGACACTCTTCAAAGTTTCCAAAAGCCCTTAGGATGAAGAACAAAATCACAGTACAGCCTACAAGGCTCTAGAAGTTCTGTCCCCCATCTACCTCTCCACCCTTAACTCCATCGTTAGCCCTTTGCTGGGTACCTTCTTACCACCTTGATCTCTCTTTTCCTCCAAGTCATCTGATTTTCCTCATTTCTAGGACTGTGTCCCTAATCCCCCAGTCTAGGTTTACACCGTCATGTCTCCACACACTGATCAGAATTCTAATTCTGTAGTTGAGCATCTGACCATTTCTTCAAAGACTGTATGTTCCTCGAAACTATAAGATCCATACCTGTTTTGTTCACCAGTATGTTCCCAGCACCCAGTACATAGTAGGCACTCAATAACTATTTGAAAAACACATAAATTAATGACTATAACAAAAGGTTACTAACCATATCTTAGAAGGTACTACAAAGCAACCTAAAAAAGGTACATCAAATTTTTTAAAATTGCAAAACACAGGACCAAACAATTCCCAAAAGAAAAAATATAAACAGCCAACAAAATTATGAAAATATGCTTCCCCATCATCAGTGATCAAATAAAAACAAAAATTTTAATTTCCCAATTACATTATAAAAGATTAAAGATATGGAAATAGTTACGGGTATTAACATAAACAAATTATTATAATCTATTGAAGGACAATTTGGCAAAATGAAAATTTTAAACTATAATATACTTGATCCAGTTATTTTATTTTTAAACATTTCTTCCACAAAAATAAGTTCATAAATATACAAGAATGTTTACTACAGAATTCTTTCTAACAGTAAAAAACTAGAAATAACCTATTAAGTTGCATTATATCAGAATAACGGATTGCTACACAGCCTTTAAAAGAATGAGATCAACCTGAACTTGCTGATAAAGAAACATGTTATATTCTTAAATTAATCAAATAAGCTACAGAACAATATATGCTGTATAATCCCATCTTTCAAAGAAATGTGTTATTTTTTTGTCTATGCATAATCAGAAGTCTGGAACCACACACACCAAACTGTTAGAAGTTATTATCTCTGTGGAAAAACATTTGGGATGAGGAGTATTTTTATTATTATCTTGCTGATTTTTGTATTGTTCAAGTTTTGCAATGAGTACTAAAAACATACAAAAGTAGAGCTACTCAAATTAATATTCCCTCACCAAAAAAAAAAAAAACAACAACCCAAATTCACTGGTCACATTTGGTATACAGTAGGCACTCAGTAAGGGGTAACTCAGAACCTCGACCCCTGGACCCTAAACTACCTGTTCAGCTTCATCCCGCACACTCTTGATCTTGAGCCTCCTCCACTCTGACTAGTCTGTTTCCCAAAAACATCCTGAAACTTATCAATTCTGTGCTCCTGCTTAGGTTTTTCTCTCAGCCTGGAAGGCCCTTCCAATGCCTCTTGTCTCCTGTATACTACAGCCAGCAGACCACCTGCTCCCCCCGGCCATTACATACACACAAATACATACACATACACACACACACACACACACACCTGCCAAACTCCATTTCATTGTTAAGACTGTGACCAAACGCCATATCCCTCCCGAAGCCTTTCCCAGTCTCCCAGTCAGAATTAAAGGCTACTTCCTTAACTCCCCCGTATAACTTTGTTTACATTTCACTTTCAGTACTAACCACCATGGCTGACACTAAGATCCTTCAGAGTAGAAGCCAGGTCAGTGACCTTGGCCCTCCTAAATATATAACCCAGTGCCTGGGATGGAGCAGGGCTTCCACGCTTGTTTGTTGGTCTGAATCACATGGAAATGTAAGATGATGAGAAAACACTTTACAGAAAGATTCAACATTCACAAGAAAAACTGCAGCAAATCACTCTCTGGTTGTCCCTGCTGCAGTCTGCCATAGCACTGTGACAAATGAAACCTGGCATTACCTGCTGCTATACTTCTTGGCATTCCACAGCTCCAGTGACAGCTTTGAGGTATATTCAGGGTGTCTTTTCCAGAAATCCTGTGCCTTTCATCACCTCCTGACGGAAAAGACTGCGCAGGATCAGTGTTGTTTGGTAAGGCTATTCTCAGGAACACAATAATGGTTCTAGAATTTGACTTGAGTATTCTTCCATTTCTCCAGAAATTCTTTCAGATTAAATATTGCCTTAGACTACAGCTTTGGCAACAGACACGCAGACCTGGCTTCAATCTCAACTGGGTCCCCCTAGGAAAGCTATTAAACCTAGGTAAGCCCACATTTCTTCATGCATGAAAGGGGAAAAATAATAGTACCTATGCTTCACAGAGTTTTTGAGAACTGAGTGAGATTAAATGAGAATTAAATACAACTACATGAGCCTGTTACATGCTTAGCAAAATGCCTGCCTCAATTACCAATAAGTATGAGTTATCATTTTTAGTGTTATGTTACTGTAAATATCCTTCCAAGTTTGCTGATGCCCTATTTCTGACAGGCTAATATTAAAAACCATGTGAAAGACAAAGGAGGACTTGACCAAAGACTGAAGATTACATTCATATATTAAACTGAACTATAAATGTATATACAAAATCAATAAATTCAAGTCTTTCCTTACCAATAATGAATGAAAAGCTTTCCTCAAATTCTGCTCCCTGGACAAGAATCACCCATGGATTCACACAACAGAAAACCAAATCACACGACATGTGCAGGAACAATTCAGCATCAAACTCAAAAAACTGAGAAACACTACTGTTCAAATTTCTTTATGATGCTTGGATGTGAATTTATGGGTTATTTTTTTTTAACCAGAATACAAAAAAAAAGAGAAGACAAAATTGTAAACATATGATTTCTGCTCTGAAAAAACTGCATAAGCACACATTAAAGTGTTCAGTAAATGGTTACTTTTTATCACCATGCATAATTACATGATTAATTTTTGTTTTATTTTCTGTTAAATGTCTGCTCCCACTTGACTGCACACCCCTGAGGGTAGGGACCATATCTTCCAGGCTCTTGCTCTTCCCAAGTACCAGAGCAAAGGCTCACACATATGTCTGGTTAAACAGGTAACAATACCTGATGCATGGAGGTGGAAAAACTGTGGGTACAACATTTATCTTCCCTCTATTTGGCATTTTGTTACTCAAATTCTGTGTGTATCATTAAAATTTCAATACTTAAAACTTATATCTGGGGCTTCCCTGGGCGCAGTGGTTGAGAGTCCGCCTGCCGATGCAGGGGACCCGGTTTCGTGCCCTGGTCCGGGATGATCCCACATGCCACGGAGCAGCTGGGCCCGTGAGCCATAGCCACTGAGCCTGCGCATCCGGAGCCTGTGCTCCACAACGGGAGAGGCCACAACAGTGAGAGGCCCGCGTACCGCAAAAAAAAAAAAAATTATATCTGAACACACAGCATTTGGTTTGGAAGTGGTACAAAAGCATATTAAGTCATTTACAGCTAAATTTCAGATTCTAAAACTTTCCCAGGACCCCCTCTTATACTGAAAGAAAAATGAGAAAGGAAAGGTAGCTCCATCTCCTAGTATTTGAAATACAGAAGAAACGCCTCCATCACGGCAGTGGTTCTCGATTGTGGCCCCAGACAACTGGTGGTCTCCAAGGGTGCCTTGCATGCTCCACTGATGGATCAAAATTGAGAATATACCTCTGTCTAGGTGACTGCCTACTCAACACAAAAATGAGCAAAAAAAGGAAGACCTGCCCACTGTGACCTAAATGACAGAAAGAAACAAGTCACACAAAGCAAGCTCGAGAACGTGCAGCATAATTCCCAATCCCTTAGAGATTTGGAGTTAATGCTTCATCATCAGATACTAACTTCCTTGACTCCAGAAAGCAGACTAGGAAGCTGCCTTCCAGAAAAGAAACGTATGAGGCAATAAACACTGAAAACGTCCCTTCAACTTCATTCTTATCTTTTCTTCTGTTTTCTTACCCCACCTAAGAAGCCTTGGCAACATAATCCATGCCACTGCCCTCAAGTCCCTTTCTGCCAGTGGTTCTCAGCAGAACGGCAGGTCCAGTGAGAAGACACAAATATTATGAAGAAGCTTTTTCAGAACCACCTCCCTAAAGTAAGAAAAGAAAACAACAAAATAACAATTAAAAAAAAAAGCAGTACAAGCAGTCCTTGCTTTGCACAGCACCGACACGCATGCATCTCAGTTGCCATAAGGAACACAAGTCCTCTAACAGGACAGTTGAATTACAGTGACCACAGTGACATTTCACAAAAATGAATGATCGAAAGAGGGAACTGGCCAACAAACATGAAAGCAGGGCAAATAAATGACAAGTGGTTAACACTGAAAGTGACATTCAAATCAAATGTAAAAGGAGTTATAAAAGAATTAGCTGTGGGAATATCGACACTGCTGTCATTGGAGAGATTCCAGACATGCAGCCAGAGGAAAATGAGTGAAGGCGAACTTACCACATACGGGGAAAGAGGCTGGGACGAAAAGGACAAACATGTCCCAGAGCAAGCTGTGCCAGCAAAAAACGCCACGTTAAAGGAACACTTGTTCTGTATTGCCAGTTATATGACTTAAAATTACTTCTGATACTTTTTTTTTTACAAAGAAATACAATCTTAATGTTTTAAATTACAGTGTACTAAATGTAAGTTTTACTTCTTTTTTTTCCGTTTCCCTATACTTCCACAGTCTACAGTAAGAGAGTTATTAACATTGACAAGAATTTTTAAAGGTCGTTAAATAATCATTTTCATCAATTATTAAGATCACTTTGCATGACGTCCACTCGCACATTCATCTTTCCAGCCCCAAATTACACGCAAAGGACTGCCTGCACTTCACACTGCAGAGCACCAACACTTGCCGAAGTTCCTTCACCTGTAACCCAGTTAAAACTAACTGAGACAATACCCTGAGAAAACCATAAATCAAAGAGTCATGTACCAAAATGTTCATTGCAGCTCTATTTACAATAGCCCAGAGATGGAAACAACCTGAGTGTCCATCATCAGATGAATGGATAAAGAAGATGTGGCACATATATACAATGGAATATTACTCAGCCATAAAAAGAAACGAAATTGAGCTATTTGTTATGAGGTGGATAGACCTAGAGTCTGTCATACAGAGTGAAGTAAGTCAGAAAGAGAAAGTCAAATACCATATTGTAACACATATATATGGAATTTAAGAAAAAAATGTCATGAAAAACCTAGGGGTAAGACAGGAATAAAAATTTTTTAAATTAAAAAACATAAAGTAACTGAGACAGGGATGCTTTCGGTTTCACTCAAGTAACAACCCAGATGAACTACAAGGTCGATGAAACTGCTAAGTACTGAAAGGGAGAGAAGAGTCAGGCTGGAAGGAAAGAGTGGTTTGGAGGTATGTTTGTTTGTTTTGCATTGAAAAAAGTAGAAGAGGGCTTCCCTGGTGGCACAGTGGTTGAGAGTCCGCCTGCTGATGCAGGGGACACAGGTTCGTGCCCCGGTCTGGGAGGATCCCACATGCCGCGGAGCGGCTGGACCCGTGAGCCATGGCCGCTGAGCCTGAGCGTCCGGAGCCTGTGCCCCGCAACGGGAGAGGCCACAACAGTGAGAGGCCTGCGTACCGCAAAAATAAAAAAAAAAATTGAAGAAAAAAGTAAGGCTACTATCAAAATTATTTCATTCCATCTTGGAGGATTTCAATACAGCTTTTTTTGTTTGTTTTTAAGGAATGGAATAAAGCCAGCCCTCCATATCCTGGGGTTCCGCATCGTCAGATTCAACCAAATGCAGATTCAAAATATTTGCAAAAAGAATTCCAGAAAGTTCCAAAAAGCAAAACTTGAATTTGCTGCATGCAGGCAACTATTTTCATAACATTTATATTGTATTTACAACTACTTACACAGTATTTACCTTGTATTAGGTATAATAAGTAATCTAGAAATGATTTAAAGTATACAGGAGGATGTGCATAGGTTACATGCAAATACTACATCATTTTATATAAGGGACTTGAGCATCTGTGTATTTTGGTATCCACAGCGGACCTGGAAACAACTCCCCTTGGCTACCAAGTTTTAATTAGGCATGAACCAGATGTATACAGGTACAGTGTTGTATTTTTTCTTTTTTTTTAATCTCATAAGCATTTTCCATGTTACTATTATAGCACATACTCTTCACAAGCACTGTTACCAATGGCCCCTAAATAGTCCATGAAATGCATCTATCATCATTTACCTAACCACTCCTCTTTTATTTCATGTTTTCCTATTATCTTCACTGAGCTAAATGTTATGAACATCTCTAGGTCACTAATACTTATTTCAAACTGCTCTCCTAAAAGCATGCACCAGTGACTGTACTCTTGGAGGTTTTTTTCTGAATAGTCTGCTCTGTGCTCCAAATGAAAACTTAACATGCCAGAAGTTCTCTCCCTATTCAGCTCTACAGCCCTTCAATCCTGCTCCAGAAACTTCAGGAAGGAAACAGGTAAATATGTGCTCTACGTCAGGCTCCGTACTACATCTCACTTAATCCTTAGAAGCCGAGGCTCAAGACTTCTGCAAACGTGAAGCTGCATTCATTCACCCAACAAGTACTGAGTGCCTTCGAAGTGTCAGGCATTGGTCACACGGTAGTAAACAAAACAGAACTCCCTGAGGAGTGCTTAGCCTCCTCAAAGACGCTCCCAACCATTAAAAAAAAAAGGGGGAGCCCTTCCATTTCCGGACTACTTCAATAATAAAACCCTCTAATGGCTTTCGTTATGCTTTATATAAAATCCAAATTCCTTTCCACTGCCCACCAAGACTCACCTCGGCAGGCTTTGTCTAGCTCTCCAACAGCAGCCTCTGTCACACTACCCTCACCCACTAGGCCTCAGCCACCACATTCACATCCTGAACCCTTTCCACCTGAGGATTTTCTCACGTGCTGCTCCCTCTGAACTTTCCCCTCTGCTCATCAGAATGACTAGCCCCTTACCTGTTAGGTCTTAGCTTAAACGTTAGCTCCTCAGGGCCTTCCTAGGGCACTCCATCTAAAGTAGGTTTTCCAATATTATTCTCTCTCTCTCCCACCTCAGTTCATTCCTTTCACAGTACTTATCATATAGCCTTGGTTTGTTTGCCATCAAATCTCCAAGGGCAATCACAGTAGACAGAACACATGGCAGATAAACTGCATGCTAAATGAATTCACCAGGAATGAGATCTAACTTCCTTGAAACTTCTACCAATCGATCCCAATTTTACCCTCTGTAACTACGAAAAAAGAAGTATGCATGTGTACCCTTCTTTAATAAAATAAATTTTAATACAATTTTTTTTTGTTGTTAACTCTGACACTCACCTGTTTTTAGCAACTGCTACTGTTGCTGACTTCAGCGATAGTCTCAAGGAGCAGTAAATGGAATCCCAGGTTACACTGCTTGGAATCTGAGCTCCAACACTTACACCCACGAAATGTATCTCACTTGTGTGACTTTGGACAAATTATCTAACATACTATTCCTCAGTTCCCTCATTTGGAAAACTAGGATAAGACTTCAATTGTTTGTCAGGCTTAAATGAGATGATGTATGTAAAGAGCCTACCCTAGTTCCCGTCAGAGCAATGTGGATTGTCATAAGTACTACTGCCATCTCACCAGCTGGACAGGAAAACGTCTTCAACGGGGTAACATACTTCTTTGCATCTCTAAAACCTAGCTTCTACAAATATCAACAAATCTAGATTTAAAACCATCATTCCACCAGTCTGGGTAAGATCCCCCTTCCACATCTTTCCATACACTCTGAAACTAACCCTCATCGTCATTTATGATAACACTCATTTTACCCCTTCTGCCTCCACCACCTGACCCGTGCGGCCAGGTCTATCTTGTTCACCATGTTATCTCCAACACCTGCAAAAACATTTGATAATTAAACGAAGAAAGTCCTCTAGGCCTCCATCTCTCAGGAAAAGCTTTTGAAAAGGTTCTTGTCTATTTTCTGCCTCTGCCCGCTCTCCTACAGTGAAAACATAGGCAGCCAATCTGTCTTGTTCACTACTGTATCTAGTATCCCCTACTGAGCCTGTCCTAAGAAAGGTTTCAAAGTATTTATTAAAGGATTTGGGGGATGGGGGTTGATGTTAAGACACGTTGATTCTCGTTGTTTTCTAAGGAATTAAACACCACTAACGTACTGGCTCAACGCGCGGCTATTTGTGCTCATCAGTATATACCATACCCAAAGCCTAGAAAAATGCTCGGAAGCAAACTAAGCAGATTATATATAAGATGAATGAATCGATACGTCATTTTCCGAGACTGAAAAAAGATACAGCAAAATGAAACCACAGTCTTGACCAGGTCTGTGAGCGACTCAAGAGTTTTGTTACATATATTTCATTCATTGCCAAGCTCTCCAGAGTATAGTTACAGTATACAATTGAAACTTTTCTTTTTCCGTTAGGTAAACCGCGGTGCGGAAGACTATGAGTCAAGCGGCACCCCTATCCCATCCCCGTCTCTTTCTGTCACACAAGTAGGAAACTCAGAACCTTGACACGAGGCCCAGCGCGGCCCAGGCGCCCCGTGCTTCCTCCCAGACCGGGTGACCGGTGACCCGGGGATGATTCAGCGCGCAAAACCGGAAGGAGGTGCTAGGACAGGGAAGCCTCCGGCACCCCTAGCGCCCCCACTCTACCGCCCGGTACTCACCACCAGCGAGGCTGTGAACCCAGGCCGGTCCATGGCCACATAGACTCAGTCAAGGTTATAATTCAAAGCTGAGCCGACTCAGGTCGTGGGCCCCTGCACTGGGCGCCGCCATCTTGGAGGCGGGGCATGTAACGCCGGCAATACCGTGGCCACGTGAGGTTGAACCACAACGAGTACACAATTACACGTGCAACCGGGGAAGCTGGGCCAGAAGGAGGGCCAGGAAGGAGGGGCGGAGCCTGGAAAGTGTGGTCGAATCAAGTCTCGCGACTCTTCTCTGCCTCCGTTTCCTACAGCTTCTGAGTGGGCCAGGTAGAGGAACTCTCGCGAGCAAACGAGCCTCGACCGGGAACCAGGCGTAGCGAACCCGATGATGAGGAAAGGGTGAAGTCCAACCGTAAACCCAAAAGAGGCGTGGCTATAGTGGAAGGCGGGGCCGTGGAGAGGCAGGACTAGCTTCAGCGGGCGAGACCTGTGGATTCCAATGAGTTATTTGCATTTATCTGTTGGTTTCACCTGTAGAAATTTTGTCTCATTTTCCATAAAACAGACTCATTATCAGAAAATTATTAAATATAGAAAAACATTTCAAAAATTTCCTTACTCGAGCTAAAAATTAATGTCCTCTACTTACCAGCAGTTTTTGCACTTAATATAATTCATTTGTTCGGTTATTTACTTGCTCATCTTGTCAGCTGTAGTATCAGTTGCACACTTCAAAGACCACTTTAAGTACTTAAAGTTTCTTGCCGTGGACGTGCCTTTACATTTTTCAAACAAATACCTTCTAAGTTTCCTTCTATTAAGAGCCAACTGCATCTCAGATGTGGTGCTCTAATACAGCCACTTCGTAAGGTAAGCACCGTTAGCATCCTCATTTTACAGAGAATCCTGATGCCCCAAGAGGTCCACTAACCAACCCAAAGCTAGAGAGAACATAGCAGACTCAGGCTTGAAATTTTAGTTAATGACCTCATCATATTTCTTCAAAACCTTTGCAACAGCCTTAGGTTCTTTGCCTTTCTTCAATGTCTTTCATACCACTTTTATAGTCAATATTCTCTTCTAGTTGAGATGTTCTAGAAATGATTAGCAGAATGCCTTCAGGGCTTCAAATTCTGAACTCCCAGAAATCTGGCAGTGGCTTACCTGAGTGGTTCTGTTACCGGCCAGGGTTCTTGGACTCCTTAGTAAATAGAAATTGAAAACACACCAGACGAGAAATTCAGGCAAGGCTTTATTGGGACTCGTACTGTAGCAGGACGGTGCGAAACAAGTAACAGGTGGCCCTGCTTGCTCCCTGAGGGGAGGGCAAGCTGGTCCCTTACATGGGGCGAGGGTAGGGGCAGGTCCGAGGGTCAGGCTGCAGGGGTGGCTTGGGTGGGGTGCCCATCCTCTTGGTAGTGCTGTGTGCAAGGATCATGTGCGCTACCATGCTTTTGCTCCCGACTCCTCAGATGTGCAAGTTAGGTTTTGGGGCTTTTTGTATCTTGTTCATAATTTGCCCCAAATGTGCATGCACGCAGTTGTTTTTAGCCCTTGGAGTTTCTTTGTATTTGTTGCTTGACGAGACGTTTGTCCAGGTGCAAGCATTGCTGCAAAGGGTCCCAGGTCCCAGGTCCCAGCCTGTAACCTAGCAGGACACTACAAGGCCTTCCTGGAATAGACCCCACCCATGTCCCCTGCCTGCCTTTTGTCTGTAGAAAAACTTTAGTCAAAGAATAAATTTAATCAGAGAAGTGAGAAAATGCAGAAAGAAAGGAACACAGTCAAGCAAGACAAAATAATAATACTTTGGCCATTAAACAAAGTCAAGGACATTTAGTTCTTCCCCAAGGTCTATAGATAATATTCAGAGCCTTGTCCTTTGAGCTGTTCTGCAGATACTGAAACCGCCACCAGGTGGAAGAAGTTAACCCTATGCTGCCCACAATCACGTAGACCCCAGACCGGCTGGAACCAGAAGGTTGATGATGCTGACTCCCAATTTCCTCACCACCAACCAATCAGAAGAATGTCCACGAGCTGATCACGCCCTGCTCCCTGAACACTATTAAAGACTCCTCACTACCCCCGTCCAGGGTGGGACATACAGTCTTAGGGGCATTAGCCTGTTGTGGTCCCCTTTGCCTGGCAAAGCAATAACGTGATTTCTTTCTACTTCACCCAAAACTCTGTCTCCCAGATTTAATTTGGCACCGGTGTACAGAGGCTAATTTCGGCAACAAGCCTGTCTCAGTTCCGGCTCTGGGTCTTTCTGATGAGGGTGCAGTCAAGGCATCGGCTAGGGCTATATCTGAAGAGTTGTTGGGACTGGAGGATCCACCTCCAAAATGGCCTATTTCCATACCTGCCAAATTAGTGCTAGCTGTTGGCAGTTGGCCTCAGTTCCTCACCACATAGACTTCTCCAGAGGATTGCTTGAGTGTCCTCAGCTGGTTTTCACCAGAGTGAGTGATCTAAGAGAGCAAGACAGAAATGTTATGTTCTCTTCTATCGTTCAGAGGTAAAAGCTTCATCAGGTATTACATGATGCCACTGGAAACCCTTTAGGAAATACAGATGTACAAACATGACCTGGGGACTTCCTTTCATGAAATGCTTACAGAAAGATCCATTACCACTTGTGCATGCCTTTTAAATGGAACGTTACAATGCACTGTCATTGTCACCACATTGCAGGCAGAGTATATCCTCAGATCTTCTAGTTAAAAAATCTACCAAATGAGATAAGTACTGCTTTGCACCAAACATGTGAAATTATACTAATAATATTGTCTTCCTCAATTAAATCTACCACTGTAAGCCAAGTTCACTTTAGTTCCGAAATATTCGTAGTATTTACAAAAATTATCAGGAGGTCAAAAACAATACATCAAACAAAACAAATTAGGTCCAGCTTAGGGGAAATAAAGGACATAATCTTTAGCCAGAACTAGACCCAAGCTCCAAGTTCCTGATCTTTATTGAAAAATAAAATAATAGAATCATTTGCAATAAAAATATTCATGTATCTTAACCCATATGCATATTTTAACCCATATGCAAAAATATATATAACGGAAAGGAACCCCTTAAGTAATAAAATCAAGGTTATACTTTCCATGTGGATTTGTGTTTCCATTTTGAATCAGTGAGGAAAACAAAAAAAGACTGTCCTTTCAATAAATGGCTTTGGGACAGTTAGATAACTATTTAGAAGAAAATTATGTTTCATCCCTGTCTCACACTTTACCTCCAAAAACAGTTCCAAATAGATTAAAATTCTCACTTGATATAATTTATTAGAGTACTAGAAGGAAAAGGTAAATATTTTAATATTCTTGAGGTAAAGAAACAGGTTTATGTATGAGATTTTTTTTAACTAGGAAAAATATTTGCAGCACGTATGACAACAATTCTTAATTCTAAATAGTTCCTATAAATCAATAAGAAAAACACCAATACCAATAGAAAAAAATGGGGAAAGTCACAAAGGAAGAAAAATAAGTAGCTAATGAACATGTGAAAATATTTTAAATTCCTTAATAACATGAAAATTTAAACAATACAGCACTTTTCAAACCTATCAAATAGGCAAAGATTTTTATAGGGGGAGCATCAAAGCAACTTTTCTGGTGAGTGATATGACAAGATATATCAAAACCCTAAAAAATCTTCTTTGTCCTCAATTGTTCTACTTATTGCATTGTACTCTAAGGAATTATATTTTTTTAATCCATAGAAATATGACTATAAGCATATTCATTTCACCGTTTTCATAACAAAAGACGAATTTTTATACAACCAAAAATGTTCATCATTGCATGATTGAGATAATCTGGTTATAGTATCCATACGTAGCTATTTAAAACCATGATGTAGGAGAATCTTTAATGATATAGAAGGATGGTCAAAATAAAAACAGTGGCACAAGAGCATTTGCATATGCTGGTTTCTGTCCTTATGCCCCCCAGCAGATCCACTCCCTACTTTCTCTTCTTTTGTTTTCTGTCCTAGAAAGCTGACCAGTAGGAACTGCCCCCTGGTTTCCGGTAGCGTTTGGCCAATGAGAGTCATCGGCAGATCTGAGGATGGCCAGAGAAAGAGGTCAGGGTATTTCTTCTCTGCTCCCTCCCTGCCTCAACCCAGTTCTGGCAGGTGTTGCATTCCCCTACAACACTGCTACTATGAAACAGCCTCCTCTCTGGCTCCCTTTCTCTTTTAGGTCTAGGGAGGATAATGGCTTCTCACTGTTGTAAACCCTGGCTGCCTCTTCGTACCTTATTGATTTTCCTAACACTGCCCAAGTTTCTCTTCAAAATCCCAGGTGGGTGGGTGCCTTCTGTTTGCTGCTAGAACTCTGACTGACAAAAGACACTCTAACCCGATTTTTGTAAACATTTACATACTAGTTCTCGATTGCTGCATAACAAACTACCCCAATACTTAGCAGCTTAAAACAACAAACATGTACCATCTCAGAGTTTCCGTGGGTCTGAAATCTGGGCCTAGCTAGGCCTGGCTGGCTCATAATCTCTCATGAGACTGCAGTTATGCTGTCAGCCAGCACTACAGTCCCAACTGATGGCTCGAATGGAAATCCACTTCTAAGCTCTCTCATGTGGCTGTTGGCAGGATTCAGCTCCGCACAGGTTGTTGGAGTGAGGGGCTCAATTCCTCAATATCTGTTGACTGGAGTCCTCCCTCAGTTCCTTGCCTCGAGGGCCTCTCTGTGTGGGAGTTTGCAACACAGCCCCTGGCTTCCATCAGAGCGAGAGAGCACCCAAGATAGAAGCCACAATCTTTTGTAACCTAATCACACTCAAGGGGAGCGGATTATACGAGGGCATGAATATAAGGCAGCAGCAATCAGTGGGGACAATCTTAGAGGCAATATATATAATTTACAAATGCACAGAAAAAAATCTATATGATGACGAGTTATCTTTGGGGCCATTAAAAATGATGTCTGTTTTCTTCTTGTGTTACTGGCCATTTCTAACGAATAAATAGTACTGCTGCAGCTATTACCATCAGATATTGTTGCTGACCTACCTCCAGCTGACAGCCACTCACATGATATTGCTTAATTTCTTTGCCTTTTCCATGAGCAAGTTGATATCAACCTGCCTAGATTTTACAAAGCGTGAATCAGTTATCTCCCATAATTGGGTTTTGTTCAATATTTGACCCTAGATGAAGCTCTGACTAGGTTTCCAAAACATATATAAAAATAATCAGGATGAAATTTGCTCAGCTAATTTTTACATTCTCTGACAAAGATCTCCACTCTTTTGGACGTGGAAATTAACCTAAAACCTTGTGCCTTGTGCATTAACTACCCATCAGTTTGGTAAGCCTGTCACACCGATATATAACACCAAACTGCCCTTGCTGTAATTGCTCCCCTCTGTTGAAGTGGCAACTGATAATTATAGGTCGCCCTTGTGACACTTATCTGACACAGATGACGACAGCAAATGATTTTTCTCAGTCACTGACTATTGTTATATTGAAGGGCAAATCGAGCTATTTTTCTCTCTGCAGTAGAGGAAATAATGGGAAAACAGAAATGGGGTTCGTGATCTTCCCATTACAGGAATTTAAAACAAAACTGTCCACCGTTAAACAACAATCTTCTGGCTAATCACAAATAAGAGCCTTTACTATTCTTCAAATTAATTCCATCAGCAAGTGCTAACCAGTTATTGTGTGTCCATAATGGCCTTTTTTCTTTCTAAACATCTGACCCTCCCAACTTCATTTTTTATCATGGTGTTCCATGATTCTTACAATCTTCTGGTTTAAGAAGCCTGCCTCTTGTCCAATTTCGTATTTATCCTTGATGCCTAAACCACTGCCTAATCCTTCAGAGGCTTTCCTCCTCTCCTTTCTGCAAAACTGAAGGCTCTGGTTTAAGCCTTCAAAAATCATAACTTAATGACTAAACCAGTCATAGAAACCTTCTCCTGTCTCCGTATCCCCATTTCTAGTTCATCTGGACAGCTCTGCAAGAGTTAAAAAAAAAAAAA
>NW_020173398.1:0-72101 GCF_003031525.2 Neophocaena asiaeorientalis asiaeorientalis
CTTCTCAAGTGCTAATGGAACATTCTCCAGGATACATCATAACTTGGGTCACCATCAAGCCCTGGTAAATTTAACAAAATTGAAATAATATGAAGGATCTTTTCCAACCACAATGTTATGAGACTGGATATCAATTACAGAAAAATATCTGTAAAAAATAAAAACATGTGAGGGTAAACTATATACTACTAAATAACCAAGAGAACACGGAAGAAATCAAAAAGGAAATCAAAAATTATCTAGAAACAAATGACAATGAAAACACGACAAGCTAAAACCTATGGGATGCAGCAAAAGCAGTCCTAAGAGGGAAGTTTATCTCAATACAATCCTAGAAAAATCTCAAGAAACAAGAAAGATCTCAAATAAACAAACGAACCTCCCACCTAATGCAATTAGAGAAAGAAAAATGAAAAAAAAACCCAAAGTTAGCAGAAGGAAAGAAATCATAAAGATCAGATCAGAAATATATGAAAAAGAAATGAAGGAAACAATAGCAAAGATCAATAAAACTAAAAGCTGGTTCTTTGAGAAGATAAACAAAATTAATAAGTCATTAGCCAGACACATCAACAAAAAAAAAAGGGAGAATACTCAAATCAATAGAATTAGAAATGAAAAAGCAGAAGTAGCAACTGACACTGAAGAAATACAAAGGATCATGAGAGATTACTACAAGCAACTCTATGCCAATAAAATGCACAACCTGGAAGAAATAGACAAATTCTTACAGAAGCACAACTTTCCGAGACTGAACCAGGAAGAAAGAAAATAAAAACAGACCAATCAAAAGCACTGAAATTGAGACTGTGATTTAAAATCTTCCAACAAACAAAAGCTCAGGACCACAGGGAATTCTATCAAACATTTAGAAAACAGTTAACACAAATCCTTCTCAAACTCTTCCATATATAGCAGAGGTAGGAACATTCCTAAACTCATTCTATGAGGCCACCCTAATACAAAACCAGACAAAGATGTCACAAAGAAAGAAAACTACAGGCCAGTATCACTGATTAACAGAGATGCAAAAATCCTCAACAAAATACTAGCAAACAGAATCCAACAGCACATTAAAATGATTATACACCATGATCAATCAGGGCTTATCCCAGGAATGCAAGGATTCTTCAATATACACAAATCAATCAATGTGATACACAATATTAACAAACTGAAAGAGAAAAACCATATGATCATCTGAATAGACACAGAAAAAGATTTTGACAAAATTCAACTCTCATTTATGATAAAAACCCTCCAGAAAGTAGGCATAAAGGGAACTTACCTCAACATAATGAAGACCATATATAACAAACCCACAGCCAACATTGTTCTCAATGGTGAAAAACTGAAGGCATTTCCACTAAGATCAGGAAAAAGACAAGGATGCCCACTCTCATGACTATTATTCAATATAGTTGTGGAAGTTTTAGCCACAGCAATCAGAGAAGACAGATTAAAATGAATCCAAATCTGAAGAAAAGTAAAGCTGTCACTGTTTGCAGATGACATGATAATATAAATAGAGAATCCAAAGATGCTACCAGAAAACTACTAGAGCTAATCAATGAATTTGAAAAAGTAGCAGGATACAAAATTAATGCACAGAAATCTCTTGTATTTCCTATACACTAATGATGAAAAATCTGAAAGACAAATTAAGGAAACACTCCCATTTACCATTACAACAAAAACAATAAAGTACCTAGGAATAAACCTACCAAAGGAGAAAAAAGACCTGTATGAAGAAAACTATAAGACACTGCTGAAAGAAATTAATATGATAAAAGAGTTGGTGACATATAACATATTCTTCAATTGGAAGAAACAACATTGTGAAAATGACTACACTACCCAAAGCAATCAACAAATTCAATGCAATCCCTGTCAAACTACCAATTGCATTTTTCACAGAAATAGAACAAAAAAATTCACAACTTGTATGGAAACACAAAAGGCCCTAAATAGCCAAAGCAATCTTAGAAAGAAAAATGGAGCTGGAGGAATCTGGCTCCCGGACTTCAGACTATACTACAAAGCTACAGTAATCAAGACAGTATGGTACTGGCACAGAAACAGAAATATAGATCAGTGGAACAGGATAGAAAGCCCAGAGATAAACCCATGCATATATGGTCACCTTATTCTTGATAAATGAAGTAAAAATATGCAGTGGAGTAAAGACAGAATCTTTACTGTGGTGCTGGGAAAACTGGACAGCTACATATAAAAGAATGAAATTAGAACAATCCTTAACACCATACACAAAAATAAACTCAAAATGGATTAAAGACAAAAATGTAAGGCAGACACTATAAAATGCTTAGAGGAAAACATAGGCAGGACACTCTGTGACATAAATCACAGCAAGATCCTTTTTGACCCAGCTCATACAGAAATGAAAATAAAAACAAAAATAAACAAATGGGACCTAATGAAACTTAAAAGCTTTTGCATAGCAAAGGAAAAAATAAACAAGATGAAAAGACAACCCTCAGAATGGGAGAAAATATTTGCAAATGAAGCAACTGACAAAGGATTAATCTCAAAAATTTACAAGCAGCTCATGCAGGTCAATATTGGAAGAACAAAAAAACCCAATCCAAAAATGGGCATAAAACCTAAATAGACATTTCTCCAAAGAAGATATACAGATTGCCAACAAATGAATTAAAGAATGCTCAACATCACTAATCATTAGAAAAATGCAAATCAAAACTACATTGTGGTATCACCTCACACCAGTCAGAATGGTTGTCATTAAAAAATCACAAAGAATAAATGCTGGAGAGGGTGTGGAGAAAAGGGAACCTTCTTGCACTGTTGATGGGAATGTAAATTGATACAGCCACTGTGGAGAACAGTATGGAGGTTCCTTAAAAAACTAAAAATAGAGCTATCATATGACCCATCAATCCCACTACTGGGCATATACCCTGAGAACACAATAATTCAAAGAGTCATGTACCGCAATGTTCACTGCAGCTCTATTTACAATAGCCAAGCCATGGAACCCACCTAAGTGTCCATAGACAGATGAATGGATAAAGAAGATGTCGCACATATTCAATGGAGTATTACTCAACCATAATAAGAAACAAAATTGTGTTAATTGTAGTGAGGTGGATGGACCTCAAGTCTGTCATACAGAGTGAAGTAATTCAGAAAGAGAAAAACAAGTACCCTATGCTAACACATATATATGGAATCTAAAGAAAAAAGAAAAAAATGGTTATAAAGAACCTAGGGGAATGACAGGAATAAAGACACAGACATAGAGAATGGACTGACAACACGGGGAAAGGGAAGGGAAGCTGAGACGAAGTGAGAGAGTGGCATGGACATATATACACTACCAAATGTAAAATAGATAGCTCGTGGGAAGTAGCCACATAGCACAGGGAGATCAGCTCTGTGCTTTGTGACCACCTAGAGAGGTGGGATAAGGAGGGTGTGAGGGAGACACAAGGGGAAGTCGATATGGTGATGTATGTATATGTATAAGCTGATTCACTTTGTTATAAAGCCATAACTAATACACCATTTTAAAGCAATTATACTCCAATAAAGATGTTTAAAAAGAAAAAGACCTCAGGAAAATATGATTATTACTATATTTTTAAGTATTTTTGTTCTGTTGCTGTTGTTTACTTTTCATTTGTTTTAATTCTATTTTCATTATTTTTTTAATTTTCTTTTTTTTAATATTTCTATTTCTGTTGCTGTTTTCAGTGCTGTGTTTTTTCCTTCTTTTCCTTTTTCTTGCCTTTGTTCTATTTTGTTTATATCTTTTTTCTTTTCTTCTATTTGTTTTTACCTTTTTAATCTTTTTTTATCATTTTTGTGTTTGTTTTGTTTTCATTGCTTTTTTCTTCAGTTTGCATTCTGCTTTTGTTTTTATTTTTAGTTTTTGCCAATTGAGTTTTTAATTGTTTGATTTCATTTTGTGGTTCTTTTGTTTTTCTGGTTGTTTTATTTTCCCTGTTCTTGTTTTTGTTTATTTTTTTATATGTGTGTGTTTTACTTTGTTTTTTTTTTTTTTTTGGTTCTGCTTTTATCATCTGTCTGGGGCTTTGTCTGTCTGTCCATTTGTTTGTTTGTTTGTTCTTAATTTTTGTTGTTCCTGTATCCTTGTTTTTGTCTTTTCTGTTTGTCTTGGTGGGTTTTGCCTGTTTGTTTTCTTTCTAAACTTTCTTTTTTTTTCTTTATTTTCTAGTTTATTGCCACACTGAGCGGCTTGCAGGACCTTGGTTTCCAGGATGATTGTGGGGTTTGAGCCCCTGGGGTGGAAGCGCTAAGTTCAGCACCGTGGAATGCTAGAGAATTCTTGGTCCCAGGGAATATTAAATGGTGAGAGCCCTCCTGGAGATCTCCATCTTAACTCAAAGACCCAGCTCCACCCACCTGTCTGCAGACTCCAGTGCTGAATGGCCCATGCCAAACAATAAGCAAGAGAGGAGCACAAACCCAACCATCAGCAGACAGGCTGCCTAAAGTCGTACTAAGCCCACAGACACCCCAAAACACACCACCCAACGTGACCCTGCCCATCAGAGGAATAAGATCCAGCCCCACCGACCACAACGCAGACCTGTCCTTCCCACCCAGAAGCCTACACAAGCCACTGGACCAACCCTGCTCACTAGGGAAAGACACCAGAAGCAAGAGGAACTATGACCCAGCAGCTCATGGAAAGAAGACCTGAAACACAATAAGTCAGACTACATGAGAAGACAGAGAAATATGTTGCAAACAAAGGAGCAAGGTAAAAACCTACAAGACCTAACAAATGAAGAAGAAATAGACAATCTACCTGAAAAAGAATTCAGTGTAATGGTAGTAAAGATGAACCAAAATCTTGGAAATAGAATGGAGAAAATACCAGAAAAGTTTACAAAGGACTTAGAAGAACTAAAGAATAAACAAACGGTGATAATCAATGCAAAAACTGAAATTTAAAATACACTAGAAGGAATAAATAGCAGAATAACTGAGGCAGAAGAACGCATAAGAGACCTGGAAAATAGAAGGGTGGAAATAACTGCCACTGAACAGAATAAAGAAAAAAGAATGATAAGAATGAGGACAGTCTCAGAGATCTCTGAGACAACATTAAAAGCACCAACATTCAAATTATAGTGGTCCAAGAAGAAGAGAAAGAGAAATGGTCTGAGAAAATATTTAAAGAGATTATAGTTGAAAACTTCACTAACATGGGAAAATAAATAGTCTAATCAAGTCCAGGAAGCACAGAGAGACACATATAGGACAAATCCAAGGAGAAACATGCCAAGACACATATTAATCAAACTAACAAAAATTAAATACAAAGAAAAATATTAAAAACAGCAAGGGAAAAGCAACAAATTACATACAAGGGCATCCCCATAAGGTTATCAGCTGATTTTTCAGCACAAACTCTGCAGGCCAGAAGGGAGTGGCAGGACATATTTAAAGTGATGAAAGGGAAAAACCTACAACCAATAGTACTCTTCTGAGCAAGGATCTCATCTAGATTTGACAGAGAAATCTAAAGCTTTAAAGATAAGCAATAGCTAAGAGAATTCAGCATCACCAAACCAGCTTTACAACAAATGCTAAAGGAACTTCTCTTAGAGAGAAACAAATGAGAAGAAAAAGACCTGCAAAAACAAACCCAAAACAATTAAGAAAATGGTAATAAGAACATACATATTGATAATTACCTTAAATGTGAATGGATTAAATGCTCCAACCAAAAGACATAGACTGGCTGAATGGATACAAAAACCAGACCCATATATACGTTGTCTACAAGAGACCCACTTCAGACCTTGAGACACATACAGACAGAAAGTGAGGGGATGGAAAAAGATATTCCATGCAAATGGAAATCAAAAGAATGCTGGGGTAGCAATACTTATATCAGACAAAATAAACTTTAAAATAAAGACTATTACAAGAGACAATGAAGGACACTACATAATGATAAAGGGATCAATTCAAGAAGAAGAAATAACAATTGTAAGTATTTTTGCACCCAACATAGGAACATCCCAATACATATGGCAAATGCTAACAGCCATAAAAGGGGAAATCAACAGTAACACAATAACAGTGGGGGACTTTAACACTCCACTTACACAGATGGATAGATCAACCAGACAAAAAATTAAAAAGGAAACACAAGCCTTAAATGACACATTAGATGAGATAGACTTAATTAATATTGATAGGACATTCCATGCAAAAGTAGTAGAATACACTTTCTTCTCAAGTGCACATGGAATATTCTCCAGGAGAGATCACATCTTGGGTCACAAATCAAGCCTTGGTAAATTAAAGAAAATTGAAATCATATCAAACATCTTTTCCAACCACGTTATGAGATTAGATATCAATTATAAGAAATATACTGAAGAAAACACAAAGACATGGATGCTAAACAATAAGCTACTAAATAACCAAGAGATTACTGAAGAAATCAAAGAGGAAATCAAAAAAACACCTAGAAATAAATGACAATGAAAATACAACAAGCCAAAACCTATGGGATGCAGCAAAAGCAGTTCTAAGAGAGAAGTTTATAGCAATACAATCCTACCTCAAGAAACAAGAAAAATCTCAAATAAACAACCTAACCTTACACCTAATGCAACTAGAGAAAGAAGAACAAACAAAACCCAAAGTTAGTAGAAGGAAAGAAATCATAAAAATCAGAGCAGAAATAAATGACATAGAAACAAACAAACAAAAAATAACAAAGATCAATAGATCACTCCCTAACACCATACACAAAAATAAGCCCAAAATGGATTAAAGACCTAAATGTAAGGCCAGAAACTATCAAACTCTTAGAGGAAAACATAGGCTGGACACTCTATGACATAAATCACAGCAAGATCCTTTTTGACCCACCTCCTAGAGAAATGGAAATAAAAACAAAAATAAACAAATGGGACCTAATGAAACTTCAAAGCTTTTGCACAACAAAACCCCCGGAATGGGAGAAAATATTTGCAAATGAAGCAACTGACAAAGGATTAATCTCCAAAATATATAAGCAGCTCATGCAGCTTAATAACAAAAAAACACACAACCCAATCCAAAACTGGGCAGAAGACCTAAATAGACATTTCTCCAAAGAAGATATACAGACTGCCAACAAACACATGAAAGAATGCTCAACATCATTAATCATTAGAGAAATGCAAATCAAAACTACAATGAGATATCATCTTACACCAGTCAGAATGGCCATCATCAAAAAATCTACAAACAATAAATGCTGGAGAGGGTGTGGATAAAAGGGAACACTGTTGCGCTGCTGATGGCAATGTGAATTGGTACAGCCACTATGGAGAACAGTATGGAGGTTCCTTAAAAAACTAAAAATAAAACTACCATACAACCCAGCAATCCCACTACTGGGCACATACCCTGAGAAAACCCTAATTCAAAAAGAGTCATGTACCAAAATGTTCATTGCAGCTCTATTTACAATAGCCAGGAGATGGAAACAGCCTAAGTGTCCATCTTTGGATGAATGGATAAAGAAGATGTGACACATATATACAATGGAATATTACTCAGCCATAAAAAGAAACGAAATTGAGCTATTTGTAATGAGGTGGATAGACCTAGAATCTGTCATACAGAGTGAAGTAAGTCAGAAAGAGAGAGACAAATACCGTATGCTAACACATATATATGGAACTTAAGAAAAAATAAACTGTCATGAAGAACCTAGGGGTAAGACAGGAATAAAGACACAGACCTACTAGAGAATGGACTTGAGGATATGGGGAGGGGAAAGGGTAAGGTGTGACAAAGCGAGAGAGAGGCATGGACATATATACACTACCAAATGTAAGGTAGATAGCTAGTGGGAAGCAGCCGCATAGCACAGGGAGATCAGCTCAGTGCTTTGTGACCGCCTGGAGGGATGGGATAGGGAAGGTGGGAGGGAGGGAGACACAAGAGGGAAGAGACATGGGAACATATGTGTATGTATAACTGATTCACTTTGTTATAAAGCAGAAACTAACACACCATTGTAAAGCAATTATACTCCAAGAAAGATGTTAAAAAAAATAAAATAAATAAAAATAAAATAAAATAAAATGCATATAAAACTAAAAGCTGGTTCTTTGAGAAGATACACTAAATTGATAAACATTTAGCCATACTCATCAAGAATTAAAAAATAGAGAGGACTCAAATCAATAAAATTGGAAATGAAATAGGAGAAGTTACAACTGACACAGCAGATGTACAAAGGATTATGAGACTACTACAAGCAAATATATGCCAACTAAATGGACAACCTCAAAGAAATGGAAAAATTCTTAGAAAAGTACAACCTTCTATGACTGACCAAGAAGTAATAGAAATTCTGAACAGACAAATCACAAGTAATGTAATAGAAACTGTGATTAAAAATCTTCTAACAAACCAAAGTCCAGGACCAGATAGCTTCACAGGCAAATTCTATCAAACATTTAGAGAAGAGCTAACTCCTATCTTTCTCAAACCCTTCCAAAAATTTACAGAGAGAAGAACACTCTCAAATTCATTCTACGAGGGCACCATCACCCCGATAACAAAATCAGACAAAGATATCACAAAAAAAGAGTAAATTACAGGCCTATATCACTGATGAACATAGACAAAAAGTCCCCAACAAAATACTAGCCTACTGAATCCAACAACACATTAAAAGGATCATACACTATGATCAAGTGGGATTTATCCTTGGATGCAAGGATAGTTCAATATACACAAGTCAATCAACGTGATACACCATATTAACAAATTGTAGAATAAAAACCATATGATCATCTCAATAGATGCTGAAAAATCTTTCAACAATATTCAACACTGACTTATGATAAAAACTCTCCAGAAAGTGGGCATATAGGAATGTACCTCAATATAATAAAGGCCATATATGACAAATACCACAGCAAACATTATTCTCAATGGTGAAAAACTGAAAGCATTTCCTCTAAAATCAGGAACAAGGAAGGGTACCCACTCTTGGCACTGTTATTTAACATAGTTTTGGAAGTTCTAGCCATGGCAATCAGAGAAGAAAAAGAATTAAAGGAATACAAATTGGCAAAGAAGAAGTAAGACTGTTGCTGTTTGCAGGTGACATAATACTACACATAGAAAATCCTAAAGATGTCACCAGAAAACTACTAAAGCTGATCAATGAATTTGGTATAGTTGCAGAAGAAAAAATTAATACACAGAAATCTCTTGCATTCTCATACAGTAACAACAAAAGATCAGAAAGAGAAGTTAGGGAAACAATCCCATTTACCATTGCAACAAAAAGAATAAAATACCTAGGAACAAACATACCTAAGGAAGAAAAAAACCTGTACTCAGAAAACTATAAGACCCCGATGAAAGAAATCAAAGATAACACAAACAGATGGAGAGATATACCATGTTCTTGGATTTCAAGTATCAATATTGTCAAAACTACCCAAATCAATATACAGATTCAATACAATCCCTATCAAATTACCAAAGGCATTTTCACAGAACTAGAACGAAAATACTTAAAATTTATATGGAGACAGAAAAGACTCCAAACAGCCAAAGCAATCTTGAGAGAGAAAAATGGAACTGGAGGATTCAGGCTCCCTGACTTCAGACTATACTACAAAGCTACAGTAACCAGGACTGACACAGAAACAGAAATATAGATCAACAGAACAGGATAGAAAGGCCAGAGATAAGCTCACACACGTATAATCAACTAATCTATGAAAAGGAGGCAAGAATATACAATAGAGAAAAGATAGTCTCTTCAATAACTGGTGCTGGGAAAACAGGACAGCTACATATAAAAGAATGAAATTAGAACACTCCCTAACACCATACCCAAAAATAAACTCAAAATTGATTAAATACCTAAACGTAAAACCGGATACTATGAAACTCTTAGAGGAAAACACAGGCAGAACACTCTTTGACGTAAATCACAGCAAGATCTTTTTTGACCCACCTAGAGTAATGAAAATAAAAACAAAAACAAACAACTGGGACTTAGTGAAACTTAAAAGCTTTTACACAGCAAAGAAAACCATAAAGAAGATGAAAAGACAACCCTCAGAATGGGAGAAAATATTTGCTAATGAAGCAACAATGAGGGATTAATCTCCAAAATATACAGATAGCTCATGCAGCTCAATATCAAAAAAAACAAACAACCCAATCAAAAAATGGGTGGAAGAGCTAAATAGACATTTCTACAAAGGAGATATACAGATGGCCAAGAGTCACATGAAAAGATGCTCAACATCACTAATATTAGAGAAATGCAAATCAAAATTACAATGAGGTATCACCTCACACTGGTCAGAATGGCCATCATCAAAATATCTACAAACAATAAATGCTGGAGAGGATGTGGAGAAAAGGGAACACTGTTGCACTGTTGGTGGGAATGTAAATTGATACAGCCACTATGGATAACAGTATGGTGGTTCTTTTAAAAACTAAAAATAGAATTACCATATGACCTGGCATATACCCAGAGAAAACCATAATTCCAAAAGATACATGCACCCCAATGTTCATTGCAGGCTTATTTACAATAGCCAGGTCATGGAAGCAACCTAAATGCCTGTTGACAAATGAGTGGTTAAAGAAGATATGGTACATATATACAGTGGAATATTACTCAGCTATAAAAATGAACGAAATTTCATCATTTGTAGAGATGGACCAAGAGACTGTCATACCATGTGAAGTAAGTCAGAAAGAGAAAAACAAATATCATATATTAACACATATGTGGCATCTAAAAAAATGGTACAGATGAACCTGTTTGTGAGGCAGAAATAAAGACACAGATGTAGAGAACAAACGTATGGGCACCAAGGTGAGGATGGGGGGTGGGATGAACTGGGAGATTGGGATTGACATGTATACACTAATCTGTATAAAACAGATAACTAATGAGAACCTGCTGTATAGCACAGGGAACGCTACTTAGTGCTCTAGGGTGACCTAAATAGGAAGGAAATCCATAAAAGAGGGGATATATGTATACATATGGCTGATTCACTTCACTGTACAGTAAAAATTAACACAACATTATAAAGCAACTATACCCCAATAAATTTTTTTTAAAAACCATAAAAAGTTAGATTAACTCAAGACCAAAGGAGGTTCACCTAATTACGATGTCTTTCCAAAGGAATAATAGTACAATATGTAAGTCCTACTTGTACTATAATCTAGAATTATGCATAAAACTGCCCAGTTGTTCCAAAATTGGGGATTGCTATTTTGCATAATGCCTGAATAAAAAAGAATATACATTATTTCAATTTACTAAATATTCATATCAAGCTATGAGAAAGTACCTGAATCACCACTATAATACAATATGCTTACATATAAAATGGTGCAAGTTTCTAAATGATGCCTTGTTCATCAGAATTGGTCAAATTCTAATTTCTTTTAGAAGTTTGGCCAGTATTATTGTAAAACCACTTTTAGGGGGAGAATTTAAAACTTATGTGTTACTACCTACACCAACGTTTTTCACTCTCTCATACTCTACCCATCCACAGGTAGAAAACAATAGAAATGTTCCTGAGACACAGAGCACAAATATAAGACCTGTCCACTATGCAGAGGATCATTGCCTAGAATAATAATAGAGCAGTGGGAAAAGTGGGATTCCACAATTACTGTTGTCAGCTGTACAAGGTACTTCACACCTGCTACCTTAATTCTATAGATTCATTTCTGGATAGATATTTACAGATATGGGAGTGTAGAAAGAAAATATTGCCTTGAACTTGGTATTTGGAAAGTCAATTAGATTGAAGATTGGATTAAAAAGGTATATGTTAACTATTCTTCTATCTCTTATCTCTGGCCTACATCAACCATGAACTAGAGCAGCACTTTTCAAAGTCCAACCCCAGGATACCTCTGGGAGGTGAGGAGGGTTAAAGGTTTCCTTTCAGGGCATAGATGAGGTCAGCATTTATTTTTATAATAATACTAAGGGTTTTGAGGGGAGCTTTTTTGCCCTTTTCAAAGAGTTAAAATTTGTACTGGTAGTGTGAAAACAATGAAGGAGAAAAGTGCAGGTGTTCCAGCATGAAACAAGCACAAAACTGTGCTAAAGTCATGCTAGTCTTTTTCTTTTAATTTTTATTTTATATTATAGTATAATTGATTAACAATATTGTGTTAGTTTCAGGTGCACAGCAAAGTGATTCAGTTATACATATAACTATTTTTTTCAAATTATTTTCCAAGTTAGGTTATTACAGAATATTGAGGAGAATCCCCTGTGCTATACAGTAGGTCCTTGTTGCTTATCTATCTTAAATATGGCAGTGTGTACCTGTCAACAGAGACTAATCCCTTGTCAGTCAAATCATTTGGAAATATTTTCTCCCATTCTGTGGATTGTCTTTTTGTTTTGTTTATGGTTTCCTTTGCTGTCAAAAAGCTTTTGAGTTTAATTAGGTCCCATTTGTTTATTTTTATTTTTATTTTCATTCTTTTAGGAGACAGCTCAGAAAAGATATTGCTGCAACTTGTATCAAAGAGTGTTCTGCCTATGTTTTCCTCTAAGAGTTTTATATTATCCAGTCTTAAATTTATTGCTTATCTATCTTAAATATGGCAGTGTGTACCTGTCAGTCCCAAACTCCCAGTCTATCCCTCTCCCCACTTTTCCCCCAGTAATCATCAGTTTGTTCTCTAAGTCTGTGAGTCTGTTTCTGTTTTATAAATAAGTTCATTTGTATCATTTTTTTTAGATTGCCCATATAAGTGATATCATATGATATTTGTCTTTCTTTCATCTAGTGTGATAGTCTCCAGGTCCATCCACGTTTCTGCAAATGGCATTATTTCATTCTTTTACCTTTGCTGTCAAAAAGCTTTTGAGTTTAATTAGGTCCCATTTGTTTATTTTTATTTTTATTTTCATTCTTTTAGGAGACAGCTCAGAAAAGATATTGCTGCAACTTGTATCAAAGAGTGTTCTGCCTATGTTTTCCTCTAAGAGTTTTATATTATCCAGTCTTAAATTTAGGTCTTTAATCCATTTTGAGTTTAGTTTTGTGACATTGGGGTGCATGTATCCTTTCAAATCATGTTTTTCCCCAGATATATGCCCAGGAGTGCTTGATTATATGGTGGCTCGGTTTTTAGTTTTTTTAACGAACCTCCATACTGTTCTCCATAGTGGCTGTACCAATTTACAATCCCACCAACAGTGTAGGAGAGTTACATTTTCTCCACACCCTCTCCAGCATTTATTGTTTGTAGATTTTTTGATGATGGCCATTCTGGCCAGTGTGAGTTGATATGTCATTGTAGTTTTGATTTTCATATCTCTAATAATTAGTGATGTCAAACATTTTCATGTGTGTGTTGGCCATCTGTATGTCTTCTTTGGAGAAATGTCTATTTAGACCTGCTGCTCATTGTTTGATTAGGCTTTTGTTTTTTTGATATTGAGCTACATGAGCTGTTTGTAAATTTCAGAGACTAATCCCTTGTCAGTCAAATCATTTGGAAATATTTTCTCCCATTCTGTGGATTGTCTTTTTGTTTTGTTTATGGTTTCCTTTGCTGTCAAAAAGCTTTTGAGTTTAATTAGGTCCCATTTGTTTATTTTTATTTTTATTTTCATTCTTTTAGGAGACAGCTCAGAAAAGATATTGCTGCAACTTGTATCAAAGAGTGTTCTGCCTATGTTTTCCTCTAAGAGTTTTATATTATCCAGTCTTAAATTTAGGTCTTTAATCCATTTTGAGTTTAGTTTTGTGCATGGTGTTAAAGAATGTTCTCATTTCATTTTTTTTACATGTAGATGTCTAGCTTTCCCAGCACCATTTATTGAAGAGTATGTCTTTCCTCCCTTGTATATTCTTGCCTTTGTCATAGATTAACTGAGCATAGGTGCATGGGTTTATTTCTCAGCTTTCTGTTCTGTTCCATTGATCTATATTTCTGTTCTTGTGCCAGTAGCATACTGTTTTCATGACTGTAGCTTTGTAATATAGCCTGAAGCCAGGGAGCTGGATTCCTCCAGCTCCATTTTTCTTTCTCAAGATTGTTTTGGCTGTTTGGGGTATTTTGTGTCTCCATACAAATTTTAAGATTTTTATTCTAGATCTGTGAAAAAGACCACTGGTAATTTGATAGGGATTGCATTGAATCTGTAAATTGCCTTGGGTAGTATAGTCATTTTGACAATATTGATTCTTTCAATCCAAGAACATGGTATATTTTCCCATCTGTCTCTTATTCTTAATTGCCATATACTGACAGAAGAAAAGTCACCTGCTCCACTTAACAGTGATTCAAAAGAAGTGATTCAAAAGATTGATGAAGTAGTAAAAATTGTTAATTTTACTACATCTCGACCTTTGAGTGCACAACTATACATACCGCAACTTGCTGCATAGTTAAGTATGATGATTGTCTCAAACACTTGTGCAATTACTTGACCTGCAAGTTCAACTAGCCACTTTTTTCATAAAACACTACTTTTACTTACAAGACTGACAAACTATGATCATTCAGTCTTGGATATTGGGCAGAAATTTTTTTTTAAGTGACCAACGTGTGCTCATCCATTCAAGAAAAATCACTGAAAGTATTTGTTGCCAATGATAGAATTGAAGGTTTCAAGCAAAAATTAAATTTGAAAACTTTATCTGCCACCATGAGCTTGACAGCTTCCCAATACTTAAAGACTCTTCTGATGATATCAGCGGAAATATTAATAAATGTGATTTGTTGCGGGGGCAGGTTATATAATGAAATATGTCAACATAACCCTGTGAATTAATATTTTGCAAATGACCAATGTAGTATATTACAAAATCACACATGGGGAAAATACCCACCTATTCAAAGTATAAGATAGATCAATGGGGTTTTAAATCAATAAAGTATAGAAAATTCATTGAGGTAGTCTCAGATTCCATGTTGCAACTAACCTTAAGAAACTACAACTTGTCAATTGGTTAATAGCAAAGAAGAGTAGCCACAATTATCTGAGAATGCTATTAAAATATCCCTCCCTTTTCCAAATGCATACCTGTGTGAGGCTGAATTTTCTTCATATACTTCAACCAAAATAACATACCACAACTTTTGAATGCAAAGAGGTTATGACAACCCAGATATTTTATATTAAAGCAGACATTAAAGAGATTAGTGAAATGTAAAACAATGCCACTCTTCTCACTTATTTTGTTTTGGAAAATATTTTTTATTTTATAAAGACTTTTTTAGGTTAACATATAACGGAGTTATTTTTATTATTTTTAATGCAATAATTGGTAAATATTTTCTTAATTTTTTTATTTTTGATTGCTAGTACATTAAATATCATAGCTATAACACATAAACAAAACCTGCTTGGGCATGCTCAAGAATTTTGAGGGTAACAGGATCGTGAGACAAAAAATTTGTAAATACCTGCCCTAGGCAAACTCTTCACCTTCTACACACTTCACCAAACCATTCTCTTGTTCAGTCAGTCACTCAGCCCACAGATATTTATTTAACTCTTATTGCTAGCCAACATTATAGGTACTGGGGCCAAGGCAGTAAATAAAATAAACCCAGTCTATGTTCTCATGGAGTTTATGATCTAGTGGAGTTATATAATACACAAGTAAACAAATATATAAGTGAGGCAACTTCTGACAGTGATAAATGACATTAAGTAAACAAAACAGAGTGAGGTGATAGAGAGTGACTCCCAGGGCTATTTTAGATTGGACTTTGAGGAGAGACCTCTATGACTAGATGACATTAGAATTGAGACTGAATGACACTAAGAGGGTCATGCAAAGATCTGGGGGAAGACAGTTTCGTGGAAGACCTGATCTGGACCTGAGCCAGATCAGGGAGTGTCTTGCAGGTCAGGGGAAGGAGCTAAAAGTTTATACTTAGAGGGATATATCTAATCTATATGTTTTTCCTTCGGTCAGCACACTCCCTCCCTCCCTCAACACTTGCATTCATGAAATTCTTTCAGTCACCCCAAAGGTCTCTCACTTCCCCTGCTCTAAACCCACACTCAAATCATATGCTGAATGAAAAAGAAACAAACCTTTCCCAGAATACGAAAACTCCTATACACACATGCAAAGTGAATTTTTCTACTCAGAGGGTGATAATATAAAGGGCAGCAGACTGATAGCAGGAATATTTCTCTCTCCTCCCATTATCTACCTGAAGGCAGGGCATAAATTTCACATTGTGTCCCCTTCTTTCATGCCTGGAAGAAGAGAGCAACTCTTATCACTAGAAACAGAAAGGGAGCTTCAAAATGAGTTTGCATAAACAAACCTTATTAAACCCTTATCTTCCATTAGTTTCCCCATGTATTAACTAGTTACTTCCCCACAATCCCTTGAAGCCCAAATCCCCCTTCTTTGTTAAAATGGTATATAAGTCCCTGAGTCTAAGCATTTCTCTGAGTTTTGTTTCTTTTCTACGAACTCCCATGCACATAAAAATAGTTTGCCTTCTCTCCTGCTAATTTGTCTTTTGTTAGTGTAATTCATAGACCCCCAGTCACTGAACCTAAGAGGGTAGAGGACAAGTTATTCCTCCTCAACAACAATTTCAATCTATTCTTCTCCTATATATAAGACCTCTCCCCTTTAAGTCAAATAAAACTTTTGTTACAATGGGGAGTAGTATCTCAGTGCAAAAAATGTTTTTAGTTTTACTAGTAAACATATTATTACCAAGTATTTTGGTAATTTGTGGCACATCCAAACAGAGGTAAGTCTTAATAAGCTAGCATTTTGTTGGCATGCTTCTTACATGGATTTTTCCACTCTGGATACAAGAATCTTTACTGTAAAATTCAGGCAGTGTCCATTCACCCTACAGGCATACTTACTGAGAATGGTTAAATACATATCCTAGAAGGATAACTATATATTCTTATAATAATTCATGTAAATATTATCAATGTTGTAAATAATCTACAAAGAGGTTCTCAATTTGGAGGGGGCAGGGATCATGACATTTCCAAGAATCTGATGAGAGTTAAGGACACTCTCACTATAAACTTTTTTACACAGAAAAATGTGCATAGAATTCCAAGTAATATTTTAGACCCCTAGAGCCAAGTTAATAACCCATGCTAGACAGTAAATTATGATATCTTTCAGGTTTTTAATAAGCAAGTGATATTACCTGAGATAGAGATAAATGGATGATAGGTAGATAGAAAGATATATAGATAGATGATGATAGAGAGAGAGAGAGATAGTAGATATTTGTAGAAAGTAACTCTGGTAGTTAGAGAATGAGTTTTAGAAAAGCAAGAAGTCTTGCTAGAACGATAGTGTAATGGTCTAATGATGAGTAGAGATGCAAACAGAAATGACAGTAGCTTGGACTACATAAATTTTAACTAGACACCTGGTATGAAGAAATTTCTAAAAGACATATTTCAAGTAAAAGGAAAATAATAGTTACCCACAAGGTAGGTATGATTATTATCATTACCAAATATAATAATGCAAGAAAATGTAAGAAAAAAATAGAAAGATGCATTGAACCATAATTGTTAAATAAGTCAAAGCAGTGGTTTAAATTTTTCCATAAACACACACCAGGCTCAGATGGTATTACTGCAGAGTTCTATAAAACTGTCTGTATCTATGAGGATCCAATCTAAAGTTTTCGACAGGGAAAATTTCATTAAAAGAATTATTAACTTTTAAAAGTGGTGAAATACAAAAAGAGCACTCTAAAGAATATAAGGAGAACAAACACAGGAAGCAGAACTATTTCTAGGGTTGAGAGTAAACAGGGACAGAACTAAAAACTGTAGAATCCATCCCCATGCCTGTTTTCTAAGGTCCTACATGTACAAATTGGCAACATGTTGTAATTCCTTTCATATATATGTTATCTCTTCCTAAGAGTAGACCTTAAACTTTTCCATCTGGACTATGTTGGACATTAACCCTCATTACAAGCTTCAAGGCAATGACATATGCAAAGAAGGTAACTATAAAGTCATTGAAGATTATTAACACAAAGGAGTAATTGTTTGCTTAAAATGAGATGGAGGGACCTTTCCACTAGCAAAGAAGTTTCAAGATATTATGGAGATCCAAATTTCTCAACTTGGCCTTCATCTGTCCAAATTCTCCACTCAAGGTAGGGTACCACTCCTTCCCAACCAGTTGCCTTAGCATAAGGGACTTAACAGGTTAATAGGCTTTGCAACTCTGCACATCTACAATCAGATCTGGGATCTGATGGTCAGCAATGTCTGCCTTGTGGCTACATAAGATAAGGAAATTCTTTAAGACCATCATGGAGGTTTTCTGATACTCTATTTATGACATTACTTGGAAATCCAAAGCCTTAATTTTATTTTTATTTATTTAATTTTGTGCTTTTATTTTCATAAGCTCTCCAGCACACTCATAAATGACCAACCTACCTCAATATCTTTGTAATCAACATAATATCTGAACATAATCAGTGTAATTCAACGTATAAACAGAATAAATAAGAAAAATCAGGTAATCATCTCAATCAATGCAGAAAAGAATTAAAAATTCAACAAACATTCAAAAACCATTTTAAAATCTATTACTAAACTAGGAATTAAAAATGATTTTCTTAGAAAAAGGAACCCTCCAACACTGTTAGTGGGAATATAAATTGGTATAGCCACTATGGAGACCAATATGGACCACTAGAGCTACCATATGATCCAGCAATCCCACTCCAGGGCATATATCCAGAGAAAACCATAATTCAAAAAGTACAGGCAACCCAATGTTCATTGCAGCACTCTTTACAATAGCCAAGACATGGAAGCAACCTAAATGTCCATCAACAGATGAATGGATAAGGAATATATATATATATAAAATATACAGAATATATATAATCTACATATATATAATCTATATCTATCTATATATATATGTATATTCTATATATATATATAGAATATTACTCAGGTATAAAAAGGAATGACATAATACCATTTGCAGCAACATGGATGGACCTAGCGATTATCATACTAAGTGAAGTAAGCCAGACAGAGAAAGATAAATATCATATAATATTGCCTATATTGGAATCTTAAAAAAAAGATACAAATGAACTTATTTCCAAAACCGAAAGAGACTCACAGACACAGAAAACAAACTTACGGTTACCAAAGAGGAATACCTGAAACTAACATTATATTGTAAATCAACTACACTTCAGTAAAAAAATAAAACAAAATTTTTAAAATGATGACTTCCTTAATCTTTTAAAGTATATCTATAAGAAATCAATACCAAACATCATACTTAATGATAATATATTTAAAATTTTCTCATGGAAATTTTTTTTAAATACTAAGTTCACAGTAAGTGAATAAGGCAATAAAAAGAAATATGTTAGAAGGATTATGTACATGTTGTGATTATATATGTAAAACAATCCAAAAGAATCTAAAATTAAAATATTAGGATTAATAAGTTTATTTAGCAGGATTTCTTGATACTAAGTTAATACCAAAATCAATTGTCTTTATACACACCAGCTGCAAAACACTTAGAATATATATTTTTTAGTGATGCCATTTCCAACAGCATAAAAATATCAAATCTCTTAGAATAAATCTAATAAAATTCACGAAGAGCTCTGTACAAAATATTATAAAATATTATGGAGAGAAATTAAAGATGACCAAAACAAGTAGGAGAAAACTATGTTCATAGATTGAAATATTATGTATTCTCTCTAGATTGATATCAATTCTCTCTAGATTGATTTCATTTCCATGTAATACCAGTCAAAATTCCAAAAAGTTTTTGATAGATTGTAACAAGTTGTTTCTAAAATATATATGGCAATGCAAAGAATCAAGAGTAGCCAAGGCACTATTGAATGAGGAGGAGGAGAAGGCAGTGGTAGTTGTGGTAGTGGTGATAGTGAAAGGATTTAACAATCATATATCAAGTCTTGCAATAAACATACAATAGTGAAGAAAGTGTGTTATTTTTGCAAAGATAGACAAGTAGATCAATGGAATAATATAGAGAGCCCAGGAACAGCCCCCCCACATATATATGTACACTTGACCTAAAGGGAAAAAAAGGAAAAGATATTTTAATTTTTTTAAATTGTTTTAATTGAAGTATAGTTGATTTACAATGTTGTGCTAATTTCCGCTATACAGCAAAGTGACTCACTTATATACATTTATACATTCTTTTTTTATATTCATTTCCATTATGGTTTATCCCAGGAGATTGGATATAGTTCCCTGTGCTATACTGTAGGACCTTGTTATTTATCTATTCTAAATGTAATAGTTTGCATCGACTAACCTCAAACTCCCAGTCCATCCCTCTCCCTACCCCCTTCCCCCTTGGCAACCACAAGTCTGTTCTCTATGTCTGTGAGTCTGAGGAAAAGATATTTTAAATAAATAATACCGAAAAAATTGGATGACCATTTGGGATAAATGAAACTTGAATCCAACTTCAGGCCACACCCAAAAGGCCCAGCTGATCTGAATGACCTTCTGGCATCTCAGCTAAAACTGAATACTCCAGGATAATTTGGATGGCCACTCTGGGAGGTCTCAGGGGATTGCTCGCCTCTGCTGTACACAGCCTCTCATCCTCTAGTAATCCAGCCCAGCCTGCCTCACATGGCAGCAGTTTTCCAATGGAGCACTGGTTCTCAACTGGGGTGATTTTGCCCCATTCCACAGGACATTTGGCAATGTCTACAGACCATTTTTGTTGTCAAAATTGGGGTTCGAGGCTGTGAGGTGGTGTGTAAGGAGGCTCGCTCCTGACATCTAGTGGGTAGAGTCCAGGGACTCTGATAAACCTGCTACACTGCACAGGAGAGGCCCCAACAAAGAAGTATCAGATCCAAAATGTCAGTAGTGTTGAAGTTGAGAAATATTGCAATAGAGTGAGTAGAAACTGTAAGGTTTCTTGAGGCCTAGGCTTGGATATCATAAAATATGATTTTCACTGCATTCTACTAAGCAAAGTATCACAAAGTCAGTCCAGATGCAAGGGGTTGGAAAATAGATTGCACCTTTTGGTGGGAGGAGCTACAAAGAATTTATAGACATTTGTTAGCTACCACAAAAGCTGATGTTTTAGGAGTGGAGTGGGAGATTGAACTACTAGGTTTTTATGAAATGGAGAAAATTGATCCACATAAGTTGAGGTTAGGCAGAAGTGTTCAAGCATGGTTCTGAGATTTCAGAAGTGGAGCATTAAGGAAATAGAGAGGCAGTAGACTAAGATTAAGATGGCAACAGTACAGTGTAATATTCAGGTCTGACATGTTGATTTTGAGATACCCACATCTAGGGAGGAGAATTGAGTCATTTGAGTTAAGTCCCATGAATGCAGGATGCCACAAAGTCTTGGCAGTTAACATACATAAATAAAACTGGAAGTTTATCTTATTGCCATACTCACCATAATGTCATAACTCCAAAAATCCAAGTTCAACTTAAAAAAAAAAAGGGCTTCCCTGGTGGCACAGTGGTTGAGAATCCGCCTGCTGATGCAGGGGACATGGGTTCATGCCCCGGTCCGGGAAGATCCCACATGCCGCGGAGCGGCTGGGCCTGTGAGCCATGGCCGCTGAGCCTGCGCGTCAGGAGTCTGTGCTCCACAACGGGAGAGGCCACAACAGTGAGAAGCCCGCGTACGGAAAAAAACAAAAAAAAAAAGCAGAAAATAATCTAGGTCTTCACTAAGGCCACTTGATGAGTCAGCAAAGGGAGAATTGCATCACACAGCAAACACAACAATCTTTAAAACTCTCTTTAGAAATTTCCTGCATTCCCCCAGTCCCATTACACATGGTACCTACTCACATTTCTTCTCTCTTTCCTTTTACAGACCCCCAAAATTGCTCTCAGCCTACCTGACTTCCTTTTTATTCCTCCACTACTTGTCTTCCTCCCTGCCACCTTCCTTGGATCTTATTTTTCTTGGTAGGATATATCCTAGCAATCTACCCCTTATATTTGCTTTTCCCTTTTACCACCCCACTCCACAAAACCAAAGAATCCTCCCCGGTTTCTACTTCCTTAGAAAGTGAATTAAGTGGAGGTTAATAGTTTTTTTTATGTTCTAAATATTTTAGCTCCTGGCTAGCTGCATGGAGAAAAGTGATTCTATGACACTGCCTTGCCTGCAATTTGTCTACACATCTATATACACTTACAGGGATAAAATTGGTCTCAGCTTCCATTTCCAGGTATAAATGAGCAGAAAGACTTCAGACCTGAGGTGGGACCAGGGCTTTCCTCAAACTTTAAGTGATTTCAACTGAAGTATAAGCTATGGGGACACACAGAGCATATCCACAGGACATGATGTTTCACAGAGAAATAGCATTTATCCTGCCTTACAATGTTTGGAGCATGTCAGTACCGAACAATTCATTTCCACAGGCTCAATGATAGGGCCGTGTCTTAGTCTTCAGGAGCTGCTATCACAAAATACCATAGACTGAATGGCTTAAACAAAACATTTGTTTTCTCAAAATTCTGGAGGTCAGGAGTCTGAGGTCAGGTGCCAGCATGGTTGGGTTCTGGTGAGAGCCTCTTCCTGGATTGCTGTTGGTCACCTCCTTGATATATGCTCAGATGGCCTTTCCTTGGTTCATGTGAAGAAGAGAGAGAAAGCTCTGGGGTGTCACTTTCTCTTCTTATAAAAGTACTGATGCCATTGTGGAAGACCCAGCCTCATAACCTCATCTAAACCTAATTACTTCCCAAAAGCCCCACCTCCAAACACCATTACACTGGGAGTTAGGGCTTCAACATATAAAATTTGGCGGAACACAAACATTCAGTTCACAATGGGCCCAAAGATCCTAAGATCAGGAAGAAACAACTTTATAGGAGAGTGTGAAAACCACTGTCTTTCATACATAATTTTTTCCTGGAGCTGAATTCAGAGCAATTCTTACCTTCATGATAAATATAATTTATATCAAAGCCTAAAATAAGATCTATATTTATTCCTGATTTTAAAGTATTTTAGTGCTTCTCACAAAGCCCCCAGTCCCTGCCTTTATTAACTTTAAGCAAGCACGATCTGTTTTTTGAAAATTTTATTAATTCCTACAATTAAAAATCTTTTTCTGTCCTTTTTCATGACAATATCTTCCCTTTTCAAATATCAATTCTTCTTCCTACTGAATTGCAGAGGTAAAAAGAAAAGAAGTTGAATAGCATTGTGAATGTAAACACATCTGTTGCCATGGGAGCAGCAGCAGCAGAGCGAGAAGCACTTGTGGCTGCAGCATCTACAGGAGTCCAATGATCAAATCTGGAATCTCTAATTCAGTAAACAGGAGCAACAGTGAGCATAGTTAGAGAAAATTGCTTATTTTAGTGGGAGGGAGAGAGGTAAGCCAGGAGACTTCAAGAAATATAGGAGGCAGAGATAAAATTGATGTGCATGTCCATCGCCTAATGAAGTGGTTGTTTTCAAAGGAGCCTGGGGAAAATGCAATTTGCAGCTACTGTGACTGCAACATGGGAGTCTAATATCACCTCCTATGTTTACTGGCGGTTCCCCAACAAGCCTGGATGGTGCCACCCTACAATTAAGCTGACTGTTGCCAAGCTGCTGCCTACTGGGTACCATAAAATTCTGAGCAATGTAAAACAAGTCCAGTAGGACTTGGCCATTCACTTAGCTTTACAGAAGAAAATCTGCTTAAATGCTCAGTGCTATGGAAATAAAGCTACAGCTACATTTCTCATTCTTCTCCACCTTAATAATGAAGAGAATAATCAAGGAGACTTTTTATTTACCAAAAGCATCATTATTTGTCCTCTGGGTCTTAGGGGTTGGGGAGCATCTTGGTGCATTTTGTTTTCCAGTTGTCTTAAGAAAAAATGTTAATAGGAACAATTAGGTACACCCACATTTCTGAGATTTTGCACAAAAGAACTGAGGACCCACCTCATGAGGACTTGTACCTACTAGAGGGTATGCAATAAAAATTATTTGTGTCCTATATGACATCACCAGAACCAGGACCCCAAGAACTAGGGCCTCAAGGATCTAGTCTGTCACAATCACAAAAAATAGTCCAATGAACTCCTTGATGAATTATTTGACTATTCAGGCTTTTTGATCCTTCTCTGTTGTTCACTAAACAGAACAGTTTCCTGCACACATAATAAAATTTATTTAATTGAATTTAAGTAGACAGAATGAAAATTTGTTAAAACAATTAGTTGTACCAAATATAAATAGTTGAATTTGACTGACGTGTGATAAAATATCTTAAAAGACTTCAATTTCTGCATTTTAAACTAAACTAGCAGGTTTTTAAATTTTATTGTAAAAGTATTAAACATTTTTCTGTGGGCCCCAAAAAGATGGTCAGTCTTGGTTTATAGAGGTTGAGTTTGTACAGTGGAAAAAACAATGCCCAGATTTTTTTTTTAAGTTTTGTGTACAGCTTGGACTCTAATTGGCTGCATGACTTTGGGCAAATCTTTAATGCTCATTTTCCTATTCTGTAATGTTCTCCCTGATGAGGTCCAAATGACATTATAAATCTGAATGCAGTTCAAAATTTGTAAGTTATAAAATAAACTACATAAGCCTAACCTCCTTAGCGTATTTACACAAATGCCATCTTCTTAGTGAGGCCATCCTTGAGCACCTTGTCTAAAATGCAGCTCACCACCAACCCCATTCCTGCTTTATTTGTCTCTTTACCACTTATCAGTGTGTTGCACAATACATACTACTTATTTGTTTTGTGTAAGGACTCCCTGCTTGCTAGAATATAAGCTCTGTGAGAACAGAGTTTGTTGTCTGTTTCTTTCCCCAGCTATATCCACAGACCTAAATATTTATTAACTAGGTGTTTATAAATATTTTTGAATGAATGAATGAATGCAAAAGTGAATGAATAAAAAAATTCGTTGTCAATTTTTTCTAAATGGCTTTTCAAAATGATGGAAACATAGGCAGAGTCATTACATCAAGGTTTCTGATCAGATCTGTTAAAGTCAACAATCTTCAGTGAAAGATTTAGGACACCCACAAAGCAGATGGTCTTAGGCATACCTCTCAATCATTCCCACTCTCACATGGAGAAGCCAACTAGTAACATCAGCTCCAGCACTCTGATAGGATTATCAGCATAAAATATGATTATGTGAGCAAAGTGCTTTAAAAGTTAAAAGCACTCATAAAGTATTACATTCTGTATTATTATTTAACAGTGGGGTTTCTGGTTCCTTAGTATTTTGTCATGTCATTAAGCCATGGTGGGAGGAAGAGTGACAGTTGCAATAAAAACGTCTTCCAAAGAGTGGAGAGAAGGAAGTTGTAGTTGGTCTCAGCCCCTCTACTCTGAATGCATTTGGAACCTCAGTCATGAGCTACAGAGTAGAACACAGACCACAGGGCTTTGGCCAGAGATCAGGGACACCCTCAGTGTTCTTCATGAAACTTGGAAGAGTCGAGTTGTGAAGCAAACTCAGATATTCCAGCAAACTAAAATGTGGACTGTGCACTGTTCAGTACCTCATAAAAGGGATAATTAAAAACGTTTAAAAATTAGTCATACATCTTAAAATAATAAATCACTGCTTCTTTCAAAATGTCATGAAAATGGGAAGTTTCTCCTGACAGATTCCATTGTTATTTGGGTACTATTTTCCTTTAGTACCTATGCATATGATTAACTTTCAAATAACACTACGTTTTTAGGTATTAAAATTCAGACTAGTTTTCCACATTTTGTGTTTCTCTCTTCTTCAGAATCATTACATGTTAGGTGTTGAGAACGGTTTTTAATGACAAGCCTTCTAGAATAAGTTAAGTCAGAAACAAGGGAAGTTCTAGGCCTATGTGTTGGGAAATGATGTGATTACTGAAGAACGAAACCCTTTGGAGTCACACTGCCCTGTTTCAATCGCAGCTAAGGGACTGTTTCAGCCAGTTTCCTGGCTGATTTCTAAATAGGTTCCAGATTCTGGCTATCTGTGTATGGAAATGGTGGATACAAGATACTTATCAGATGTCTATTGTATGAGCTGGTATGCATAAGGGTTTTTAATCTTTAATCTGAAGACAGAGGGATAGGTGGAGAAGAGAGGAGTGTGAAAGAGAGAAGATGAAGACAGTCTGTCTCCTCACATGTACCAGGCATTAGTTTGAGGTCCAGTAGAAAGAGGAATGAAGAACAGAAGTTGAAGAAGCAATAATTTATGAGGCAAGGAATGGGGATGTGTGTGCACTAATGGTACAATAAGTGCAAATTCAGGTCTGGGTGAAAAGGTGCTGCACAGAGATGAGAATAAAGCCATCCTTTACCCTGAATTCCTTTTACTCTCTTACAGCACCCCATGCTGCCACTGAACTCAATTCAGACTTGGGGATCCAAGGGCAGCTGCCAACCCAGTGGCTCTGCTTGGCAGAAACTCTTGGAGAGATCATTCTCAGCAGAAGTGATGCTGACCCCATCAATGTGGGAATCAGAGTTGAGGAACAGAAGTACCCTTGCTCTCAAATCCATGTGAGACACAATGGAGAGAGACCGGAAGGGTGGCTCTCACACAGGAAGGGATAAGGGCACTGCCGTTTTGGTGGTAGTGTTAGCAGGACCTCATCCATACACAGGTAAGACTTGGGGCAATTCTGGTTATACAGAATATAGTTACCTCAAAGGCCTATTGAAAGGATTGAATTAGATGACAGTGAGGTGTATGGCACTTTGATTTGACACACAGACGGTACTTGATAAATGTATCAGTCTTAGAGGATTTCACAGGTACCTGAATGCAAAAGAGCAAAAAGCATACCCACAGCCCTCAGTGTCCTTCTCTGCTGCCCACCACTTACTTAAGCAAACTTACTGAAACTGTAATGGCTCCAGGGCTTTGGGTGATTGTCCAAGACTATATCTAATAGGTTTCTGTTCCTTTCACAAATAACAGTCTGGACTTTGATCCCATTTCCATGTCAGGAGTCAGGGGACAGATAGGCACATTGGAATATGCCATGTGTGTTTGTATTCTACCTCACTGGCATCGCTTAAGTATCTTAAAAATTAACAATATCTTTTGAAAGAGCGAACATTTTTTGACTTGAAATAGTGCCAATATTAAATGAACAGATCTAAATAAAGTTAGCCATAAACATAATCATCTGGCTCAGAGGAAATTTTTATAGCCAAATCACCATCCCATAGTAGTCCAACATGCTATTTTTAAAGCCCCTGTAATGTTGCCCTCTCTAAGGGGCCTTACGAAAAGAAGTAAAAAAGAAAGGCCTAATAATAAAAATCAAAATGAGACTGTATACCAAACACTACAAAATAAAACATTTATCTTTCCCAGTGGTCTCTCACAGCCAGTTCTTCCACTTCATCTGCTGCTGAGAAGTTTTATGTTCTCTTGATTACATCCAGAGCAAAATTTCCCCAAATTATTTAATCATATGCATACCAGGAATGCACTACATCTGGCAAATATAAAGTGAAATCAGCTGCCTCTGTTTATCCCAGAATTAAATATGCAGTTGTGTGGACTTTCTGAGTAACATAGATTTATGAAATCGGTGTAAATTAAAATATAAAAAATTCACGTTGTTTCAATCAGATGAATGATTCAAAGGACAAGAATGTGAAACTTCTTAACTGTGTTCTCAGTCATAGGAAATTCTCATTAGGCCTGAGTAAATGTGCATAGTAGTATGTACTAGGTTATAAAAGATCTTCAAGCTAGGAGCCACATTTTCTTTTTCTTGAGAGATTTTTCTACTCTCTCCAACCCTATTCCCTACCCCATTTATATTGCAATGTAGAATTATAGCTATATAGGAACTTAGATAGCAACCAGTCCAATCACTCATTTTAAAGGTGAGAAACAAATAAAACTCAGTAAAAATAGTGTTTTCGGTTTAAAACTTTCTGAAAAGATAGTTAAAAATCCTAATCCAGGAGAATGTTTATAAAGGCTCTCTTTGCTTGGGTCTAACCTTAGAGGCCTATAAAGGAATACTTTTTTGTCACCAAGCAACAGAAAATATGAGGCAAGAAAACTGCATGTTTATCTCTTCCAAGAGACTATGAATTCTTCAAACAAAAGTACTATGTCCTATTATCTTTATAGTTTAATAATGCCCAATATAGACACTAAATAAGCATGAAAATAATACACTATCCCATATGTGAGATAAATTAAATATTCCTCCTCCTCTTCCTATTTCAGGAAAGATTTGTCAGATCTTCCGTAAAATTTTCCCTCTATGGACTGTGCCAGCAGCAGATGCCGAATATTACATGTAAATTAAATACTATATAACTATTCTCAGTGACACAGACCACAGCACATAGTCAATGGTCTCGACTAGCTAGTGACTTAATTTCTGCATGTGCACAAAGAGAATATACAGAAGAGTGCAATAGAGTTTAAAATATCCACATTTATAAATGCCCAACTTTTGGTATGCATGTAAAAACATTCTTTTCAAAAAGAACATTCTCCACGAAGAACACATGAAGATCTTGGAATTTGGTTGTATTTATATTGTTAATAATATGCCTATGTAAACAAGTAGTTTTCAGCTGCTTTTTGAAACTGCCAAAGAATCATTATAAAGAAAAGTATTTTTACTTAGTTCTTAATAGGTAAAGAATTCTCTGTAAGAATCTCCAAGTAGTTTTACAGAGAATAATTTCACTAAGCTTTACAGTATGCTTCTCTGCAAAAGAGTTTCTAAAAGGAAAGTTATGCTGGCACATTGCACTGAGGGTGGTGATGGGAGATAAAAGCCTGACTCTTACCATACTGCTCACACTGGGGGCCTTTTGTAGTAGCTTTACAACTATCTCAATATATGAAGGTGTACTTCACCTAGCATGTGCAGACTTAGTACCAGCAAAAAGCAACCACTGAGGGGCTTTGAAATGTCAATCTTAATATAATTCAAGTTTCATCAAGTAGAAATTTAAACATTTTAAAACCCACACAGACACCATTGCCCACCCTCTCTCATATCCCCTCACACTCACTCTGAGTTCCTATAGTTCTTATGGACAACTTCTGGGCACACTGACAACTTCACATCTCAAACATCCTGCCCTATCCTTTTCTCCACTTGCAGGTTCTCTCTGCCCTAGGAGAGACTGCTTGCACAAATGGTCATGCAAAAATCTTAACTTTATTCTGCTTCAGGTGTGCTTTATATTTCCACACTCTTGCTGTTATGATGCAAGTCTACTATAAGCAAGGCTCTTTTTATCCATATCTGTGGGCATTCTGGAAGTGCTGGGGATTAAACATAAGAAGCAATCCTCACCAACAAGGAAAAGAAATGAATACCCCAACTTCCTTGTCCCTCAGTAAGATAACATCCCTAGCTGGACTGAACCTCATTGCCTACATAGGTAATCCACCTCATTTAACGCACCCTCTAATGGCTTTTCTCCCTTCCCTCGCCTACCTTCTCACTCAGCTCCTTCAGCTGTGCAACCCAAGATCCACCCAGACAAACTACTTTTACACAAGTCCTTTTTTTCAGGGTCAGGTTTTAAGGGATCACAACTAAGACAAAACCTTCCTTCAAACAAAGTCAGTGGTAATGAACAAATCTCAGGTAGTGGGGGGCTGGGAGAGGAAGAGGGAAGAAGTGTCACCTTTTACTAAATATTGGAAAATGGGTTCCAATCATAATGTACCATTATGCTAAGAAAATCTCATAAGGGGCATATTCTTCATTTTCAAACCACAGATGTTTTCAGGTGTAGTTTCTGGAGCTATATTTCCACCAACATATTTTCCTAATGATACTTGGTTTTCAGAGTCATTACATTTGTCTATAGATGCCAGCCTTTGTCTTATCTGGCAAAGCTTACAGAATTACAAGTTATGTTTCCATACTGCTTTACCTTTCACTCTCTCCAGCTACTATCAGTCTGGTTTATAGTAACAGTTAAATATTTAAGTGAAGAAAGAAGAAAGGAAATAAGGAAGGAAGGAAGAACGGAAGGAAGGAAGGAAGGGTGAAAGGGAGGGAGGAGATATAACAGAGTTTGAAAATGCATTTGGTGCTAAACCATGAAGTTCTAAAGGGCCAGTTTGATTCATTCTGTGTATATAAATTATAATATTTGCAAATTACTTGGTTATCTGTAATTCTTAACAGTAAGCCCAGATATTCCTTAATGTCAAGTGAAAATGTAACTTTCACATACCAGAAACTCAAGAAGAACACTGAGATCTGAGGCACATTCTTCAAAGGAAATTAAAGTCTGAACACCAAAGCAGAGTTCAGTAAAGAGAGTCAAACCAAGGCATTCCAAGGTCTTAGTGAGTGGTTTAGTTCAGGAATATTTTATTCCATTCCATAGAAGAACAAAGAATTCAAAACTCAAATGTGCATAAAGGAAAACACAGTGTATGATGTTTCTGGGTCTTGAAAACATAATAAAAGCTTGTCTACATGAAGATGAAGTGAATGGTAAAAAAAAAATCTTGTGAAAATTAAAGTAGTGATACTCTTACCCTACAATCCAGCAATACACTCCTTGGTATTTACCAAAAGGAGTTGAAATTTTATGTCCATGCAAAACCTGCACACGGATATTTATAGCAGTGTGCAGATGTTAATATCAGTGGTTGGCAGGGGTTAGGGGGAGGGAGAGATAAATAGGTGGAGAACAGAAGATTTTTAGGACAGTGAAACTACTCTGTATAATACTATAATGGTGGATACATGTCATTATACATTTGTCCAAACACATAGAATGTACAACACAGAGTGGACCCTAATGTAAACTGTAGACTTTGGATGATAACGATAGGTTGATCAATTGTAACAAATGTACCACTTTGGTGTAGGATGTTAATAATAGGAGAGCCTATGCATGTGTGGAGGCAGAGGGTATATGGGAAATCTCTGTACCTTCTATTCAATTTTGCTGTGAACCTGAAATTGCTCTAAAAAATAAAATTTATTTTTAAAAAATATTAAAGTAGTGCATGATTTTGTTCTCCCCAGTAATTAGCTATCTTGAACTGACTTGTTCAAAATTGTTCTTAAGAAGTTATTTCTTTCTCCACCCTCCTCAAAATAAAATCAAAATAAAGAGGAAAATAATCAATCTTGAAATGCTTGTGAGTTTTTATTTTCTTCATACCACTCTCTCCAAATCATGTTTTTACAAAAGGTCTGGAGATGCAAAATTTTTATGAAAATATTCTCTTCAAATTATAGTGCAAACACCTTGGAATCTGTGTGATCTTTTAGTTCCTACCTCAAGAATTAATTTTCTTGGTTTTCTTTCCAAGACAAGGAAGCTATAGTTCAGTTGAGGGAATACAATAAGTAATTCATCTAGGCTGTAATTTCAAACTGTTGAGCTTCTGGCAACTTGCCCCTCCTCACCATTTCTTCAAATCTTCCTCTCCTCCTCCCTTTATCCTCTTCACTCCCATGCATACACAGCCCAACCCTCCCCCCACCCCCGCAGTAGCCTCCTTGGAAGCAACAAAGGTGTAAAATGATAGGAAGGTTTTGAAGTCACTCAGGCATAATAATTTGCCTTCTATTTTTCAAAACAGATCTACCGGTAAAACAAATCAAGTGTCAGGCAAAATGGTATAATCAAATGTTGTGTTTTGTACCTCTTTCTGAAGGACAAATAAATTTTTCCTCCATAGGGATGAGAAATTATTTAGAGGTTTGGAATAAACTTCACCTCTGCCCCCAAAGTCTTGATCTTCAAATATTGACTGTCTTGATGAGAAATGCAGACTATTCCCAACAGGCCAGACTCAGAGAGAGTGCCAGGCTGCTCAATAACAGGGAAAGCAGTGCCTCTAGCTTCCTTTTCAGCATTCAGGTCACAAACTAGATCCCTTATGGTCTGCATTATATTTACAAGTTATAATATTTTAGTCTTTCTTTGCTTCTTCTCTGCCTCTTTGGAATGGAGAGATAGAAATTAATAAATATTAAAGTAAATATAGTTTTAAAACCCACGCAAGTAGTAGGAAAAGAAATGCTGTTTTATTACATATTTATAAACGTATACCCAAAGCTTCTCATTCCAGGTTTCTGTTCATTTTAGAGATGGGGCCACACTAGTACTCTTCCAAGTCATTTTCAAAAAAGATGAACGTTGAGGTCAAATTCTATGCAACATGACTTACAGTAATTAAATGCCATTCTCAAAGTAATTTCAGCAAAATCCCATGATCCCAGGTATATCAGTGATGAAGATTCTCTTCTTGACCAGACTCTAGAAGCATGGCCTCTAGCATCTTAAGGCCTATCCCTGGGGTGACATTGGGCCCTCTTCAAATGCTGCCTGAGAAAGCTTACAATTATAAACCTTTCTCTGTTCCTTTAAGATGTAAATATTTCCCACCACCCCCTTACCCTCTACCCCCACCCCACCCCCGGCCACACTGACCCATGCCCCTGCAGTGGAAGTGTGAAGTCCTAACCAGGGAATTCCCTAAGATGTAAATATTTCCCACCACCCCCTTACCCTCTACCCCCACCCCACCCCCGGCCACACTGACCCATGCCCCTGCAGTGGAAGTGTGAAGTCCTAACCAGGGAATTCCCTAAGATGTAAATATTTCCCACCACCCCCTTACCCTCTACCCCCACCCCACCCCCGGCCACACTGACCCATGCCCCTGCAGTGGAAGTGTGAAGTCCTAACCAGGGAATTCCCTAAGATGTAAATATTCTACCACCAAAATCTGTCTCCTCAAGGTCCTGGAAGCCATCTCTTTGAAATACATTCTAGTATATAACTCTCACCCTGGCTCTCAGTAGCCATGGGAGAGGAAGAGCCTAACTTCAGATGACACCTTGCTCCAACTTGCATAACCACCCCCTTGTCATAAACATGCAAGAAGTTTGTTCCTCCTTGGGATAAGCACCAATTAGCCAGATAGCCTACTTACATGCACCAAATGCCCCCTTCACACTGTTTAGTGTCCTTCCTTTACCACATCTTAGTGTTTAAAAAGGCTCCTGCCTTTTATTTCAGCAGACTTGAGCTCAGGTTACACTGAGTTCTCTCCCCTATTGCAATAGTTATTACTGAATAAAATCTGCCTTTGTTGCCATTAACTACTGTCCTGCTTTATCTTTGACATCAGTCAAGGTTCAATGAAAGAAAATGTAACCACTCTAGGCATTTCAGACAGAAGAAATTTAAATACAGGTAATTAGGTATTTACAAACTCTTATTGCAAGATGACTGGAGAACTGAGAGTAGAGTTACTACTTTTACCGTTTAGACTAGGAGCATTTTTAAGTGTGAGTGGTATTTTATTAATAATTACACTGGTATGAGGAGGAGTCAAGATGGTGGAATAGGAGGATGCAGAATTTGTCTCTCCTCACAAGTACATCAAGAATACATCAAAAAAAAAAAAAAGAATACATCTATAGGGCTTCCCTGGTCATGCAGTAGTTGAGAGTCCGCCTGCCAATGCAGGGGACATGGCTTCGTGCCCCAGTCCAGGAAGATCCCGCATACAGAGGAGTGGCTGGGCCCGTGAGCCATGGCCGCTGAGCTTGCGCGTCTGGAGCCTGTGCTCCGCAGCAGGAGAGGCAACAGCGGTGGGAGGCCAGTGTACCACAAAAAAAAAAAAAAAAAAAGAATACATCTATAAATGGAACAATTTTCAAGAACAACTGCTGAACATTAGCGGAAGACTTCAGACACCTAAAAGGACAAGAAAAATCCCCTCGTAACCAGGTAGGATGAAAGAAAGAAAAAAAGAAAAGAGGAATTAGAAAAGGGATCAGCAACCCTGGTGGGAAGCTGAAGGTGAAGAGAGGTTCCTGCACTCAGAAAAATCTCCTCACGGTGGGGAAATCAGCTGGGACACAAAGGTACCTTCAGGGGATCAAAGGAGAAAGCAGTGGATGGTCTATGGAAGTCAGGGCAAAGTAAGAACTGTGCGCATGGTCTGTGCTGCAGCCCTGTGTACCCCAGCCTGAGTCATGTGTCGCCTGTTGTGAAGGGGGGCTGGGTGCTGGAAAGTGGGGTTTGGAGTGTGGACCCAGAGAGGGGACAGCTGTTGGCTGTAAAAAGACATCCTGAAGGGACAGGAGTAAGGAGCTCCACAACCGGGAATGTTTGTGGTAAAAGCCTGGGACACAATAGAAGAAAGGCATCATTGTTCAGTGGCGTGCAAGGGGCGGGGCCACCATTACAACCCCTTTCCCCACCTGCCGGCTTCTTCAGCCTACTCGGGCACTAGGAGGGTCACCCATCTGAGCAGGCTCACCCACCCCTCAAGCCAAGGCCTCCTAAATGCCGCCCATCCCAATGCCTCCTTGGGAATCAGCCCTGGGCAGCCCTGCCTGAGATGGGAATCCACCATAGCTGACAGGGTCGGAGTGCTAAAGCATGCAGTGAGAGAGCGGATCTGGGGCGAGGAATGCTGTTGGCTGCGGGATACAACAGAGCGGGTGGGTGAGGGTCTCCATGGCTGGGAATGCCCTTAGAGGAAGTGTGGTCTGCCTAGGAAACGAGGAGCCATTGTTGAGTGGCATGCAAGGGGTGGAGATGCCACTGCCCCACACACCGTTCCCTGCCTCCGCAGGTACAGGGAGGGACATCCATCACTGCAAGCACACCCCAGTCTGTTGCAACTTCCTGTCTGTCTCTGCTGCTGCAGGCAATTTTCACACACCCCAGTTGTGGCCACCACACCCCTCCTCGGCCTGAGTGAGTAAGTGTGCCCCAGTAGGCCACTGTTTTCCCTCCCTCTCATCTGAGTGAGGAACAGATGCCTGAGGGCAGTACACACACAGAGGTGGGGCCCCAAACCAAAGCTGAACCCTAGGGGCAGTGCAACTAAGGGAGAGGAACGTAAATCCCTCTGTGCAGCTGTACAAGCCATGGACTAAATCCCCATGATTGGCCTGGTAAATCCTGCATCTGTGGAATATCTGAATAGACAATGAGTGTCCCCACAACTAAGACCCATCTAGCTTCAGCAGCAGTGGACTTTGGAGGCAAGTACATATGGGAGTTGGGCCAGGTCAGAGTCTGAGCTGGCCTCACAGTGCCCACAGCAGGTCCAGAGACCTACTTAGAGGTATTGGAGGGCTTCCTGGGGAGGCAAGGGTTGACTGTGGCTCACTGTGGGAGCAGACACTGACAGAGGAGGCCCCAGGAAAATATTCATTTTGGGGTTCTTTTGTTTGTCTAGTTGTTCTCTTGTTTTTTGTTTTCCCTGTTTTTGTTTTTGGTTCTTTTTTTTTTTTTTTTTTTTTTTTCATTCTTTTTGTATGTGTGTATGTTTCTTTGTTTGTTTGTTTTTGTTTGGTTCTGCTTTTACCATCTGTCTGGGGTTTTGTCTGTCCATTTGTTTGTTTGTTCTTAATTGTTGTTTTTGCTGTTTTCTTGTTTTTGTCTTGGTTATTTGTCTTGGGGTTTTTTTGTTTTCATTTGTTTTCTCCCCGTCCTTTCTTTCTTTTGTTCTTTATTCTCTATTTACTGCCAGCTGTGTGGCTTGCAGGGTCTTGGCTGCCAGGCTGGGGGTTGGGCCTGAGCCTCTGGGGTGGGAGTGCCAAGTCCAGGAAGCTGGAATGGTAGAGAATTCCTTGTCCCAGGGAATATTAAATGGTGACAGCTCTCCCAGAGGTCTCTATCTTAACTCCAAGACCAGGCTCCTCCCAAATGCTTGCATGCTCCAGTGTTGAATGCCCCATTCCAAACAACAAGCAAGACAGGAAAAAAAAACCCCACCCATCAGCAGACAGGCTGCCTAAATTCGTACTAAGCCCACAGACATCCCAAAGCACACCACCTGACTTGGCCCTGAACATCAGAGGGACAAGATCCAGCTCCACCCACCAGAAAGCAGGCCAGTCTCTCCCACCAGGAAGCCTACACAACCCACTGGACCAAACTTGCCCACTGGTGGCAGACACCAGAAGCAAGAGGAACTATGACCCTGCAGCCTGTGGAAAGAAGACTTCAAACGCAGTGACCAGACAAAATGAGAAGACACAGAAATATGCTGCAGATGAAGGAGCAAGGTAAAAACCCACCAGACCAAATAAGTGAGGAGGAAATAGGCTAGCTACCAGAAAAAGAATTCAGAGTAATGATAGTAAACATGATCTAAAATCTCGGAAATAGAATGGAGAAAATACAAGAAACATTCAACAAGGACCTAGAAGAACTAAACAAGAAAACAAACAGTGATGAACAATGCAATAACTGAAATTAAAAATACACTAGAAGGAATCAATAGCAGAATAACTGAGGCAGAAGAAAGGATGAGTGAGCTAGAAGATAGAATGGTGGAAATAACTGTCACAGAGCAGAATAAAGAAAAAAGAATGAAAAGAAATGAGGACAGTCGCAGAAACCTCTGAGACAACATTAAATGCACCAACATTCAAATTATAAGGGTCCCAGAAGAAAAGAAAGAGAAATGATCCGAGAAAATATCTGAAGAGATTATGGTCGAAAACTTCACTAATATGGGAAAAGAAATAGTCAAGTGCAGGAAGCACAGAGAGACACATACAGGATAAACCCAAAGAGAAACATGCCAAGACACATATTTATCAAACTAACAAAAATTCAATATGAAAAAATATTAAAAGCAGCAAGGGAGAAGCAACAAATAACATACAAGGGAATCCCCATAAGGTTAACAGCTGATCTTTCAGCAGAAACTCAGTAAGCGAGAAGCGAGTGACAGGACATATTTAAAGGGATGAAAGGGAAAAACCTACAACCAAGAGAATGCTACCCAGGAAGGATCTCATCCAGATTTGACAGAGAAATCCAAAGCTTTACAGACAAGCAATAGCTAAGAGAATTCAGCACCACCAAACCAGCTTTACAACAAATGCTAAAGGAACCTCTCTAAGAGAGAAACACAAGAGAAGAAAAAGAGCTATAAAAACAAACCAGGCTTCCCTGGTGGCGCAGTGGTTGAGAGTCCGCCTGCCGATGCAGGGGACACGGGTTCATGCCCCGGTCCAGGAAGATCCCACATGCAACGGAGCAGCTGGGCCCATGAACTATGGCCACTGAGCCTGTGCATCCGGAGCCTGTGTTCCGCAGCGAGAGAGGCCAAAACAGTGAGAGGCCCACATACCACAAAAAAAAAGAAAAAGAAAAAGAACCAGTCAGAGCTGAAGAATACAATAACTGAAATGAAAAACACACTAGAAGGAATTAATAGCACACTAGGTGATACAGAACCACAAAAGACCCCAAATAGCCAAAGCAATCTTGAGAAAAAAAGAACAGGGCTTCCCTGGTGGCGCAGTGGTTGAGAGTCCGCCTGCTGATGCAGGGGACACGGGTTCGTGCCCCGGTCCGGGGAGATCCCACATGCTGCGGAGTGGCTGGACCCATGAGCCACGGCTGCTGAGCCTGCATGTCTGGAGCCTGTGCTCCGCAATGGGAGAGGCCACAGCAGTGAGAAGCCCACATACTGCAAAAAAAAAAAAAGAGAGAGAGAGAGAAAGAACACATGGGCACAAAAAACAGATGCGTAGATCAATGGAACAGAATGAAGAACCCAGAAATAAACCCACCCACTTATGGTCAATTAACCTAAAACAAAGGAGCCAAAAATATGCAATGGGAAAGACAATATCTTCAATAAGAGGTGCTGTGAAAACTGGAGAGCTACATGTAAACGAATGAGATTAGAACATTACTCACACTGTGTGCAAAAATAAACTCAAAATGGATTAAAGACCTACCAGAAGAAAACACAGGCAGAACACTCTTAGACATAAATCATAGCAATATTTTTTGGATGTTTCCTCAGGCAAAGTAAACAAAAGCAAAAATAAACAAACAGGACCTATTTAAACTTAAAACCTTTTGCACAGCACAGGAAATCATCAACAAAATGAAAAGACAAAGGGGTTAATATCCAAAATATGTAGACAGTTCATAGAGCTCAATATCAAAAAAACAAACAACCCTATTAAAAATGGATACAATAACTGAATAGACATTCTTCCAAAGAAGACACACAGATGGCCAAAAGGCACAGGAAAAGATGCTTAACATCATTAATCATCAGAGAAGTGCAAATTAAAACCACAATGAGATATCACCTCACACCTGTCAGAATGGCTATGATCAAAAAGACTACAAATATGTTGGCAAGGATGTGGAGAAAAGGGAACCCTACTGAGAATGTAAGTTGGTGAGAATGTAAGTTGGTGCAGCCACTATGGAAAACAGAGTGGAAGTTCCTCAAAAAATTAAAATAGAACTACCATACTCTCCAGCATTTCCACTCCTGGGTATATATCTGAAAAAAACAAAAATATTAATTTGAAAAGATACATGCACTCCAATGTTCATGGCAACATTATTTACAGTAGCCAAGATATGGAAGCAACTTGTGTTCATCAACAGATGCATGGATAAATGTTTGATATATTTATTTATATATATATAATACGTATAATATATATAAAACACATATATAATGCAATAGTACTCAGCCATAAAAAATAATAAAATTCTGCCACTTGCAACAATGTGGATGGACTTAGAGAATATTATGTTTAGTGAAATAAGTCAGAGAAAGGCAAATACTGTATGTCATCACTTATATGTGAAATCTAAAAAATAAAACAAATAAATGTATATGATAAAACAAAAACAGACTCACAGATATAGAAAGCAAACTAGTGGATACTGGTATGGAAAGGGAAGTGGGGAGCAAGGTAGGGGTATGGGATTAAGAGATACAAAGTACAATGTATAAAACATATAAGCTGGGCTTCCCTGGTGGTGCAGTGGTTGAGAGTCCACCTGCCGATGCAGGGGACATGTGTTCGTGCTCCGGTCTGGGAAGATCCCACATGTCGCGGAGTGGCTGGACCCGTGAGCCATGGCCGCTGAGCCTGCGCGTCCGGAGCCTGTGCTCTGCAACGGGAGAGGCCACAACAGTGAGAGGCCCGCTTACTGCAAAAAAAAATATATATATATATATAAGCTATATTGTATAGCACAGGGAAAAATAGCCATTTTTTTTTATAACTTTAAGTGGAGTATAACCTATAAAAATATAGAATCACTAAGCTGTATACCTGAAACTAATATAATATTATAAATCAACTATACTTCAATAAAAATATAATAATAATTTTAATAAAGAAACAAATAAATAAAACTAGCCCAAGTCTCATTTACTACCAAAGCCTTCCAACCAATTTGCTAATCTCTTCCTCCTCTGAATTCTTATGCTTTTGTCTATACAACACATTTAGATCAATTCGATATCAAGTTATATTGTTGTTTCACTTTTTTAATGTGTAAAGCTGCCCTTTCCAATGAGAATATAAGCAAACTGAGGACAAGACTATATCCTACTTGAGCCCAAGGCAGTTTAACCCACACAACTATTCAGTACCCATTTTCACATTCATGAAGGTATGCCTTCTTCACAATGGCACTTGCTCAATTGCACATAATAATGAGAAGGCCAAGTTTCTGATAATCTCCTGGCACCTGCAGCTAAAGCAGTGAGTCCTTTCAATGATGTGTCACAGAAGACAACACCATAGCATGTTTGACAATTTGTATAATCTATTGTTGTTTACAATAACTATGTCTTCATCTGCTCATATGCCCATTGCTTAATTAAGCAAGAAATGCTTTACCTATGTCATCTGTATAGCAGTCAACATATTTTTCAAAGGATGAATTTAGAGCGAATCCTCCCAAAGTTTGCTTTGGATAGCATGAGACTATTAAAAAGTTTATAGTAAAATAAGAATGAAAATGCTGCATATTTTACCCGACTCTTGGAAATTCACACTGTGCATTAATATACTAAGGCTCCTGTGAATTCTTGCAGTAAGCAAACTTGCTTAACTCGGTTTAACCCAGCATTTCTCAGTGAATTATTTGTTGTATAGCATTCAGTAACATCCTGAAGAACACTCTTTGGTAAATGCTGATTCTGAGATTCAGAATTTCATTTCCTCTTTTTTAAAGGACATAGAAAAATATCATACTTTATCACTGAGTTATCACCATAAAGATTATTGGGGTTAATTAAGAGGAATCTTAACATCATAGGCCTTTGTTGTGTACAAACTTCTCCTTAAAGATTTTTCATTCATCAGATTGGCTTTAAGTGTCTGGAGAACTAAATAAACAATCCACATATTTTAAGTTCCTTAGAAACAAGGACAATCATTTTATTTACCAGTTAGCTGCCTTAGTGAAAAGGAAGGCTGTTAACTTTCTGTTTGCTAATATGGTTTTCCCAAAGGTTCATTCTTTTTCTCTGGTTCAACTGTTAGATCACAATGGTAATACTTCAAAATATTCTATTTGGGAATGAATCTATTAATACCAAAGGAAGCTTTGAACTATGCACAGTGAAAGTGCTTGACAAAAAAGAATGATGGAAAAGAACATCTATCCTGATAGAGAACAAAGCCTCCTAGCTATGCTTAAAATATTAAAAATCTGGTTTGCAGCACCTTCTGTCCTTCTGTGAAAACAGAGAAAGATGGTGAAAGCACAGAGCTGGAATAAGGTTCTGGATGCCATAGTAACGGCATCTTCAGTGATGACATTATGTACCACCTGGTGTTCTCCCAACTAAATTGCAATATTATGTCTCTGTATTCACCAAGGTGGGACAAAGCCCAGGCATAAAACAAAATAATCACATTAAAGCAACAACTCACCTACAGGTTAGGATAGAATACATCAATCTTTTTTAAAGACCTAATAATGTCCTTTGTGCCACTGGGTGTTAGCACCACAGCAAGATTTATGAGTACACAGCAAGATCCAAAATACCCTAAACGTAAAACAGAGAACCAGAAATTTGTAAATCACAAGCCTGCACAGAAGGCCCTACTGAAATCTAATTATTTCAGTAAGAAACTCTTGCCAAACTTTTAGTCTATTTAATCAATAAAGGTGCAAAGGCAGAGGCTGAATAATCAACTCTGGGGAAACATGGAGGAGAGCTGGATAAGACCTTGGCCTACAGGAACTTCACCACATTAAAATGAAATACTTCTGTGATACAGTCACAATGGTTCACAGCATTAAAACTGAACAACCTGCCTCAGTTGAGAAAATTCACAGTTTTCCACCTAAGTAGGGAAAACCCAGCTTTCCTCCTGTGTGTCTGCTTACTCTCACACTAACACCACACTCACAACACTTAAGACGTGAAATGTGGTGGGGCTTTTCCCCCTCCAAGCAATTCTCTGCAACACGAGCTTTGTGTCCTACAATTTAACTCAATTCTGACATCTCCCCATGGAGTTGAGCTGCATCACCCTCCAGGTATATAGATGTGTTCACCAACCTGGAAGCTCTCCAAAACCCATAGTATTGGAATTTTTACAGCGGTTTCATCACATAGGCATGATGAATCATTAACTCCATATCCAGCCCTTCTCCCTTCTCAAGAAAATGAGGGGTGGGGCTGAAAATTCCAAACTTTTAATTATGCCTTGGTCTTTCTGATGGCCAGCCCCCATCCAGGAGCCATCCAGGAGCCCACCCAGAGTTGCCTCATTAGAACAAAACATACTCCTATCACCCAGGAAATTACAAGGATTTCAGAGCTCCGAGTCCAGAACCAGGGTCAAAGACCAAAAAAGATGCTCCTAGTGTTCTCATCACTTAGGAAATTATAAGAGTTTTAGGAGCTCTGTGACAGAAATCAGGGGCAGAGACCAATATATATATTTTCTATTATCTCACATTACCAAATAAACAAAATGATAGGGGCTTCCCTGGTGACGCAGTGGTTGAGAGTCTGCCTGCCGATGCAGGAGACATGGGTTCGCGCCCCAGTCCAGGAAGATCCCGCATACAGAGGAGTGGCTGGGCCCGTGAGCCATGGCCACTGAGCCTGCGCGTCTGAAGCCTGTGCTCTGCAACGAGAGAGACCACAACAGTGAGAGGCCCACGTACCGCAAAACAAATAAATAAACATAATGATAATTTCCCATGAAAGAAAATCCTTTATAGTTTTGTGAACCTATTCAAATAAAGCTTATATTTAACTGTAGGCTATAATTCATTCCGACACATGTCAATATTCATTCAACAAACATCTATTCATGGAGAATTTGTTCCATGTATAGCATTACAAGTGCTATAAAAGATACATCATCATTAATATTCACCAAATATTTCTGGCTAGAGAGATTTCAGGATACATGGTCACTGTACTTCCTGCCCCTTTTTGAAGTTAACCTTGGACATGCAACTTTTTTGACCAATGGCACATGAATAGAAGGGAAGTATATTACTTCTAAGCAGAAGTTTTAAGAGCCAATGCATTTGCCATGTTTTCTCCCCACTGCTTCTCTGATGCTGGAAGCAAATGTCAAAATGAAGTCCCTATTACCCTGCGTCTTTGAGTCACTCCATTGAGCAGAGCCCTACAAATGACCCATACTGGACATGAAATCCAAGAGAGATAAACTTCTGTGTTATGTGACTGAGATTTGGATTGTTTGTTACCACAGAATAATCAAACCTTTCTTATCTGGTAAGAAAAACATATAATTGCTTTTTAGAGTATTTACTATGCACACAGCACATTATATATTATCACATTTAGTCCTCACCACAGTCTCATGATGAAGGTATCTCTACCTTCATATAACAGAGAGGCAAATTGTGTATCAGAGGGATTAAGTAACTTGCCCAAGATCAAACAGCTGGGAAATGGCAGAGCCACAAATCAGACCAGGTTCTGAATCCATGCTCTTTCTACCACCCATGCAGCCTGTTCTTGAGGGAGTTAAATTCTAGCCAGACAATTTTTTAAAAGGTGAACACAATAATTTTGAGTCAATACAAGGGTGTAATGTATACACAGACATTGTGAATAAAATCTTGGCAGAAACACAAACAAAAAGAGATCAATTTAGACCAAATTTAATTAGTAATAGTGATATAAATGGGTCTTGAGCCAAATCTATAAGATTTAGCAAAATTCTGATGAATAGAAAGAATGGGGAAAGCAATAGACGCTGAAGGCACTGCACAAGCAAACATGGACAGGAAGGAAGTTATTAGAAGAGAGCTGTAGCAGTGGATCTTATGGAAAAGAGTGAAAAAGATGTAATAAGTTGGCCATGCATGGTCTTTTTATGTTTTTTTCCTGTGGAACTAATTTTTAAATGTAGGGGTAAGCTGTAAAATTCCAAAAATTTCTAGAAGAACACTTTGAGAAATACAATTAGGACAACTGTAAACATATTTGAAAATATTACCATCTAAATTTAGAACTTGCAGAATCATGTTTTACATTGGAATTCACAATTCTGTTACATCTTAAACTCAATTGTTAATTTTCTCAGTAGTCCATATCAAGAGACTCTTCTAGAACAAGCTAGGAAGGAGTTACTATACAGGCAGCAAGATCCAGTGAATAATGCCATCCTCAAATGGGTGCATGTGTCACCATCAGGGTGAAAGCAGCTCTTTTGCCTCTTTCCTGTTTGCCCATTTCTGTTTCCCTCTAACTTTAAAAGAACCTAATTATAGAAATGAGATCACTAAGCAATTTAACTTAACTCCTGGCTTATGCTCTCCTGAATGCACACCATGCCTTCCCTAACCTGTTAATTCTTTCCCTAGGTAAAAAGAAGTAAAAATGAAGAATTAAGCAATCAAAAAATGACTAGCTCTCTACTCCCAACAGCTCCCTTAGCAACCCTGCAGGCAGATCACACAGGCAAGATAATACCTGAAGAAATAGTCAGCCAGTCTACATGTAATGGAGAATGGTGCAGAATCCAACCTCCTGCATCAATGAGTCACTGAGATTCTTCCCCTTTTTCCCCTTTGAAACTGCCATGGCTGAGCAGAATCTTCAGAGTTGGTCTCAGGACATGAGTCCAACTTCTCCTCAGATTGCCTTTTCTGATTAAAGCACTTGCCTCTTGAATTATTGGTTTTTGAATGGTGAGCATCCAAACCTGAGTTTGGTAACAAGAGCTCCCTCTCAGTCAACCCTAATCCTGAAGTTGAAATCTCACAATGTTTAGACTATCCAGAGTAAATAATAATAGGAAATGAATTATTTGAAATGAAAAAGAAAAAAGTGAATTGGAATATTTGAAGGAAAAAAATTGGTTAATAAGTATGCCTTAATGGATGGTAGGTGTTGAATAAATAGACTTCAAGTTATAAAAAAAACTCAGTGAAGTATACAGCATGTTTAAATTGCAGCAAAGATTATGGAAGGTAAGAGTAGAAGGAAAAATAGAAAATTACCTGGCAAATACATGTTTGTATTTGAGAATCTACCAAAGAGCCAATCAATAAATTAATGTGTTAGAATTAGAATCAGATTATTGATGAGTTTTAAAGCTGAAAAAGATATCCCAAAAGTACAGGGAGGCAGCAAAGGCTTTTGAAAAGAAGACTAATATAATTTAATTCATTTATTTTTATTTAGTACATTTGCGTAGTGGTTTTTCCTTTTATGTTCCCTACAGTGCTAGAAACTGGTGAAAATACTGAGAAGCAATTATTTAGAAATATTTTTTAAATTTTCATGAATTCTTTTTTTTTTTTTTTTAAATCCGTGGGGAGGAAGGCGATCTCCGCGTCTTACTCTTCCGCCATCTTCAAGGTCCCCCCTCTGAATTCTTTATTTAAACAACATCAAAATGTTTTAAATGTGTAGGGGAGCAAAATTTGCCACCCCAGAAATGTGTCTTTGGCATAAGGATTAATTTAGGCTGATTATTTTCAAGAAACAGGATACTCAAGAAGTCTTTCTTTTTACCTCCCCTTTAACTTCCTAAGGAATTTAGATAAAGAGCCTGTTCCCAGAATAGAGCTATTACCAGAGATATCTGCAAAAAGTATGGGCTAGTGTAGTGGGGGAAACTTGGCAGGGCTTGGAGATCAGAGTCCACTCTGTGTCCCATTGTCTCTGCATGGTCCAACAAACATTTTGTTTACCAAGCATTTGCTTTTCCATTTCCATGTGAATTGCTTTCCTCCCTTTTGAAGTTGAAAACAATCACCAACAACATCCTCTTTTGTCTTTAGCTGAAGATGGTATTTAATCTGAGAGCTTCAACAGTTTGGGGGAGATACTCAGATTTCCTGAATCACTCCTGGGTATACATATTGTTGAGAGGAAGAAATTTTCGTCTACCCTCCTAGGTTCTTCTGGCTGGTCTAAGAATTAAATTGACATGAGACAGATTAACAGGAAAAACTCAACCAAAGTTTTAATAACATGTACACATGGGAGAGACCCAGGAAAACAGAGTAACTCAACAAAATGAGGAAGCCCTCACCTTAAATCTCATCCTCGACTAAAGACAAAGGATATTGACAGTGGGGAGAGTCAGTTCTTGGAGTTTATCATGAAAAGCACAGTAAACAAGAGTAAGGCTGTTATGCAGATATAAATTATAACTTTCTTCATTGATAAGAGTTTCTAGAGATTTGGTCATCTTCCTCTTCTTAGTACAGAGGGAAAGACATCTGAAAAATGGAGATTTCCCATATAAATGTAAGAGTTTCTTACAAAAGGGTAACTCATACTTGGTTTTCAGAGCTTCTCCCATGTCTGCTGTTTCTTAGAATATAACCAGCTTAAAATAATTAATACGCCAGAAATATCTTGGGGTGGCAAATTCTGCTCCCTTACAATGTTATTAAACAGCTTGTTTGATTTTTGCCTGTCAGTCTGTCTCATGTCAATTTAATTCTCAGACCAGATACAAGAACATAGAAGGGAAAGGAAAATTAATTCCTCCCAAACAAATGAAAATAGTTGTTTATTATAAATGTATACACAATAGCATTTCCTATATTAAATTTTAAAAAATATAATTTTAATAAATAGTAGATAATGAGAGACCTTCAAGATGGAAGAGGAGTAAGATGTGGAGATCACCTTCCTCCCCACAAATACATCAGAACTACATCTACATGTGGAACAACTCCTACTGAACACCTGCTGAACGCTGGCAGAAGATTTCAGACTTCCCACAAGGCAAGAAACTCCCCACATACCTGAGTAGGGCAAAAGAAAAAAGAAAAGACAGAGGCAAAAGAATATGGATGAGACTGCACCTCTGGGAAGGAGCTGTGAAGGAGGAAATGTTTCCACACACTAGGAAGCCCCTTCACTGGCAGAGACAGGGGGTGACAGGGGAGAAGCTTCAGAGCCATGGAGGAGAGGGCAGCAACAGGGGTGCAGAGGGCAAAGCAGAGAGACTCCCGCACAGAGGATCGGTGCCGACCAGCACTCACCAGCCCGAGAGGCTTGTCTGCTCACCCACCAGTGAGGGTGGGGGCTGGGAGCTGAGGCTCCGGCTTCAGAGGTCGGATCCCAGGGAGCAGACTGGGGTTGGTTGTGTGAACACAGCAGCTGAAGGGGGCTAGTGCACCACAGCTAGCTGGGAGGGAGTCCTAGAAAAAGTCTAGAACTGCCTAAGAGGCAAGAGACCATTGTTTAGGGGTGTGCAAGGAGAGGGGATTCAGAGCAAAACCTAAACAAGCTCCAGAGATGGCGCGAGCCATGGCTATCAGTGCGGACCACAGAGACGGGCATGAAATGCTAAGGCTGCTACTGCAGCTACCAAGAAGCCTGTGTCCAAGCACACGTCACTCTCCACACCTCCCCTCCCGGGAGCCTGTGCAGCCCACCACTGCCAGGGTCCCATGATCCAAGGACAACTTCCACAGGAAAATGCATGGCACGCCTGAGGCTGTTGCAAGATCATGCCAGCCTCTGCAACTGCAGTCTTGCTCTGCATTACATAACCCTCCCTCCCCCCAGCCTGAGTGAGCCAGAGCTCCCTAATCAGCTGCTATTTTAACCCCATCCTGTCTGAGCAAAGAAGAGATGCCCTCGGGCGACCTAATACGCAGAGGCAGGGCCAAATCCAAAGCAGAACCTCAGGAGCTGTGTGAACAAAGAAGAGAAAGGAAAATTTCTCCCAGCAGCCTCAGAGCAGCAGATTAAATCTCCACATCAACTTGATGTACCTGCACCTCTGGAATACCTGAATAGACAGTGAATCATCCCAAAATTGAGGTGGTGGACTTCAGGAGGAACTGTAGACTTGGGGTTTGCTTTCTGCATCTAATTTATTTTTGGTTTTCTGCTTATGTTAGTTTACTATTTAGAGTTTATTATTATTGGTACATTTGTTTATTGATTTGGTTGCTCTCTCCCTTTTATTTATTTAATTTTTTTTTTTTCCTTTTTCTCTTTTGGTGAGTGTGTATGTGTATGTTTCTTGGAGTGATTTTTGCTTTTACCATTTGTCATAGGTTTCTGTCTGTCTGTTTTTTACTTGTTTGTTTTTTAGTATAGTTTTTAGTGCTGGTTATCATTGGTGGATTTGTTTATTGGTTTGGTGGCTCTCTTCATTCTTTCTCTTTTTTTTCTTTTTTTAATCACTTTTTAAAATTTTTTTTTATTTTAATAATTTTATTTTATTTATTTATTTTCTTTCTTTCTTTCTTTTTCTCTCCCTTTTCTTCTTAGCCATGTGTCTGACAGGGTCTTGGTGGTCTGCCTGAGTGTCAGGCCTGCGTCTCTGAGGTGGGAGAGCCAGGTTCATGACATTGGTCCACCAGAGACCTCCCAGCTCCATGTAATATTGAACAGCATAAGCTCTACCAGAGATATCCATCTCAATGCTAAGATACAGCTCCACTCAACGACCAGCAAGCTACAGTGCTGGACACCCTACGCCAAACAATTAGCAAGACAGGAACACAACCCCACCCATTAGCAGAGAGGCTGCCTAAAATCATAATAAGGTCACAGGCACCCCAAAACACACCACCGGACATGGTCCTGCCCACCAAAAGGCAAGATCCAGCCACATCCACCAGAACACAGACACCAGTCCCCTCCACATCAAAGCCTACATAACTCACTGAACCAACCATAGCCACTGGAGGTAGACACCAAAAACAGCAAGAACTATGAACGAGCAGCCTGCAAAAAGGAGACCCCCCAAACACAGTAAGTTGAACAAAATGAGAAGAGAGAGAAATATGCAATAGATGAAGGAGCAAGGTAAAAATCAGCCAGACAAAACAAATGAAGAGGAAATAGGCAGTCTACATGAAAAAGAATTCAGAGTAATGATAGTAAAGACGATGAAAAATCTTGGCAATAGAATGGAGAAAATACAAGAAACGTTTAACAAGGACCTAGAAAAACTAAAGAGCAAACAATGATGAACAACACAATAAATGAAATTTAAAATTCTCTGCAAAGAATCAATAGCAGAATAACTGAGGCAGAAGAACAGATAAGTGAGCTGGAAGATAAAATAGTGGAAATAACTACCACAGCGCAGAATAAAATAAAAAGAAAGAAAAGAATTGAGGACAGACTCAGACTTCTGGAACAACATTAAATGCACGAACATTTGAATTACAGAGATCCCAGAAGAAGAAGAGAAAAAGAAAGGTACTCAGAAAATATTTGAAGAGATTATAGTTGAAAATTTCCTTAATGTAGGAAAGGAAATAGTTAATCAAGTCCAGGAAGCACAGCAAGTCCCATACAGGATAAATCCAAGGAGAAACACACCAAGACACATATTAATCAAACTATCAAAAATTAAATAAAAAGAAAACATATGAAGAGCAACAAGGGAAAAGCAACAAATAACATACAAGGGAATCCCCATAAGGTTAACAGCTGATTTTTCAGCAGAAACTCAGTAAGCCAGAAGAGAGTGGCAGGACATATTTAAAGTGATGAAAGGGAAAAACCTACAACCAAGATTACACTACACAGCAAGGATCTCATTCAAATGCAACAGAGGAATTAAAAACTTTACAGAAAAGCAAAAGCTAAGAGATTTCAGCACCACCAAACCAGCTTTACAACAAATGCTAAAGGACCTTCTCTAGGCAAGAAACACAAGAGAAGGAAAAGACCTACAATAACAAACTCAAAACAATTAAGAAAATGGTAATAAGAACATACATATTGATAATTAACTTAAATGTAAATGGATTAAATGCTCCCACCAAAAGACACAGACTGGCTGAATGGATACAAAAACAAGACCCGTATATATGCTGTCTACAAAAGAACCATTTCAGACCTACGGACACATACAGACTGAAAGTGAGAGGATGGAAAAAGATATTCCATGCAAATGGAAATCAAAAGAAAGCTGGAGGGAGGAGGAACTTCAAGATGGCATAAGAGTAAGACGTGGAGATCACCTTCCTCCCCACAAATACATCAGAATTCCATCTACATGTGGAACAACTCCTACAGAACACCTACTGAAGACTGGCAGAAGACCTCAGACCTCCTAAAAGGTAAGAAACTCCCCCACGTACCTGGGTAGGGCAAAAGAAAAAACAGACAAAAGAATAGGGTTGGGACCTGCACCAGTGGGAGGGAGCTGTGAAGGAGGAAAGGTTTCGACACACTAGGAAGCCCCTTCACATGTGGCGACTGCGGTTGGCAGAAGGGGGAAGCTTCGGAGCCATGGACTACAGCCCAGCAACAGGGGTGCAGAGGGCAAAGTGGAGAGATTCCCACACAGGGGATCGGTGCCTACCAGCACTCACCAGACCGAAAGGCTGGTCTGCTCACCCACCGGGGCGGCACAGGCTGGGATCTGAGTCTCGGGCTTCAGAGGTCAGATCCCAGGGAGAGGACTGGGATTGGCTGCATGAACACAGCCTGAAGGGGGCTTGTGCAACACAGCTAGCCAGGAGGGAGTCTGGGAAAATGTCTGGACCTGCCAAAGAGACAAGAGACTTTTTCTTCCCTCTTTGTTTCCTGGTGTGCAAAGGGAGGGGATTAAGAGCACCGCTTAAAGGAGCTCCAGAGATGAGCACAAGCTGCGGCTATCAGCACGGACCACAGAGACAGGCATGAAATGCTGAGGCTGATGCTGCAGCCACCAAAAAGCCTGTGTGCAAGCACAGGACACAATCCACACCTCCTCTCCTGGGAGCCTGTGCAGCCCGCCACTGCCAGAGTCCCGTGATCCAGGGACAACTTCCCAGAAAGAACACACGGCGCTCCTCAGGCTGTAACAATGTCACACTGGTCTCTGCCGCCGCAGGCTCACCCTGCAACCGTGCCCCTTTCTCCCCCAGGCCTGAGTGAGCCAGAGCCCCCGAATCAGCTGTTCATTTAACCCCTTCCTGTCTGAGCGAAGAACAGATGCCTTCAGGCAACCTCCGCGCAGAGGTGGGCCCAAACCCAAAGTTGAAATTCGGGAGCTGTGCGAACAAAGAAGATAAAGGGAAATTTCTCAGAGCAGCCTCAGGATCAGTGGATTAAAGCTCCACAATCAACTTGATTTACCCTGCATCTGTGGAATACCTGAATACACAATGAATCCTCCCAAACTAAGCAGGTGGACTTTGGGAGCAAAGATATTTATTCCCCCTTTTTCTCTTTTGTGTGTGTGTATGTGTATGCTTCTGTGTGTGATTTTTGCCTGTATAGCTTTGCTTTTACCATTTGTCCTATGGTTCTGTCTGTCCATGGTTTTTTGTTTTTGCTTTGTTTTTTTTACTTTTTAAAGTTATTTTATTAATAATTATTTTTTTGACTTTAATTATTTTATTTTATTTTACTTCATTTTATTTTATCTTCTTTTTTCCTTTCTTTCTTTATTTTCTCCCTCTTATTCCGAGCCGTGTGAATGAAAGGCTCATGGTGCTCCAGCCACAAGTCAGTGCTGTGCCTCTGAGGTGGGAGTGCCAACTTCAGGACACTGGTTCACAAGAGACCTCCCAGCGCCACATAATATCAAATGGCAAATATCTCCCTAAGGTCTTCATCTCAACACCAAGACCCAGCTTAACTCAATGAACAGCAAGCTACCATTCTGGACACCCTATGTCAAACAACTAGCAAGACAGGAACACAACCCCACCCATTAGCAGACAGGCTGCCTAAAATCATAATAAGTCTACAGACACCCGAAAACACACCACCAGACGTGGACCTGCCCAACAGAAAGACAAGATCCAGCCTCATCCACCAGAACACAAGCACTAGTCCCCTCCACCAGGAAACCTACACAACCCACTAAACCAACCTTAGTCACTTGAGACAGACACTAAAAACAAGGGGAAGTATGAACCTCCAGCCTGCAAAAAGATACCCCAAACACAGTAAGTTAAGCAAAATGAGAAGACAGAAAAACACACAGAAGATGATGGAGAAAGGTAAAAACCCATCAGACCTAACAAATGAAAAGGAAATAGGCAGTCTACCTGAGTAGAAAAAGAATTCAGAATGATGAGAGTAAAGATGATCCAAAATCTTGGAAAGAGAATAGAGAAAATACAAAAAACGTTTAACAAGGATCTAGAAGAACTAAAGAGCAAATAAACAATGATGAACAACACAATAAATGAAATTTAAAATTCTCTAGAAGGGATCAATAGCAGAATAACTGAGGCAGAAGAACAGATAAGTGACCTGGAAGATAAAATAGTGGAAATAACTACTGCAGAGCACAATAAAGAAAAAAGAATGAAAAGAACATTGGACAGTCCCAGAGACCTCTGGGACAGCATTAAATGCATCAATATACAAATTATAGTGGTCCCAGGAGAAAAAGAGGAAAAGAAAGGGACTGAGAAAATATTTGAAGAGATTATAGTTGAAAACTATAACCATGGGAAAGGAAATAGGTAATCAAGTCCAAGAAGCACAGAAAGTTCCATACAGGATAAATCCAAGGAGAAACACACCAAGACACATATTAATCAAACTATGAAAAATTAAATACAAAGAAAACATATTAAATGCAGCAAGGGAAAAATAACACACAAAGCCATTCCCATAATGATAACAGCTGATCTCTCAGAAGAAACTTTGCAAGCCAGAAGGGACTGGCAGGACATATTTAAAGTGATGAAGGAGAAAAACCTACAATCAAGATTACTCCACCCAGCAAGGATCTCATTCAGATTTGAAGGAGAAATTAAAACTTTCCCAGACAAGCAAAAGCTAAGAGAATTCAGCACCACAAAACCAGCTTTAAAACAAATGCTAAAGGAACTTCTCTATGCAGGAAACACAAGAGAAGGAAAAGACCTACAATAACAAACTCAAAACAATTAAGAAAATGATAATAGGAAACTACATATCAATAATTACCTTAATTGTAAATGGATTAAATGCTCCAACCAAAAGACACAGACTGACTGAATGGATACAACAACAAGACCCATATATATGCTGCCTACAAGAGACCCACGCCAAACCTAGGGACACACACAGACTGAAAGTGAGGGGATGGAAAAAGATATTCCATGAAATGGAAATCAAAAGAAAGCTGTAGTAGCAATTCTCATATCAGACAACATAGACTTTAAAATAAAGACGATTACAAGAGACAAAGAAGGACATGACATAATGATCAAGGGAGTGATCCAAGAAGATATAACAATTGTAAATATTTATGTACCCACCATACGAGCACCTCAATACATAAGACAAATACTAACAGCCATAAAAGGGGAAATTGACAGTAACAAAATCAGAGTAGGAGACTGTAACACCCCACTTTCACCAATGGACAAATCATCCAAAATGAAAATAAACAAGGAAATACAAGCTTTAAATGATACATTAAACAAGATGGACTTAATTGATATTTATAGGACATTCCATCCAAAAACAACAGAATAAATATTTTTCTCAAGTGCCCATTGAATATTCTCCAGGGTAGATCATATCTTGAGTCACAAATCAAGCGTTGGTAAATGTAAGAATATTGACATAGTATCAAGTATCTTTTCTGACCACAATGCTATGAGACAAGATATAAATTACAGGAAAAAATCTGTATAAAATAAAAACACATGGAGGTGAAACAATACACTACTAAATAACCAAGAGGTCACTGAAGAAATCAAAGAGGAAATCAAAAAATACCTAGAAAAAATGAAAATGAAAACATGACGACCTAAAACCTATGGGATGCAGCAAAAGCAGTTCTAAGAGGGAAGTTTATAGCAATATAATCCTACCTCAAGAAACAAGAAACATCACAAATAAACAACCTAACATTACACCTAAAGCAATTAGAGAAATAAAAACAAAAACCGCCCCAAAGTTAGCAGAAGGAAAGAAATCATAAAAATCAGATCAGAAATAAATGAAAAAGAAATGAAGGAATCAATAGCAAAGATCAATAAAACTAAAAGCTGGTTCTTTGAGAAGATAAGCAAAATTGATAAACCATTAGCCAGACTCATCAAGAAAAAAAGAGAGAAGACTCAAATCAATAGAATTAGAAATGAAAAAGGAGAAGTAACAAATGACACTACAGAAATACAAAGGATCATGAGAGATTACTACGATCAATGCTATGCCAATAAAATGGACAACCTGGAAGAAATGGACAAATTCGTAGAAATGCACAACCTTCCAAGACTGAACCAGGAATAAAGAGAAAATATAAACAGACCAATCACAAGCACTGAAATTGAAACTGTGATAAAAATCTTCCAACAAACAAAAGCCCAGGACCAGATGGCTTCACAGGCGAATTCTATCAAATATTTAGAGAAGAGCTAACACCTGTCCTTCTCAAACTCTTCCAAAATATAACAGAGGGAGGAACACTCCCAAACTCATTCTACAAGGCCACCATCACCCTGACACCAAAACGAGACAAAGATGTCACAAAGAAAGAAAACTACAGTCCCATATCACTGATGAACTTAGATGCAAAACTCCTCAACAAACTACTAGCAAACAGAATCCAATAGCATGTTAAAAGGATCATACACCATGATCAAGTGGGGTTTATCCCAGGAATGCAAGGATTCTTCAATATACGCAAATCAATCAATGTGATAAACCATATTAAATTGAAGGAGAAAAACCATATGATCACCTCAGTACATGCAGAGAAAGCTTTCAGCAAAATTCAGCACCCATTTATGACAAAAGCCTTGCAGAAAGTTGGCATAGATGGAACTTTCCTCAACATAATAAAGGACATATATGAAAAACCCACAGCCAACATCGTCCTCAATGGTGAAAAACAGAAACCATTTCCACTAAGATCATGAACAGGACAAGGTTGCCCACTCTCACCACTCTTATTCAACATAGTTTTGGAAGTTTTACCACAGCAATCAGAGAAGAAAAAGAAATAGAAGGAATCCGAATCGGAAATAGGAGAAGTAAAGCTGTCACTGTTTGCAGATGACATGATATTATACATAGAGAATCCTAAAGATGCTACCAGAAAACTACTAGAGCTAATCAATGAATTTGGTAAAGTAGCAGGATACAATATTAATGCACAGAAATCTCTGGCATTCCTATACACTAATGAAGAAAAATCTGAAAGTGAAATTAAGAAAAAACACAATCCAATCCAAAAATGGGCAAAGGCCTAAACAGACATTTCCCCAAAGAAGATATACAGTTTGCCAACAGACACATGAAAGAATCCTCAAAATCACTAATTATTAGAGAAATGCAAACCAAAACTACAATGAGATATCATCTCATACCAGTCAGAATGGCCATCATCAAAAAATCTACAAACAATAAATGCTGGAGAGGGTGTGGAGAAAAGGGAACCTCTTGCACTGTTGGTGGGAATGTAAATATATACAGCCACTAGGGAGGACAGTATGGAGGTTTCTTAAAAAACTAGAAATAGAAACTACCATATGACCCAGCAATCCCACTACTGGACATATATACTGAGACAACCATAATTCAAAAAGAGGCATGGAGCTTCCTTGGTGGCGCAGTAGTTGAGAGTCCATCTGCTGACGCAGGGGACATGGGTTCGCGCCCCATTCCAGGAAGATCCCACATGCCATGGAGCAGCTGGGCCCATGTGCCATGGTCACTGAGCCTGCACATCCAGAGCCTGTGTGCCACAACGGGAGAGGCCACAGAAGTGAGAGCCCCGTGTATTGCAAAAAAAAAAGGTCATGTACCAAAATATTCATTGCAGCTCTATTTACAATAGCCAGGACATGGAAGCAACCTAAGTGTCCATTAACAGATGAATGGATAAAGATGTGGCCCATATATACAATGGAATATTACTCAGCCATAAAAAGAAACAATATTGAGTTATTTGTAATGATGTGGATGGACCTAGAGTCTGTCATACAGAGTGAAGTAAGTCAGAAAGAGAAAAACAAATACCGTATGCTAACACATATATATGGAATCTAAGAAAAAAAAATGTCATGAAGTACCTAGGCATAAGATGGGAATAAAGACACAGACCTACTAGATCATGGACTTGAGGATATGGGGACGGGGAAGGGTAAGCTGTGACAAAGTGAAAGAGTGGTATGGACATATATACACTGCCAAATGTAGAATAGATAGTTAGTGGGAAGCAGCCGCATAGCACAGGGAGATCAGCTAGGTGGTTTGTGACCACCTAGAGGGGTGGGATAGGGAGGGTGGGAGGGAGGGAGATGCAAGAAGGAAGAGATATGGGAACATATTTATATGTATAACTGATTCACTTTGTTGTATAGCAGAAACTAACACACCATTGTAAAGCAATTATACTCCAATAAAGAGGTTAAAAAATAAATAAATAAATAAATAAATAAAGGAAGCTGGAATACCAATACTCATATCAGACAAATTCCACTTTAAAATAAATACTATTACAAGAGATAAAGAAGTACACTACATAATGATCAAGGGATCAATCCAAGAAGATATAACAATGATAAATACTTATGCACCCAACATAGGAGCACCTCAGTACATAAGGCAAATGCTAACAGCCATAAAAGGGGAAATCGACAGTAACACAGTCATAGTCGGGAAATTTAACACCCTGCTTTCACCAATGGACAGATCATCCAAAATGAAAATAAATAAGGAAACACAAGCTTTAAATGATACATTAAACAAGATGGACTTAATTGATATTTAAAGGACATTCCATCCAAAAACAATGGAATACACTTTCTTCTCATGTGCTCATGGAACATTCTCCTGGATAGATCATACCTTGAGTCACCAATCAAGCCTTGCTAAATTTAAGAAAATTGAAATCATATCAAGTATCATTTCTGACCACAATGCTATGAGACTAGATATCAATTACAGGAATAAATCTGTAAAAAATAAAAACACATGGAGGCTAAACAATACACTACTAAATAACCAAGATCACTGAAGAAATTAACAAAGAAATCAAAAAATACCTGGACACAAATGACAATGAAAAAATGACAACCCAAAACCTATGGACTGCAGCAAAAGCAGTTCTAAGAGGGAAGTTTATAGCAATACAATCCTACTTCAGGAAACAAAAAACATCTCAAATAAACAACCTAACCTTACACCTAAAGCAAAAAGAGAATGAAGAACAAGAAAAACCCAAAGCTAGCAGAAGGAGAGAAATTGTAAAGATCAGATCAGAAAGAAATGAAAAAGAAATGAAGGAAAAAATAGCAAAGATCAATAAAACTAAAAGCTGGTTCTTTGAGAAGATAAACAAAATTGATAAACCATTAGCCAGACCCATCAAGAAAAAAAGGGAGAGGACTCAAATCAATACAATTAGAAATGAAAAAGGAGAAGTAACAACTGACACTACAGAAATATAAAGGATCATGAGAGTTTCTTACAAGCAACTATATGCCAATAAAATGGACAACCTGGAAGAAATGGACACATTCTTAGAAAAGCACAACCTTCCAAGATTGAACAAGGAAGAAATGTAAAATATAAACCGACTAATCACAGGCCCTGAAATTGAGACTGTGATTAAACATCTTCCAACAAACAAAAGCCCAGGACCAGATGGCTTCACAGGTGAATTCTATCAAACATTTAGAGAAGAGCTAACACCTATCCTTCTCAATCTCTTCCAAAATATAGCAGAGGGAAGAACACTCCCCAACTCATTCTATGAGATCACCATCACCCTGATACCAAAACCAGACAAAGGTGTCACAAAGAAAGAAAACTACAGGTTGATATCAGTGATGAACATAGATGTAAAAATCCTCAACAAAATACTAGCAAACAGAATCCAGCAGCACATTAAAGGGATCATACACCATGATCAAGTGGGGTTTATTCCAGGAATGCAGGTATTCTTCAATATACACAAGTCAATCAATGTGATAAACCATATTAGCAAATTGAAGAATAAAAACCATATGATAACCTCAATAGATGCAGAAAAAGCTTTCAACAAAATTCAACACCCATTTATGATAAAAACCCTCCAGTAAGTAGACCTAAAGGGAACTTACCTCAACATACTAAAGGCCATATATGACAAACCCACAGCCAACATCGTTCTCGATGGTGAAAAACTGAACCCATTTTCACTAAGATCAGGAACAAGGCAAGGTGGTCCACTCTCACCACTATTATTCAATGTAGTTTTGGCAGTTTAGCCACAGCAATCAGAGAAGTAAAAGAAATAAAAGGAATCCAAATTGGAAAAGAAGAAGTAAAGCTGTCACTCTTTGAAGATGACATGATACTCTACATAAAGAATCCTAAAGACGCTACCTGAAAAGTACTAGAGCTAATCAATGAATTGGGTAAAGCAGCATGGTACAAAATTATTGCACAGCAATCTCTTGCATTCCTATACACTAATGATGAAAAATCTGAAAGAGAAATTAAGAAAAGACTCCCACTTACCACTGCAACAAAAAGAATAAAATACCTAGGAATAAACCTACCTAAGGAGACAAAAGACCTATATGCAGAAAGCTATAAGACACTGATGAAAGATATTAAAGATGATACAGTTACAGAGATATACCATGTTCTTGGATTGGAAGACTCAACATTGCGAAAATGACTATACTACCCAAAGAAATCTACATATTCAGTGCAATCCTTATCAAACTACCACTGGCATTTTTCACAGAACTAGAATAAAAAATTTCACAATCTGTATGGAAACACAAAAGACTCTGAATAGCCAAAGCAATCTTGAGAAAGAAAAACGGAGCTGGAGGAATGAGGCTCCCTGACTTTACACTATATTACAAAGCTACAGTAATCAAGACTGTACGGTACTGACACAAAAACAGAAATACAGATCAATGAAATAGAATGGAAAGCCCAGAGATAAACCCACACACATATGGTCACCTTATCTTTGATAAAGGAAGCAAGAATATACAATGGAGAAAAGACAGCCTCTTCAATAAGTCGTGCTGGGACAACTGGACAGCTATATATAAAAGAATGAAGTTAGAGCACTCCCTAACGGCATACACAAAAATAAACTCAAAATGGATTAAAGACCTACATGGAAGACCAGACACTATAAAACTCTTATAGGAAAACATAGGGAGAACACTCTATGACATAAATCACAGCAAGATCCTTTTTGACCCACCTCCTAGAGTAATGGAATTAAAAACAAAAATAAACAAATGGGACTTAATGAAACTTAAAACCTTTTGCACAGCAAAGGAGACAATAAACAAGATGAAAAGACAACTCTCAGAATTGGAGAAAATACTTGCAAATAAAGCAACTGACAGAGGATTAGTCTCCAAAATTTACATGCAGCTCAATATCAAACAAACAAACAACCCAAACCAAAAATGGGCAGAAGACCTAAATAGACATTTCTCCAAAGAAGATAGACAGATTGCCAACAAACTCATGAAAGGATGCTCAACATCGCTAATCATTAGAGAAATGCAAATCAAAACTACAGTGAGGTATCACCTCACACCAGTCAGACTGGCCTTCATCAAAAAATCTACAAATAATAAATGCTGGAGAGGGTGTGGAGAAAAGGAAACCCTCTTGCACTGTTGGTGGGAATGTAAATTGATACAGCCACTACAGAGAACAGTATGGAGGTTCCTTAAAAAACTAAAAGTAGAACTACCGTATAACCCAGTTATCCCACTACTGGGCATATACCCTGGGGACACCATAATTCAAAAAGAGTCATGTACCACAATGTTCACTGAAGCTCTATTTACAATACCCAGGACATGGAAGCAACCTAAGTGTCCATCGACGGATGAATGGATAAAGAAGATGTGGCACATATATACAATGGTATATTACTCAGCCATAAAAATACAGCAAATTGGGCTTCCCTGGTGGCTCAGTGGTTGAGAGTCCGCCTGCCGATGCAGGGGACACGGGTTCGTGCCCCGGTCTGGGAGGATCCCACATGCCGCGGAGTGGCTGGGCCCGTGAACCATGGCCTCTGGGCCTGCGCATCCGGAGCCTGTGCTCCGCAACGGGAGAGGTCACAACAGTGAGAGACCCGTGTACCGCCAAAAAATAAATAAATAAAAATAAAGCAAATTGAGTTATTTGTAGTGAGGTGGATGGACCTAGAGTCTCATACAGAGTGAAGTATGTCAGAAAGAGAAAAACAAATACTGTATGTTAACACATATATATGGAATCAAAAAAAAAATTTGTTCTGAAAAACCTTGGGGCTGGACAGGCATAAAGATGCAGGTGTAGAGAATGGACTTGAAGACATGGGGAAGGGGAAGGGTAAGCTGGGATGAAGTGAGAGAGTGGCATGGACTTATATACAGTACCAAATGTAAAATAGATAGCTAGTGGAAAGCAGCCACATAGCACAGGGAGATCAGCTCAGTGCTTTTTGACCACCTAGAGGTGTGGGATAGGGAGTGTAGGGCAGGAAATGCAAGAGGGAGGAGATATGGGGATATATGTATACGTATCGCTGATTCACTTTGTTATAAAGCAGACACTAACACACTATTGTAAAGCAATATAGTCCAATAAAGATGCTTAAAAAAAATAGTAAATAATAAGCCTCTGATTAAACCTAACAAAAGATATGTAAAATTAACAGTTATGGAATATTATCTTAACACAGTTATGGAATATTATCCTATTAGAGTTTTATAAAAGAAAAAATACTTAGATAAAAAATAATTAGTGTAATACTTTGATATATGTCCTTACAGATGCTTTTACATAAAATGGAATTATACAATGCATGCCATTATGAAATCTACTCTTTTGGTGTGATATGACGTTAAGACTATTTTTACAAGTCAATGAGCCTTAAAAATCATAATAATGGCTATATAGTATTATTCAATGAAAAATAAGTCAATATCTCAAAAAAATAGATAATTTTATTTGAGCCAAATTGAGGATTATAACCTTAAAACAGCCTCTCAGAAAACTCCTAGAACTGTTTCACCCATTAGAAGTCAAAGCACAGCTACATAAGTTTTTTGAGATAGAGGGCTATACATTAGATGACATATTATTGACAGTTTACACAATCCAGGTCTAAGCGTCATCATAGGTCACCTTGGCCCCTTACAAGATTAAGAAGAGGGACTTTCCTGGTGGTCCAGTGGTTAAGACTCCATGCTTCCATTGCAGGCGGAACGGGTTTGATCCCCGGTTGGGGAACTAAGATCCTGCGTGGTGCGGCCAAAAAAAAAAAGAAAAGATTAAGAAGGAATATTATCTTTTAAAAAGTTATCTTGTTGGTGCTAGGAGAATATTGCTCTTTATTGTTGAGCAAGTATTTCTGCCAATGGGGAAGTTCTGGTTGATGCATAATACAGTTACACAATGCACAGCAGAGGGAAGTAGGTCAAAGGGCAGAAAAAAAATTTTATCTTTAATTTTTTCTTTTCTTGTCATAAAATATCAATATAAATTTTATTTCACACTTTATATGGATATACAATAATTTCTCAAGTCTATTGCTTGGCTATTATAACATTTTTAAATTTTTGATGTTAAAAGCAATGATGTGAGAATATTGTCAGGTTATTTCTATGGATACAATTCTACAAGAAAAATTGTGGATCAAAGGAAATTATGTATTTTAATGTACATGTTACTGAAAAAGTTACAACAATTTAAATTTTGAGAACTCCCCTTTTCACACAATTTTATCTAAATTGGAAATTATCATTTTATATCATTGTCAAGTGAAAATTAGTGTATCATGGTTACCTTAAATTGCATTTCCTTAATTGCTAGTGCATTTCAACAATTTTTTATACACGTACTCACAATATGAATTTTTAATTGCCTACTCATATCCTTTGCCCATTTTTCTACTGATATGTTTGTTCAAGTGGTTTTGAAAGATAAATCTAGTTAGGATATGCTAAAGAGACTGAGGCATGTGTGCCTCCTGACTGTAACTGAAGGAAGGTAAGATTTCAGAACCATAAATCTTCATTTCATTTATATTGTTGTAAAGCTGCAGCTTGTTTTGTTTAGATCAGAATGATACTGTGGCCAGAAGAACAATATACTAAAGTAATTTCAATTTTTAACACAATATAGTCAATAATCATGGTCCATGTAGTCAAAAGCCATTTCAATTTTTAAACCCACTGGCTGTGAAAGAAAATGGATATATAAGGTGACTAATAGTATTTGTTAAAAATTTTCTTTTTCCTCTCCCATCCATTCTCTCATTTTAGTGCCTTTTGACCCTAATTTCTCTCTTCAAAGCCACATAAAAACTCCTCCTAGTGCAGGCAACATTTGTTCCTATCCCCTCCCTCTGTCTCACTACTATTTATCATGTGTTGTGCAAATGTAATTAAAAACAAAATCTCAGGAGTGCCTTGGCTGTCCTATGGTTAGGGCTCCATGCTTCCACTGCAGGAAGCCCAGGTTCGATCTCTGGTTGGGGAACTAAGGTCCTGCAAGTTGTGCAGCAAAAAAAAACTCCAAAAAACAACACTCCGGCCAACTCAGATATCCTCTCCACAAAGGTAGAAGGGAAAGAAAACAGTTTTATTATTGAATAAGCATTAAACCTGAATGTTACGCACATCACAGGTAATCCACTAAAAGACTGCAAAGACCGAAAGAAAGCTCACCCTTTTATATAGCCAGGCATATTCAACACATTACGTTCATGTTCTTAAGCTAAATGACAACTAGTCCTCAAGTAGGAACTTGAGAGCACCATTTGTCACACATTGTCCATCCTAGATTCACTTGGTAATTGAGGTGGTCATTTGGGTTACACAATTGGCTTTATCCAGAGGAGAAACAAACCTCTCAGATCTTTATGGCAGGAGGTAGTTTTGAAGTGAGGCACCCACAGAAACTAGGCTCCTACCCTCAGAGGGGGAAAATGCTCTACTGTACCTGAGGAAATTTTCCTGAGGTGATTAAAACACATTTAGACTAACAGTCAGTGTCCTCAAGTTCCAATCCTACTTCTGCAATTAATTTGCTAAGTGCTCTTGTGGCAAAGTAATTTAACTTTTGTAAATCGAAGTTTCTTCCTCAGAAAACTGAGAGAATAATTATTATGTAGTTCCTTCCAACTACAAAGTTCTGTTTTTCATGAAAAACTAAATGGTAATGGATTCTACAAAGAGATGCCCTAGTAAACACTGAAGTGGACAAATTTCCAGAAAATTGAAATATGACTTCAGATAATGAAGAGAAGCAGCTGAGAAGGTAGAGAAGCAGAAGGACCAGTTTTTCTCATCCAGAACAACGTGGAGCCATTGACTTAGAACCACCAACAGCCATGAAGCAGCAGGCACAAACTATGCTGGGAAATGATTACCAAATCTCTGTGCACTGAATTCTACTAAATTACATCTCTGATCCTCCAGCCATATCCTGAAAAGTCATCAGTTCAATCATCTGGCATAGGATAATAATGATATCTAAATTATAAAACAAGTTTAAACACAAATACATAAATATAATGTTCTTATCTTACAGATTAAGGGTTGTTCTGTTCTTTATTCCCTAATTTGTTAGTAAGTCTAAATAATATATGTTAAATAAATGTAATTAGGTGTATCACTTTTCTACTGCACAATAATGCTGTATAGCAAACACCCACAGTGGCATCCAACAGCAGATATTTATTTAGCTCAGAGTCTGGATTTGAACAGATTTGGCTGAGCTCATGCATGGATGCATGATCCACTAAAGATCAGCTGACATACGAATCCTCAGCTGGGAGAACTGGGAGAACACAACTCTGCTCACCATCCAGCAAGCCAACCTGAGCAATCTCCTCAAAGATGAGGCAAGAGTGGCAAATGAAGGCTCCCTTCCAGCCTCTGCTTTGTCATTTTGCCAAGTTCTTAACGTGATAGACTCATCTTGGTTTGCCTGGTCTTTCCCAAATCCAGGAAGCCCCCTCAACTCCCGGCAAACCAGAGCAGTTGTTCACCTCGTAATGGAAAGTGGGGTCTGGCTGCTCACCACTCAAAAGCAAATAAGGAGGCAAGGTTGGTGGAAAGGAAAGTTTGCTTTATTTTGGATTCCGACAACTGGGGGTGGAGGGGGACGGTGGACTCCTGTCCAAAGGCCGACTCCCCCCGCCCCCAACAATCAGGGGACAAGAGCTTTTATAGACAGAGGGAGGAGACTACATGCAGAAACAGCACAGTCAGCTCTGACAGCCTTGAAATTGGTCATCAGTGGTCTGACCAGCATCATCTTGATTGTTTTAAGTACAGTTAATCTTCAGTTCCATGATCAGTTTGTTCCCATTTCTTTGAGGCCAATTCTCGGACTTGTGGCAGCTAATGTCATGGCAGCTAACTTCTTCCATGTGGTGGAGGTTTCAGTACCTATAAGACAGCTCACAGGATATGGCTCAGAATATTATCTATAGCCCTTGAGAGGAAACTAAAAGTCCTTGACTATGCTTAATGACTAAACTATTATTATTTAGTCTTGTTGGACTGTTTTCCTTTGTTTCTGCATTTTCTCACTTCTCTGATTAAATTTATTCTTTGGCTAAAGTTTTTGTTCACAGACAAAAGGCAAGCTGAAGACATTGGGTGGGGGAAGGTACAGAGGGTCCTGCTTCCTTTCAACCTTACAACTACCCATTGGACAAAGCAAATAACATGGCCCAGCCCAGAATCAGAGTGGGAGGGCCCTACAAATTTACATAGCAAAGAGTGTGGATAGAGGGAGTCATTAATGCCATCAGTCTACCACACAGGTTTTTAATTTCTTGCTGCTTAAGTGTTCTATTCTTGAGTTTCCAATAAAACAATCCACAGGGATGGTTTTGTGTCCCATGCCTATGATTCCACCTGGCTAAGGTGTGGCTTTTGCATTGCAAAAGTAGGGAAGTACAAAGCTCTTGACTTGATATTAAAACTGTCTGACCCAGTAAAATGATGTCTAACCTAGAGGCTTCAGACCTACAGAGATAAGCCCTTTGAATGTTCGTCCTCAAAAACACAGATCAAATACATTCTGGCTTAACCTATTAATAATTTTCTCATTAACAAGAGACCTGCTAGAACTCACCAGTGTATCTCCAAATTCAAGAACTTTACTTAGACCTAACCTACAAAACTAATTAACAAAGGTGTATGAGACCCTCCCTCCTCAAAAAAAATTAAAAGGTTACTCTACCCATATGGTCAAATCACATAAACTTTCCTGTGAAGTGTGTAGCATTAGGCACATATTTCGGAGAAAAAAGAACATTCCATAGTTTGAAAAATGTAAATCTAATATTTATTTGTAGTCCATCCAGTTGTTATTTCAACAGATGTGAAGAAGGCTTATCAGCTCCACATCTGAGCAAGTTTTTCTTTTCTGTATTCTTACTAAAGTCTCTATTGCCCACAAGGATCTCATAGAACCTCTTTTAGGGAAGATAATATCATTAGTCATCTAATTTGGGTGGGATAATTTTTTGGTATCTCATTTAATCCTCATAATAACCTCATACAATTTACTAATATCCATCCTTCATCTTTTTTTTTTCTATTTCAGAAACTTGAGAATAAGAAAACTGTTATCTTGTTCTTTGGGATTATTCTAGTCTTTCTTTCAACTGTCCTTAAATATTTAATGATTATGTCTCCAGGAAAGGAGATAATGTGTTATTAAGAATATTTCTCAATGACTATGTTTCTCAAACATAAGCAAGACCTATCTGAGATGTCCCTAATAGTACATGTGAAAAACATACAAACTCCTACTCAGCACAGGGATTTTGTCACCATAGTCCCTTGTTATCTCCCATAATCCTCAGCTTTGACAGCAATTAAAGCTAGATCTTCATACATCTATCAATTTATATAATATTGGGACTATATTGACAATATTTATTAAATATGGTTACTGAATTTTTGCAAAGAAAAAAGTAATATATTCTGTCCTTTCCACAGTAAAAAATCAGGGAAATAAACAAATCTGTAAAATATAATAAAATTATAAGACAGATTATATGTTGTCATATATTATATACGAATATATCTTATACATTTTAATATATATTGTATATATAAATTACCTATGTTTACCATTGTATTATTGTTGTGTTTTGTATAGAGTTATGGATTGTATTATTATTATTATATGTAAAAATCATGACAAATGTGACACCTTAAATCAGTGGGGAAAGGATAGTTAAGTCAATACGTGGTATTAGAAAATTATCTAAACTTATGAACAAATAAATTCTAGAATGATTAAAGATTTAAATGTCAGCATAAAAAATAAGTGATACTAAGTGAAAATATAGAAAAAGGTATATAAATATCAGGGTGGGACAGGAGTTTGCAATATAATATAAAATCATAATAATATGCGATGGGCAAGAAAAGCAGCAATACTGTTTCCAAAATATTACTGCTAAAAATAGATGTTACCAAAAATGAAGGAGGGCTCTGAAGATTTTATCAAATTATCCCCATTACCTCCAGTCTACTGGCACAGCTATTTGTATGGTGATGAGGGAATGGGTCAGAATAGATCCATCCATACCTATGAGATTACCCATGGTGTGCTAGGCACCATGGCAGGTTCTGGGAATGATGAGATTATCCCATATTATGATGGAAAAACTTGGAGTCTTGTGAATCAGATAGATTTCTGCTCATAAGACAGGGAGTTCTGGATAGGCAGGGAGACTCAGAAAGTACCAACCCTGAAATTGGATATATACCTTCAAGTAGAAAGATATATATCAAAGGTATTGGAAATGATGAAAATCAGAATAATAATCTAAAGATCTGCTTAGATTTTACTCTGCTCATGAGTATGTTAGAAATTTTCCTGTGATCCTGAAAAATAATTTGTTTTCCCTTAACCTCAGTGACCTTAAGATCACTTCTTGTTGTACCATTACAACAGTCTATCAAGCAGTTTCATAATCATAAGACAGTTATCCAAGCCATAGATCACACTATGACCTGGAGTATATGTATTCATCTTATGTGCTAGAACTGCTTAGGTCTACTCTATAAATTTTCCTGAGATGAACTCTTTCTAGAATATACTATATCTCTCACCTTTCTGGGGTCTAGGAATTCATGAAAAATTCTCCTAAGGTTTCATGTATCTTGTGCTGGCAGTTTTGCATTCTCATAAAGAGATTTGCCTTGTATAAACTCCTCAGAAAATTTTCTTTTGCAAGTTTGTAAGTATATAGCTTCTCAAAGACTTTGGTTAAGAAAATTAGGCAATTGCTTTCTTAAGTACATATGCTGTATATAATGGAAACAGCATTAGCCTGAGAGTGAAAAAACCTGGATCCTTGTTTCAGAAAAGTCACTAGCCTGTATATCATTAGACAGTATCTTACACATAGCAGGCACTCAGTGAATGCCTGGGGAATTGGAGCTGCTAGGCCATTATTTTGAAGGATTTTGATGTTGTAACGCTACCACCTAGTGGGAAATCTGATCAGAAAAAAAGTTCAAGGTACTGCTAAAAACATCCTTTGAACATCTTTGAATCAAAATATTTGAGGTCTATTTTTAAACAACAGCCAAATGATAATGCAGAATTTCTTGATAGTTGGAGTCACAATATATGAATAGGTGATATATGAAAAAAGACATTTGTGGTCAAGTAATTTTGGAAAACCCTGGATAAAACAAAAATAAACAAGCTTTTTTATACGTGAGGCTTCTCAAAGTATTTTTTACCTTATAATGTTCACCTTGTAATGTTTTTAGAATTGAGGATTTGACCTATAATTGATGAGTATATTTCACGTAGCAATAGACTTTTCTCCAAAAGTTATTAATCAACGGCAAGACTTAAAATCACACCTTACATGGGACTTCCCTTGTGGTCCATTGGTTAAGACTCCTTGCTTCCACTGCAAGGGTATGGGTTTGATCCCCAGTCGGGGAACTAAGATCCTGCTTGCCACGCCGCCAAAAAAAAGATAAGATAATTTACACCTACACTTTTATTGAGGATAAATATAGCAATTTGCAGATCTCACAACTTTTATTTGAATATTGGTCTCTTTTTTCTTGGAGCATCCCATAGGAATACGTTCCACATAACACATTTCTATCATAGATCAAATTTAAAATGTTGATCTAGTTATACTGATAAATTATCATGATAAATTGGTTAATTGCACAATTATTTTGGCACTCTTGCTGTGCAAATCTGTTTCACCTTTGTGATCTGTTCAATGGCTTGAAGACCAGAATTAGAGCAGCTGGGAAAAGTAAAACCTGGCTAAAAATACTAAATTTAGTAGGATCATAGGAATATGTCCTATAGAAGAACAGTGAGGATATAGGGACTCATCTTTTTAATCTCAAATTGCACACCAGGGCACCCTGGGGCACTGCAGGAAACTTATAGGGTTAATGCAAGATATGTTAAATTTTCAAGTGAAACATATCTTGACCTCTATTGAATACTCCATTAACTATTATCCCAAGGTAGTTCAGTTTCACCATTAATTCACACTACATTCCTTTAATTGACATCATATCTTGTGAAGCTGAGTTTTCTATAGTTACTGTGATACAAAAAAAAAAAAAAAGGCACTGTTTGAAAATCAATTGGAATTATTACCTTTTTTTTTTTTTCCACCATGAACCAAGAAAGTTTGAGAACCTCTGGATTAATCCATTCACTATTTAACAAATATTTGAGAATTGACCAGATAACAGGCATTGTTTTGAAAGCTGTCAATAACAGCAATAAAACAAAACAAAATCCCTACTCTTCTGGGACTTACATTTTAGAAAGGAAAGACAGATAATAACAACTTAATATGCATTTATACCAATGTGGTATGAAGAGCAATTTAGTGCTACCCAATTCTACTTTGTTTCCATTAATCTTGTTCAAAAATCTCTGATGGATTCCCACTACCTATCAAACAAAATTTAAAGTTCTTAACCTGGCCTTCAAGTCCCTCCACAATGCATTCAATAATTTAATGGTTAAAATTTCTGCCATGAAATTCCTTGATATAGAGGTTTTTTACATACTGCCTTACAGACAGTCACCTATGTGAATGTATCATCTTCCTTATTAGGATACAAACTACTTGAGGGAAGGGACAGAATCTCATTCAATTTTATATTCCTTTCAAGATCAATATAGTTCCTTTTCTATGGAAATCACTCATTAAATAATTGTTGAATAAATGAAAGACAGTAGATAATAACATTGTACAACAAACAGGATCATTTCAATACCCAACCTCACTAGAGATTATTCATGTACATAAATTTCTTGAGGACTAATCCAATCTTCTCCACTTACTCAGTGAATATCCAAAATTGCATTCTTACATACCCATTCCTTTGGGTTAGGATTTCCAGTGCAATGAGAATATACCTCGAAAATCTTCTTAGCCTTTTTTGCCTTCCTAGAAATTCACTTTCTTAAATCTAAATTGTGAACAGTTTTAGGCATTCAGTAAATACTTGTGGGTTGGCAAATATCATCAATTACTTTTCTTGAACTGACAAGCTCACATTGCTCGTTTTCAAGAAAATTATGTTAATACCCAAGTCAAAATAACCATAGCTTTGTGTCAGTTGTTCTTCCAAGTAAATATTAGTTTCAAGGAAATGCTGCTTTTCAGCTTACAACTCAAGTGCTTTTCTTCAAGCTAACAATCATACTTGAGTAATCAGCAGAAGTACTTTATGTCTACTGCATATTTCATCACATAGAGTATTAAAAGTTTGCTCTTGAGGATAGAAAATTAATAAAATTATTAATTTTTACTGCTTCATTAAGTGAAAAAATACTTGTGGGTTGGAAGAGAATGAATTAATAAGTAGATGAGTAATAGTGAGGATGATTCCACAATTAACACAAAATACAGAAATTATGCCAATCCAAAGATTACAAGATCTAGCTGGCTATCACTTTCCACTAGACATAGACAATCCTTATTAAAAATTCTCCTGATTGTGATTATTAAAGATAAATAAAACATAACAATTGAAAATTAAGTACCCTATGGTCTGTATACTATCATTTAATATAGGCTTTAACTGGTTTCCACTGCCAGGCTACAAATTAAAAAATTAAACGCCCCAATAATAGTCTATCTTAAGATTAAAATGAATGGAAAATGAATTATTCCCAGAAAGAGATTGAGTTAAAGGGGAAACAATTTGCTTAATATCACTTTGAAAACCATCAAGTCCAATATACTGCTAGTGCCTGTCTAGAAAATGCCATTCCTTTTCAGTAATTTCTACATACGGACTCTGTTCATAGTTATGTTGACAAATCATGTTTATGTTCTGTCCGAATACCATATATCTCACCACCACCACCACCGCCACTAGAATATAAGCTATAAGTCAGGGGCCTTGTCTGTCTTATTCTCCACTGTGTTATAGTGCCTACAATAGTGTGTAACCCATAATAAGCATTCAATTAAAGAACATACCAATGTAAGCTTGGTTTACCACCAGATTTCTTTCCAATGCTGAAATGCATATTAGAAAGAACAATATTAGCCAGAAGACATTAAACAAATTTTTATAACATCTCTACTACAGTAAAAGTGTCTGCCAGGTCTTACCATGAATTTCTCATTTTAATAAGTCATTTTTTAAATTAATGCTTTAAATTCCCAGGCTTCCCTGGTGGTGCAGTGGTTAAGAATCCGCCTGCTAATGCAGGGGACACGGGTTCAGGAAGATCCTACATGCCCAGGAGCAACTAAGCCCATGAGCCACAACTACTGAGCTGATGTGTCACTAAAACTGAAGCCCACACACCTAGAGCCCGTGCTCCACAACAAGAGAAGTCACCACAATGAGAGGCCCGCGCACCGAAACAAAGAGTAGCCCCCACTGGCCGCAATGGGAGAAAGCCCGCACACAGCAACAAAGATCTGACGTAGCCAAAAATAAATAAATAAAAATTTTAAATCTTTTTTAAAAATAATACATTCCCTAAAAGCAAGTTTAAACAAGAAAAATCCGAGCATTTTCTTTTCAAAACAATTTTGAGAAGTACATTTGACTTTATTCAGCAGGCAAGATCTTCTCCCTTAGCATTACCCTGCCATGCTTGATTGAGGGTACTTTTTCAATATCTAGACATAGGGACTAGCAGGAATCTGAATTTACATATAAATGGGATCATCCTATGGTATTGCCCTGTGATTTTTTTCTTTATACTTAAAATGATATGTATCATGGATGTTTTTTGGTTTCAGAACATGTTGATCTTTCTTATCTTATTTCTGCTAATCACCTCCTGAATAAGAGAAATGACAGATCGTAGACAGATCATGACATTGTTGACTAAAGTTTGAGAATTCTGCTATCAACTACCCTATCCCTCACGCCCAACTCCCCACCAAAAGGAAAAGGTTTACCTCTCCATAGATAGTAAATACCAATTTTTCTAGACTCTCCCATTCTTTCTCAAAACAGCCATTTGAGACTTTGTATTAGTTTGATATGACTACCACAGCAAGTACCACAAACTGTGTGGCTTAAACAATAGAAATTTATTTCCGAACAGTTCTGGAGACTAGAAGCTCAAAATCAAGGTGTTGACAGGGTTGTTTCTTCTAATGCCTCTCTCCTTTGCTGCAGATAGCTGTCTTTTCCTTGTAGCTTCACATCATCTTTCATCTGTGCATGTCTGTATCCTAATCTCCTCTTCTTATAAGGACATCGACTTATTGGATTATGGCCCACCCAAATGACCTCATTTTATCATTTTTAAAGACCCCCATCTTCAAAAACAGTCATATTCTGAAGTATTGGAGGTTAGGACTTCAACATATGAAATTGGGGGAAACAGTTCAGCCATATTTAAGAATATATTCATGTTTCCATAATATAACAAACATTAATTTTAGCAATAGAAACTATGAGACTAGAGTACTTTATCAAAATTCTAAGTTAAGTAGTGCATATGAGAGAACTACAACTATGATTAGAGATCTCAGTTACTGGCAGGGATAGAGGTGGTTTTGCTACTTTATTTATTACTTTTTCCATTTGGATTTGATGCTCATATATCAGAATGGATGTTTACTAGGAAACACACTTATCTTCCTTGTAAAATCATTCTCAGAAAATAATGTCATCAATGGCAGCCAATAGCAATTGAGGAGATACGATTATCTAGCTTACTGCCCTTGATAAAAATGAAGTACTTAAAATCTTTAACACAGTCACTTATCATTCTGTCATCCAGACATTTCCATTTCCCAGTTAATACCCAAGCCTCAATTGCATCTTAAATTATGTAGTATCTATTACCTTTGCCATTCAATGTGGCACAACCTTTTCATAAAGCACCTGCTGAGGAGTAATTTCTTGCATAATTTCCACATTGATTTCCAAGATACCAATGGCCTGAATCAAGGTGCATATTAATCTCCTGCTCATTTAAATTCTTTGATTTCGGAAGTATTTTTATGTATTAACCTTGGTGTGAACAACTTTCAACAACTAACCTACAAAACGCAATTACAGAGACAGAGTTCACAGGCAGTTTTGAGCTCACAGGAACCTCACACACATATTGTCACAAAGGGGTCAATGACCCACTTGTTGATTCAGCCTTTTCTTGTGAGCTCAAGAAAGAAGTGGAGGTATTCAATGTATTCTGGCTTAGAAATAAAGACTCTCCTCTTTGATAAGGGAGATACAGCAATCTAGTCTATGTTTGTTGCTTTTTAATTTCTTGTGTGTATTGTGATAAACGTAACTTTGGCTTAGAGTATGGAATAAAAATTGTGGAGAAAAAGTCCTGAGAAAATTTCCTTTCATAGCAGAAGCAGTCGGCTGCACAGAAAAAGAAACTATAACTCTTTTTTTTTTTTTTTTTTTTTCAAAAAGCGTGCCTC